>NC_140792.1:47391939-47991939 GCF_037176805.1 Vigna unguiculata
GCCAGAGCCGATAGGCTGTCTAAACTGGCAGAAGGAAAGGAGAAGGGCCAATTGAAGACAATCATCAGGCAAACCCTGATGAAACCGTCTGCGGGTGAATGTGCCGCGGCAAGTCGATCGGCCGGTTGGATGGGCGAGGTATGGGAGCTCTTAAGGAGGTGCGAGGCTGGAGAAGAAATCAGACCAACGGAAAGAAGGCAGGCGCTCCGATTCGTGATCATCGGAGATGATCTATACAAGAGAGGCTTCACAGCGCCGCTCTTGAAGTGCCTGTCGGCAGACGAAGCGGAGTACATCATGAACGAGGTCCATAACGGCATCTGCGGAATGCACACCGGTCGGAGAACGATGAAAGCAAGGATACTCCGAGCGGGATATTTTTGGCCGACCATGGAACAAGACTGTGAAGCCCTGATACGCAAGTGCGAAGGATGTCAAGCCCATGGAAATGATGTGAAGAAAGCCCCGACCGAGTTACACAGCTTAACAACCCCATGGCCATTCGCTCAATGGGGCATGGACATCGTCGGACCTTTCCCGGTTGGCCGAGCGCAGAAGAAGTTCATACTTGTGGCAGTGGACTATTTCACGAAGTGGGTAGAAGCAGAAGCATTGGCTAACATAACCGCTCGGCAGGTCCACTCCTTCGTCTGGCCCAACATTATATGTCGCTTCGGCCTCCCCCACACGATCATCACTGATAACGGTCGTCAGTTCATCGATAAGAAGCTGAAGGACTTCTATAAGCAGGTAGGGATACGGCACGTGACCAGCTCGGTCGAGCATCCACAAACCAACGGTCAGGCTGAGTCCATGAACAAGGTGATAGTGGCTGAGTTAAAGAAGAGGTTGGGAGAAGCCAAGGGAGCGTGGGTCGACGAGCTGCCACAAGTCCTTTGGGCCTATCGGTGCACGCCTCACAGAACGACCGGGGAATCTCCTTTCAACCTGACGTATGGTACAGACGCCATGATGTCGGTCGAGGTTGGGGAACCGACCCTTCGGCGGGAAATGCAAGACTTGGAGGTGAATTGTGGACGAATGCGCGAGGAGCTAGATTGGACGACCGAGCGAAGAGAACGAGCAGCCGTGCGAGCTGAAGCGTGCAAGAGAATGGTGGCGAGAAGGTACAATGCGAAGGTCAAACCAAGAGGTTTCGTCAAGGGAGATTTAGTTTGAAGAAAAACCAAGGACGCACGAAAGAAGTCAACACAGGGAAAGCTAGCACCAAATTGGGAGGGCCCGTTCCGCGTGACCGAGAGCCTGCAGAACGGAGCCTATCGGCTGGAGCACTTGAGCGGCAAAGAAATACCCAACACATGGAATGCGTCACACCTCAAAATGTATTACAGTTAATCATGAATAAAATGAGCGTTTCATACAACTCCATCTAACATTCTAACCGACGGGGCTCCCTACGAGACCCAAGCATAGCCTGACCGATCGAGACAGGGACTTCCAAGAGGAAGTCTCGCTCTGTCAGCACCGATCCTAGCGATCTAATTACCCTACGTCCCTACGGGACCCAAGCAAAGCCTGACCGATCGAGACAGGGACCTCCAAGAGGAGGTCCCGCTCTGTCAGCACCGATTCAAGCGATCCAAACACCCTACGGGTAAACGAGTGACACGAGCTGTCCTAGCCAATAGGGGTATAACACCAACGATATAAACAAATTTAGCGCGGTAAGGTCAACCGCACGGAACAAGTAATCAAGATAACAAGTGTTTAACGTTTGTGCACCGATCGTCCGATCAGTTCAATATTAAGCGCAACACCAAACGAAAACATACGAAATCAAAAGGCCGACCGCCAACGCTGGAAAACAACAAAAGTACGACCGATCGCCAACACGAAACAATAAGCGAATGAAAGCATGAAAGAGCTACCAGATGAAATAAAGAAGGAGCTAAAAATTTACACAAGTGTTTGTCAAAAAATAACCTAATAACCGAGCGAACGCGATCAATCGAACGGTCGATCGGGCTCGATCGGTTATATCAAAATATACAAGTAAAAATTAAAATAATCTTATACAGGTGGGTCATTGACCTCGTCCAGCCGGTCGAAGACTCTCGTAACCTTCCCGTCAACCACCCCCATGTGCACGTCGAAACGGTCGGGAGAGCAGTTATAATAGAAGACCGCCAGATCGACGGCACTCTGGAAGCCCGCTTCGTATTGAGCAAATACTTGCTCATCGGCAACTCCCAGCTCGACCTCTAGATCCTTGGCCTTCTTCTGCCAATCTGAAGCTGAACCGGCGGTGGCCATATGCTCCAGAGTTAGGTCATCGAAGCGTCGCTGGAGTTTGCGTAGCTCGTCAGCGGCCTCACCTGCCTTTGCCTGCTCCGCCTTGGCTCGATCGTCCGCTACCTTCAGTAGCCCTGCACACTTAGCGTGCTCAGCTTTAATGCCATTGAGCCGATCGAACTGAGCCTTCAAGTCGGCTGCCGACGCCTTACCTCATTGAGCTCGGCCTTGGCCGCTGCGAGCTCTTTTTCCAAATCCTCTATTCTGCTCCGCTCGGGGCAAGGAAACTTGGTGTACAGGGCAGCCAGCCTGAGGGTGAGCTCTCCGGCGGTCCGAAGGGCATCCTCTTCAGACACGTCCTTCAGCGCCTCGGTCATTCGAGGTCCTAAATGAAGGAAGACCTCGTCATCAAGGCGTACGCCGCCGCCAAGGAAAGCGTCGGCCAGGGATCCAGACGCCTTCCCTTTCTTTTGTTTTTTGAGAGGTCGGCCGGAAGGGGAGTCATCTTTCTTAGACTTTTTCCCTTTGTCCCCAGCAGCAGCGGCAGCGGCACCAGAACCGGGCGGCTTCACGACGAAACGAGGCCGGGAGACGGCGCCTGATGTCCCAGCAGGGGCAGGGTTAGGTGGAACCCGACCGGTTGAAGGAGCCGTGGGGACGGTTGTAAGCGGCACCACTTCTTCAGCGGTGTCCTCACCCCTTCGTCGTGTCTTAGCGCGAGCCAGAAACTCGACGTTGGCGGCGGTCGTTCGAGCCATTATATCTGCAAAACAGCAAAGTAAATAAGTTAATTGCGATCAATTCGACGAGCGGCAATATCAGAACAACTAACCATAAACCGCCCCGGGTAAGTCCGGGGAGCGGAGGCATTGGATCAGCGGCCACGGGGGAATCTTGTCGGGCAAGGTCTTGAGGACAGCTAGGTCAGCCCGCTCGGCCGGAGTCAACCGCTCTTCAGGCCAAGCATCGGTAGGAGGGGGAAAAGTCGTCCAGTACAGCGGGAATTTAGGACGATCCTGCTCGTCGAAGATATATCTTCTTCCCTTGAGGGGAATCGCGACCTTAAAAAAGGCGGTCTTGAAACCCTTGTAGGAGGCAAGGTAGAGGGTGAGCAAACTCTTGTTCGCCCCGAGGAACGAAACCCAACCCTTAGACGCCGTCGGTCGAGTCTTATAGAAATGAAGGAACAAAGGCATTGTGGGCGTCAGGCTGGCCGCCCGGCATAGGACGTCGAACGCCTGCATGGATGCCCAGGCGTTCGGATGAATCTGCGTCGGTGCACACTGGATCTGGTGGAGGACTGCCATCTGCCAGTCGGTAAATGGCACGTTCAAGCCCAGATCTTGGAAGAGGCAGGCATACACGTAGAAGAAATCTAGCCGCGCCTCTCCCTTCCCATGGCACACTCTCTCGTTGCCGGCACATATCTTCACCCGAAGGTGTCTATCCTCTACTTCCTCGCTGAATATTCTGGTCCGCTCGACCAGATCCCCTAGGTCGTTGCCCCATCGAAACCTTGTCGCGAGTGTGCGCGGCTCATAGGGGGCCCAGTCATATCCCGATATTTCCGGCAGATCAGTCGCGTCCCCCTCGTCGTCAACGTCGATCCCTATGATGTCCCCGCTCTCTTCAGAAGTAGCGACCTGTTCTGCCGCCTCCATGACCGGTAACTCGGCCTCGGAACTGCCACTAAGGAGAATGGGGGAACTTGTTGCGTTCGACACTCCCCTGAGTGAAGTTCCTGACTCAGACGACTCAAACAGGGCGGAAACCGACCCAGCGCCCCCAGACCGCCCGACCGCTTCGCCCGACAGACCCTCTGAACTCGATGCGCTGGAAGACATTTTTACCTGCAAGCAAGAGAAGATGATCGGAGCGTCGGCTAGAAAGAGAAAGGAAAACGTGAAAATAACGACAGCCACACAAACCTATTTATAGGGGGGACCATGTGACACGTGGCAACTCCAGAGCCCTACGATCATAATCAAATCGACGGTCCATACTTCGCGACGTTTCAAATTGTAACTGTCAGACACGATTCTCGAGGCAACGTAACCGTTGGGAAACTCTGGCGGTCGATCGGCACCACGGTCTTGGTAAAACCTCTTCGCTTCATTTCCATCGCTCGAGGCTGGGGGGGCTTGTGTACTGTATGTCCATCGGTCACTCGGCCAAATATAAGACCCTCAGGGGACCATCGGTCTTACGGTCAAACGAATAGTCATGAAGCATCGTTAAAACATAAGACCATCGGTCAAACAGATAAAATGCCATACCATTGGTCAAACGGTCAAACATACAAGTCAAGACTTAATCGTATTCATACCCATCGGCCAATCGGTAACATAGCAACGTTGGACCCTCTGACCTCTAGGGCCCATCGGCCAATCGGTAAAATAGCAACGTTAGACCCTCTGACCTCTAGGGCCCATCGGCCAATCGGCGGTAAAATAGCAATGTTGGACCCTCTGACCTCTAGGGCCCATCGGCCAATCGGTAAAATAGCAACGTTGGACCCTCTGACCTCTAGGGCCCATCGGCTCATCGGTACAACAATAACAGCGGACCCTTTGGCCGCAAGAGTCCATCGGTTCATCAGTAGAACAGCAGCGACGGACCTCATAAAATACTTGACGGTCGATCGGTAAAACACATTATTAGCTTGTTGAAAGCATATCGTCATTAACCCAGCCAAGCGACCATCGGTCGCACAGTAATATAACTTAAGCCAGTGATTATCGGTTAAACGAGTCAATAATCGTCATTAAGGGATCATTGGGCCATGATTAAGAAACCCTAATTACAAGCCCATGTTGAAAGCTATAAATAGGGCCCAAAGGTAGGTTGGTAAGGATCTTAATTGCGCATTTATTACAACTGATATACTGACACACCGATCGGTCCCTTCTGACTTAAGCATCGGAGTATTTTAGACAGGTACCCCGATCGCCATCCCAACCGATCGAGCTAAGGAGTGGATTTAGTTGAAGTCGTTGGAGAGAAGGAAGGTATCGCGAAGTGAACGAGTTCTTTTAGTAGGCTCTTATCCCTACCCCGAAACATAAACTTTAGTCGCATTAATTTGTAATTTGATATTATTTCATCTAACTACATATAATAATGTGAATTTTTAATTAACTTTTGAATTTGAATGTAACATCCGAGACTTGAATGCTCTGATTTAATAGTACCTAAACTTTGAACGAGAAGAAATACCGACAAAATATTAAATTGTAAAGGAATTGAAAATTTCACATTTGTTTGAGAAAATTGATTTTACTAACCTTTAACACACAAAAAAAAAAAAAGAATAGAGAGTTTAATTTTTTATGAAATAATAGAAACACTAGAACAAAGTGAAGAGAATGAAATGGCACAAGTTCATCCTCCTGAGACTTCTAAACCCTTTTTATGAGTGGCATTCTGAAACAGTCTTTTTCTTAAAAACCATGACATAAAGAAGAAACCAAAATATATAGTAAAACAAAGGTTTATAAATAAGTCCCGAAAATTGATCAGGAGAGACCTGAATAATTATCACTATTATTTCATTAGCCCTTCGTACGAAAGAAAGAAATAGATGCAGGAGGACATGTTAATTTATTGTCCTGTGTTTGTGTCTTGTAATATAAACCAGAATCACTTTCCGAGTGTTAATGCGTTGATGGAAACACATGAAACAAATATCAAAGCGTGATGTTTGGTCCCACGAAGCTTCCCGCGAATGAGTGTGGCAACGGCAAGAAGCCAAGTGTTATTATTTTTTCCTTGTTTTCGTTTTGGTCAGCAAAGACTGTATCTTTTTTCTTCTTCTTTTTTGGGTAGTTTTTAGGAGAATGTAATGTCGAGATTGGGTATGAGTGAGCAAAACTTTCCAACACAGAAATGGGCCCCTTTGAAGCCCAAATTCAACGAAATTTAGGCCACCTTAGCTATCCCCAAAAAATTGATAAGGACACGGAAAATAAAAAAAAGTGGGTTTGCAACTGATGTGGGAGAGACATTGCATTGGTGGCACATTTGGCAATGACTCGAAAAACAACTAAACCGACCAACACAACGACCCGAAACAAAAACTATGGTAAGCCCCACGATATCCAGTGTCGGTTTCTGCACGCTTCTTTCTCTCGTTCCTGACTCATAATATCACTTCTCCACTTTTTCCTTTTGTTTAGAGAGTGATCTAACAAAGATCACCAATTAGGCTTCACTTCTTCTCATCGTCTCAAATTCCTCTAATCATTTATGCCTCACATTTCTTTTAACAATCTCAAAATCTGTTTCTTCAAACTGTCATTGCTGTTTATTAGAAAATTATAAAACAACGCGTTATTATTTTGCCAGGAAAATGACGTTGAAAACTACATTTCCCCCTTACCGTTCTCTCTATTTTCTATCACACTTAGACATGTATCAAACATTTTTTTTTTAAACAATAACTTAGCATGTAAACATAAGGACTATATTAATTTAATATATCGTGAGGATCTCATTTGAATTAATATGAATTTAGAAGATAAGAAATTAAGATCTCAAACTAATCAATATATTAGAAAAATATTGAGTATTCAACGTATAAATAAGGACAATAACATTTGAAATAAGAAAGATAGACACACGGGAAATTAATATCTCAAAATAATCAAGATACTAAAAGAAGGATTGATATAAAAGAGGACCATAGATCCTATATTCTGAAATAGTAATGATAGACATAAGTACGTTGAAAAATAGTTTATAAGTTAAAATTAATTTAAAAATTTTATTTCAATTTACTATTTTTAGATGAGTAACTCAATTAATTTTAATCTTTTTCTAAAAATTATAAAATAAATTTTTCCCAACGGACCAGGTGTATCAAAGTTATCAACAATTGTGTGTTCATGTAATCTCTATCGTGATATATTTTTGTTTTTTTTTTTCTTAAGGCACGTGACAAAATCGTCACTTTTGATATTTTACCTATTTGATGGTGCAGATTGAAATTTGAGGAGGTCCAGGAAGCAATTGCCAAATATAAACCACTTCACCTGAAGAAAAGGGGGCTTCTCCCTGCACCTCCAATGATTTCTCCTGTACCCTCAAAATTTATCTTAATTCCGTCTTTGTCCATGGTTAAAAAATGAGTTATTATTTTTTACTACACTGCACCCCCAAATACCCCGTGATTCACTGCACTGCACCCCCAAAAGCAGATTCCCTCCTCTGCACCCTGCACACCTCTTCTCCCTCTTCTCTCTCTTCTCCCACACACACAACACAGCACCCACACGTCTCCTCCCTCTTCTCCCCCTTCTCTCTCTTCTCCCACACACACAACACAGCACCACCCACGTCCCCCCCTCTTCTTTTTTTTTTTTTTTAGGAAACGGATTGTGTAATCCGTTTCCTTTTATTTATTTATTTATTTTTTTAAAAACGGATTGTGAAATCCGTTTGGTTTTTTTTTTTTGGAAACGGATTGTGTAATCCGTTTTCTATTTTTTTTTTTTTTTAAAAAACGGATTGTGAAATCCGTTTGGTATTTTTTTTGGAAACGGATTGTGTAATCCGTTTCTTTTTTTTTTAAAACGGATTGTGAAATCCGTTTGGTTTTTTTTTTTGGAAACGGATTGTGTAATCCGTTTCCTTTTTTTTTTCTTTTTAGAAACGGATTCTGAAATCCATGGTTATTTGCAAAATGTCACGAAGAACTGATATACTCAGAGCACGAACATGCGCACTGGGATGAGAAAGGCATCTGATTGTAGCTGAGATGAAGACTATGTTTGGTGTTTTTTTTTGGAAACGGATTGTGTAATCCGTTTCCTTTTTTTTTTTAAAACGGATTGTGAAATCCGTTTGGTTTTTTTTTTTTTGGAAACGGATTGTGTAATCCGTTTCCTATTTTTTTTTATTTTTTTTTTTAGAAACGGATTCTGAAATCCATGGTCATTTGCAAATTTTTTTATGAAACGGATTCTGTAATCCGTTTCATAAAAAAATTTGCACATTTTTTTATGAAACGGATTACAGAATCCGTTTCATACACTGTGAAACGGATTCTGTAATCCGTTTCCTAAAAAAATTTACAAACTTTTATGAATGGACCATAGAATGAATGAAGGACAGAAAGGGACCAGGGAGAAGAGAACGAGAGCAATTGGAATGAAGAACGACGAAACGCGAGAAGAGAAAAATACTAAGAGAGTCAAGTTTTGGGGGTGCATGAGGTTGGTGACGCAGTAAATGAGATTTACTGCGTCCCAACGAATTTCACCCACTCTTATAAATGAGGGTATAACGGTCTTTTTTGGGGGTACAGAAGAAGTCTTAGAGATGCAGGGAGAAGGCGCCTGAAGAAAATGTGTGTTGAAACTTGAGCCCATTTCAGCATCCACTTAGAGCCCAAGCCCAGTTCACGAGACAATGTGTGGATGACACATTCGGGCTTTATTCTTGAACATTCGTGAAGTTGAGAAGTCATGGAACTTCCCACATTAATCCAGGTATTCAGAATTATGTTTTTTTACTTGTCGCCTTTTATTATTATAGAGAAATGATAGGTTGACACTCACATTTGACCACTTTTTTTACCACCTTAAAATTAATTTGTAACCCAAGATAAATTAACTTGTAACTTATGAAGGTGGTAAAAAAAGTGGTCAAATGTGGGTGTGAACTTATCATTTCTCATTTTTATATCCAATTTCTCTAAAAATGAGTTTTCGCAACTACTCAGTTCATTTCAGTGAAACTTGTCTTTCTTATTTGGTTTCAGTGTGTGTTTCATTTTTTTTAAACAAGCACTAAAAAACAACTTACGGTAAAAAAAACTCATTCAGAGTGCTTTTGAGCAAAAACCGATTTTTTATTATTGGTTTTGATTGGATAGGAAAAAAAAAGTTACCAATTTAAATTGAAGTGAAAGGAAAATTCGGGGTTTTGTTTTTAGAAGTTTTTTTTTTTTTTTTTCATTTTGCTAGTTCATTAATTATTTAGAAATTTATTAAGTTTTTAAAACCACCTCAAATTGTTATATTTTGACATTACCAGAGCTTTATAAATTAATTTTAGAGATTAAGGATTAACTTTTACAGGTTCAATTGTTCAAAGTATATTTTTAATATAAAAACTTACTTAAAAATGTAATTAATTGTGTATAAATTTTAGTTTAGGAAGCCACATTAAAATTTTCTTAACAATTCATAAGCATTAATACGACGTAAACTTGTAATAGCTTCTATTCATTAATACGACGTAAACCTGTAATAGCTTCTATTCATTAGATAGTAAATATTGGTCTGTTATTATCGTTTTTCTGGTGTGGGATCATTAAGTACATTTAACGAAAACCACAAAATATTGGATAATTGATGTAACATGTCATTTTGAGGGATGAAAGAGAATATGAATCCTTGCAATATCAGAATAGATATATGTAGGATCCACTTTTAGATGTGCTATTGGGAATGATAGATATAAATTGTAATGGAAAATCTAGTCTTGAGTGAAATTGATATTTAATGTTATGATAAGGACATTTTTGCAGCACAATATAAGGAGAATGATTATATTGCTGTTTTTTTTTTTCTTGTATATATTACTTGGTTATTGGTGGGAAAAAATTCACAAGCCTACCCATTAATTAATTATTTAATTCATTATATTTTTTTTTCTTTCATCTATTGCAAACGTGCTATTAGCATATTCGATTCAGCTCATTTTTGCTAGCTTTATAAGTTGGTTTTTGCAAAATCAGCGATTGTTTCTAAAAACAACCAATTTTCACCAAACATCGTATAATCCAAACATGTTTTTTATGTTGAGAGGCTGAAACATGGTGCATTTAAATGTGGAAACGTTATGGTGGTGACCTTTGGAATGGCACTGTATAACATAGTATTTACTGTGCAATGTCTTGTCAGCACTATTTTTTACTACAGACCCATGTACAATATAACGGCGCAGTACATTAGATGTGTTTTTTGCTGAGCAAGCCAGTATATAATGGTGGTATCCACGATATCAGGGTTCTGCATGATCTTCTGCCTTTATTCTTTTTCTTTTTGGGATTTGGTCTCCTTCGTTTCAAGGAAAAATCACTGTTTCCCAGTTTTCATCTTTTTCATTCAAACTTCCCTTTTATCAATTTTTTTTTTTACTGTGTTCCCCACTTTGGACTGCACCTTATTATCATATATTATGTCGTATCAGACCTCACCTTAATCATTCATCACATTGCCATTCACTTCTGTACCTTGTCCTTCAGCATTTATAATCATGTACGAACAAACTGTTATATATGGCAAGCTTTTAGTTCAACCACCAGTTCATATAGATATATATATGTATATATATTCTAGATCATGATTGAAATGTAAAATTAATTCACTATTCAATTTGTTTTGTTTCTCATAGATTTGTGCTTTGCTTTTGTTGAAACAGGGTAAAAGGCATAATCTGAGACCTGATGGATGAACTACTGTATGTAGCGGTGACAGAATGACGATGTGGGTTTTGATCATTGATAGATTTGTTTGAAATTCGTTGATTTTGAAACCATTGTGGGTGTGGAATATATCCATATGCATAAACGTTAAACGTTTTATGATTGGGTGAATTTGATGTGATGTCATGTGAGAGTGAGACCCACTAAATAGAGCGTTAAACCTACTAGATGAATTGCCGTTCACATCATGGGTGGCTGTTACACGAAACAAGTTTTTGAGAATTCACATGAAAAGCAACAAGGGCACATGTTATGGTCTTTGTAAGTGAGAAGAGGTGAGATTAGTAGAGCATGATGTGTGTTGGTGTGTTCGAGAATGATGGTGTATTTATGTGGAAATTGTTAAGCAAAGATGAGATGCATTGGGCGTGAATGATGTGATTTGAATTAATGAGGCGAGTTGAAAGTTGGTTTGCGGTGCGTTTGGAAGTATGTGGCGCAAGTGATTGGGTGTAATAGATAATTGATGTAGTTTGAATGGTAGGCATTTTCTTGAGTCATATCCTGTTACTATCAGAAATGTACATCGCTCAAAGAAACTCAAAACTTTCGGTCTTGGAGTTACTCTTTGGATTCCCATTATGATAAACTGGAGGGCCACCTGTGGGGTTCGTGACCTTGGGGAAAATCATAATGGGAGCTCCATGCTGCATTTAAACAGTACAATTGGACCCACTGTATTGGGCACCAAGTGTTCGAAGATAAGCAAGAATCAATTGCTAGTGTTGCTTTCTTTCTGCTGAATGGTGTGTCTCGTTACTGTAGGTAATGCCAATCAATGCTCTGGCTGCTCTGGTCTCTATCACCATTTCATCCAGACTAGAAGGTGGTGATCTGAGTTCACACTTTCAAGAAACTTTTTTTTTTCTTTCTAATTTATTTTATTTCTGTGCCTCTCAACTCAAAGCCTGGAAAATCGTGTCTTACTATAACCAAACCAAACAAAAGTTGTCTGAAATAATCGGAATTGGTAGAAAATAGATAGATGAGAACAGGAATTTATGGTGAGTTTGCAAAGTTGGAAAGCAGGAACAAGGAAAATCCTATTACTGATATGCTGTTACAAAAGTGAACCAAAAAAGGCCAAGATACCCATCATTTTCCAGCAGTTGCTAGCTGCCATAGCAGCGTAGAAACCGTGAAATTCAGCAAAATCAACAACACAAAGCAATAATACATTTTGGTTGAGAGTTTTCAATTCAGCCCTATTCATTCTCCTGGAGTTCTTATTCATTAGCACATACAACAGATCTCGTAGCTGCTCATGATTGATTGGAAAGACTGATAACAACAATTACATGGAAAAGGGGACCATAACATGCATACATAACATTAAAATATATATGGGATTTGATTGAAATCATCCACCGTTTCATGGCGGCTCAATAATTGAGATGACGAACTGTGGCAGAAGATATCATTGAAATCATTGGAGGAAGTGCAAAAGTCAGGGAATGGAGGGAGGCTAACATGGGCATGCAAGATATCAGGAGAAGGGAGAACAGTAGCAGCAGCGTGACATCGTGCAAGACGATCCTTAGCAATGGCGAGATCATGCTGAAGCTCCACCATCTTCCTCTGCAACAGAGCTATGGCACCAATGCATCCATAAACGGGGTCTCTCAGCCTTGCCTCCGCCTCATATGCCAGAGAATTCACCGTGTCCTCTCTCTGCTCTTCCGACACTTCGATCAAGATCTTGCTCACATTGCTGGCTCCGAATACCTTGTGAACCTTGGCAAACTTCTTGCACTCATCAGACCTAAAGTAAGGTGCAAAAATACAATTGGGTACGCATCTTCTCTTCAATAACTTGCAAGCTGCACATGAAGAGCTTGAACGGGGCTCATAACCCTTCATGCCTCTCACTTTCTTCCTGTGTTACTCTACACTCTATCCTCTATCCCCTATCCTTTGCTCTCTCATAAATATGTGGTCCTTTGTGTGCCTATTTTGGAATTTTTATATTTTAAATTAACATAATCATAATTCTATTTACAAAAAAAAGCGTTATTTTGTTTAAAAATTTGTATATATACAGCATTAATATCTCTTTCCCAATGGTCTATTTTGAGAGAAATTACGTGTCATCGCCTATTAGCTCAGCTGGATTGATCACCGTGCCAGTAACAAGAAGGTAGTAGCAGGTTTGGGACCTGCATGGGCCATCACTGTCTTCTCATTTCATTTTCCATTTGCTTTTTTACAAAAGAAAATTCATTTGCCATTTTGGTTTTTCTAGGCAGTATTCATATTCAATTTCTCATTTATACCATTCATTCAAACTGGGAGTGCAAAAGTAGGTCCAAATAATTGATTCATTCAGACAATGGGTGCGATGTGTTGGTAGTTTTCAAGTCAGACATGATAGTTCATGAATAAAGATGGAATATTTTGATTGATTGGAGCAAGGAAATAATCTATTCCATAAATTTTTTAAAATCATGCTTTTGCAGAGAGAGGTAAACCAAAGAGGTATGGTATGGTCACAAGAACCAAATTGATGGGATCAAAATGAGTACTTTGAAATGAAGTAGTTTGGCTGTATAGCATGAGTGCAGCCAAAAACCATTAAATCAAGTAGTTTTGTGTATTGTTTTGTGCCCTCTATCATAACATGTTTAGTTTTTTCAGTTGTGCTTTCTTTTCCATTTCCTACTTCACTTCCAACACATGAACTCAGAATTTAAGGTCAAGCACATGGAAACAAAATCACTGCTTGCCAAATTTAACCACATGAAAACATCTACGAGCCAGGTAAAAGCACCTCACCCTTTTTCATTTATCTGTTCCCTGATGTTGATTATTTTTGTTTCCTTAACTCTGTTGAACTTCTTTTTTCTTTTTTAAGTGTCAATTCAACTCATTACCCGGGAGTACTTTGGTTTCGTTAAACCTTTTTTTCTTCTTTCTATTTTTGCTGTTAAAGATAAACGTTTCAAATCCATTTCTGTTCCCTGAAAAATGAAAAAGTTGTTTAGGTTGTCTTATTCAATAATAATAATAATAATAATCAATTATTTATGCTATAAAAGGTACTTGCATAAGCTTTTCAAGCATACACAAACGAAGTGGGATAACCTTATCCCCCTCCAGAAAAAAAAAAGTGAGGGAAAAGAATGGTGAGAATTTAGTTTACATGAAATGTGAGTAGAAAGTGATGTTTCCAATATTAAGTATCAATAAACTTGGATCACGAGCATTAAATATAGAAAGATTCATCTTTAAGACTTTCCATATATCTATCATTGTAGGCTTTGGAGAAACTATGTTTAGCATGATTGATAAGTGCAGACAATTTCCATTTTCTGCAAACCAGACTTTAGAACAAGATTAAATATTTATAGACTCAAAGGTTTATGCTGAAAAGGGAAAATTAAAATATTCTTTTATATATGGAAAACAATGATGATGCACCAAAAATTGACATTTTATCTTTTGTCGGTAACCTTTCACCAAAATATTTGCTTGAAATGTAAAGAATGGAAAAGATTAATGAGTAAAGTATTGAGCACTAGGTGAAGAGGACCTGATGCTTTTTTAAGAATAATAAACATAAAATGACCCTCTATCTTTAGCATAATGCAAACCACCGTTGGTTGGAAATGTCGACACGTGTGATTCAAGAATTATATGAATAATATGCAAAAATGACAGTACAACATTTTCAAACTATAGCTATTTTTACTCATATTCTGGGTTGAAACTGAAAGGGTAAAAAACCCCTGGATTTTTAATTTTACCAGACACACGCAATGTAACCCGTTGTTGGATGCAGAACAAAAGAAAATTTTGTAATTTTTTTCCCATTTGATCTGTAATTAAACAGAATTAGATGATTTTTTTGTGTTTTTTTTTGTTGTTTCTATGGGACCGTGTGAGAAAAGAAGAGAATGAAACCGACTTTGAAAATTGATTTGGATGGAGAATAGTGATTATAAAAGGGGGAACAAATGAGTAAATGTCACTTCAAAGAGATGGTGGAAGATGGAAGATTGAAAAGGGTGTGGAAGAAGATAATTCAGCATCCATCTCCACAGTGAAAATAGACCCATTTCTTTAATTCTTTCGATTCTTTCTTTTTATTTTATTTTTCCCACTGAACCAAACTGTTGGGGAAATGCCGAAAGCAAGGGAGGAATAGTGATGAGGACACCCAACCCTTATACTTTTTTCGGTTCACCCAATAAGAGAAGAAATTCAAATTAAGATAATAATACATAAAAACTGTAAAATCTTCAACTTTAATTAATGATGGATAGGTTTAAATTTTATTATATAAATACTCATAATTTGTAATACATGCATCTGCATAAAAAAATACTCAACTAACAAACCAGCCAAGGTAACAAAGTATTTGTCACCAAGATTTAAAAAAGAAAGAAAGTATCTTTTATTTTAATTTGGATCCACTGAAGGCAATAAATTTTATTGGTGAATATTCTGTGACGTAATTAAAATCCACCTGATGCAGTTTTCGAAAATAGAATTAAAACATCTAGATTTCATCGGAAAATTCGTACTATTAAACATAATCAACTGAAATTAATTAATTTATCATTTTTTAATCTGAATGTTAATCATAAACCTTTATCACTTAATTGTTAGAAATTTAAATGTTAACACAACATTTATATTTAAAAAAATAAAAAAATAAACAATATATTTTAAATTGAAAGTCACGTTACTTATTTAGTAAATCCTCTCCAAAAAAAAAACTCTATAAGAAATATCTAAAAGTTTTTTTTAAGAACGACCGAAACTAGTTGTATAAAAAAAGATATTCAAAGATCCATCAGTTTACTTTTTATCTATAATTCTATATTATTATTATATAAAGAGATTTTTTTAGTGTTATATTTTGTTTTCAATTTTATCCTTTAAATATTTTTTAAATCAAAATAATTATTCTACCAATTTTATCTTTTAAGTGTTTTTTTTCTTTTTAAATTTAACCGTTTTTTTCCTAAAATTTAAATATTCTTTTAAATTAAAAAACTATTTATAATTAATACAAAATTATCTAACAAAACAAAAAATCATCTAAAATAAAATTATTTAAAATTACTTTTATAATTATAATAGTAGTAATTTATTAATTTTTGTTATTATAAAAAAAAAAAAAAAAAACACCACATGTGTATAGAAAGCTTGAAATTTTGGGATTGGGAGAGACGAGAATATGAAGGTGATAAAGATTCTTTCGAAATTAAACGCTTTAATAAAAGTTTTGGGCCTGGATGAGCCACATGGGCTCTTAAGACACCGATCCAAAAATGTCATGATAGTTCATACAACTCATTTGAATTAGGCAATTCCGTTGAGTACTCACATGTTTTCTTTGTGCACACTCTTAAGCATAAAAAAGAAAAGGTGCAAATTGTCCATAGGTAAAAAAATATTTTGAATGACATAACGTAAAAAAAAAATTAATTTAAAAAAATTATTCATAATTTACTTTTACATTGCATAATTTAAAAATGGATATTAAACTTCACAACTAGAAATCCGTTTATAAATTACATAATCTGTTCTAAAATATAGAATTTGTGAAGTATAGTGTTTTCTGATCATACAATTTGACAACACACTATAGATTATATGATTTGAAAATATAGAATATTTTTCTTAATTTAAAATTACATTTTGAATTGTGTAGTCTCAAAATAATATAAAATATTGAAATTTTAAAATACATTATCAAATTACATAATGTAGAATATAGTTTCAGATTAAAAATATATTTTAAATTATATAATTAATAAAATGCTTTCAAATTCTATAATCCAGAAATCTAAACTATTAAAATTTAAACTTTTCTAACATTTCCATAAAGATGCATGAAGAAAGTACGGATGTGAAGGAGGAAAGACCTTCATTTGAAAGTCCAGTGGCATGAAAACAAGAAGGCCCAAGTTTAAGATCCTACTGCACGGGCTTTTGTCTGAGGTTTCAACACCCATAGATGTTGGCCCAATATCGAGCCCAAAAGAAACAACAAAAGACCATCCCGATATTAGGAGTTTGTGTGATTAGACTAGAAAACACCAATTCGAAGTTTAATAGTTCAATCGTAGTGAAATTGTGGTGGAATTGATAAAAATAATAATAGTAATTAAATAATATTGGATAAATATAATATTATAATATAGTAATACTAAATACTAAAAGTATTATATTTTATACTTAAAGTATACAGTCTAAAAAATAAATTTAAAGTACATATAAAAAATTAAATCAAATATGTCATAATACTTAGGCTTATGTCTAAGTATTTAAAAAAAAAAATATTACCGATTTTTTAATTATTGTTTTTGTAAAATTATTTTTTTATTTATCCACTAAGAACTGGTTTTTAGATTGGTTTTAACTTTAAACTGGTTCAACGATCCCAACAGCGTGATTTAGAGAAAAAAAAAGGTTAAAAAAATGTTGTACATGCAAGGAATTTCAGAATGCTAATAGTTCACATTTTATTATATGAAGAAAATGAGAGAAGGACGAAAATCCTTTGATGATAATTAGTAGGGAAGTTGTGACTGTAGAGTTGATTTTTAATACCAAATACTATGAATGAAGGTTATTACTAAAAATTCTTCTTCTTTCAATGGGGAATATTCCTTTCTGCAATTGGGAAATTACTATTATTAGCTTACGAATATTGGTGCTTAATTAAAATGTAATATACCAATTATTGATGGGAGAATAAAGTTTTCGATATGTAATAGAAATCATGAAAGTGTAGTGAACATCGATTTTTAAAGGTGTGCCAATTTTAGAGTCACATATTTAAGTTAAATAAAAGAATTCAACATGTTTTATTTTTCATAAAACGAAACTCTTCACCTTTTCACTTTGGATTCCACTTTCACCTTCGAGAGAATTCGCACATAGAATTGCATTAGTAACACAAATAAAATGGCTCCTAAGTTTCAGAGTCGCAGTGTCACGAGAAAACTTCAAAAAGAGAAAAGCCAAAAAAGAAGAAAAAAATTTGTGCTGAAATCTGAAAAGGAAAAACCGAATTTAACGGAAAAAATAAAGCAAATCCTGGAAAAAATGTGGCAAACAAAAAGCTGTTTGAGTCAAATATTAACTTGATTAACGTGGATCAACACTTTGGTCTTTATTCATGGTTGTAGTAGGACCCCCAAGTCATAGGTTCATTGGGAGCATGAGATATTAATTCATTTATCACCATTTCCACTTTCCAATAAATTTGCATATATTTCCTTGTCATCATTTCCGATATATTTCCTGAATAATAATTGCTCCATCATGTTACCAAGCAACAATCCAAAAACGATCATAATTACATTCTCCTACTTTTTTCAAATTAGGTATGAACTACAAAAATATGGATTATAATAAACACAAGAACCTGAAAAAAAGAAACCTTTGGATTAGATTTTCTGTCATTAGAGAGCAGAATAATAATAGTATAAAAAAGTTGAGTTGTGTTTCAGGAAAAGTCATTGCAATGCATCTCAACGTAGGTTTACAAGTTTAAAAGGAAAATGTGAGAGAGTGGAAATTCTGTTACACCCATTTACTGATAAAATTCAATTTAAGAAACAATGTAATGCAAAAATGTGAGAAGAGTTATTAATGAATTAACGGCTACTGAAAAACAACATAATACATCCTTACATGATGTTACTTTTTGTTTATTGACTTTCCAAAGACCAAGAACACAGGATGATGCAAAAAGATGAGAATCCCAAATCAACGCAGTTCTCATTAACTTGGATATGCAGCCGAAAGAACATTAAATAAAATAATTTAAAGTCGGTAGAAAAGGTAGTATCCGCCGTTGACAAATCTGCATGCTTTACCAAATGAACTTACAGATAGGAAAAAGCTTTATACCAGCACTGCAATATAAAATATGTATTCAACCCAATCATATGAAAACGAGTCAATTACAAAACAAAAACACATTACAATATACCTCAGTAAAAGCATAATGTATCGATACAAACTAACATCCTTGGAAATATTAGGACCAAAAGCTTCATCATAAGATGCTAAAAGGACGGTACTGCGTGGAGCATATGAAATTGAATTATCACAATGCATTAGTGTTAGTCTTCCCAACCAAAGTTATCTTAAAGAATCATGACCTCTGCAGAAAAAAAGAAGAAACTCTAAATCTTACAAGCACGACGAGGAATGGTATAGTAAATAGGATAAGAGAAGAGTTAATGAGTGAAGAAAGTAATGATGAATTCTGTTTTTAAGTCAGGAAAGGAAATCCATTGATTTCAACTTCTGGCCATCCTTTATCCAAATTCATACCATTTTCTATTTCTGTTGAAACATATAGATCATAGATTCAAGAACGTTAGTTAGTGTGAGATAAAGACTACAGTGTAGAATATGAAGGGGTTGTGTAGCTAGGGTAGTAGTGATTAAACGTGCATATTCCTATTTGAAACGCTTCCGTTGGTGGTAACAGTTCATTATTCGATAATACACTGACGATATACGCAGATACTATTTGTCCACAAAAAGAACATGTAATTGTAAGAAAAGACAGTGTCGTAGTAGCAGTCGTATGTAACTGTTGTGGGTTTGAAGAATTTGAAATAGTTGAGCACATGATTAATCTGAAATAAGTGTTGATTTTGGTTAATTTGGTCGGAATGATGTGGATCCGTGGAGGGCAAAGGCATATAAAGTTTTGTTATTTAATGGAAAAAAAGAGTGATGAGTATAGTAGGTATAGGGACATGAATTGGAGAGACAGGTATCTGAAATGAAGCAAAGGGAGAGGGAGGTGAAGAAAAAAACAAAGAGAAAAGATTTATATATGAAGGAATTTGGATGAGAAGGTGGAAACGGAAATGACTGGTCATCACTTCACCCAACAGACAGAAAGCAAAGCCAGCACAGCTGTTTTACTATTTTTGTTTTTCATATTCATTTTTCTTGCATAAAGCGATGCCCCCAGAATCTTCACACAAATCTTTCACAGTTACTCACTCGCCCCCAACAAATAAATACCACCCTCAGAACACAAACCTAACCTATGCTTCAAACTTCAAACTGCCAAAAATGGTGCGTGTCAAAGAAGCTCACGTTGTCACACCGTCAGAACCCACACCCAACACTGTCCTCCCACTCTCAGCACTCGACTCGCAACTCTTCTTGCGCTTCACAATCGAGTATCTCCTTGTTTACAGGCCCGCCCCGGGCCTCGACCGGGCTTCAACCGCCGCTCGTTTAAAAACCGCATTAGCTAAAGCGCTTGTTCCTTATTATCCATTTGCTGGAAGAGTCCGGCCCCAGCCCCAGGGGCTGGGCCTCGAGGTCGTGTGTCGGGCCCAGGGCGCTGTCTTCATCGAAGCCTCTTCCGAACGCTACAGTGCCAATGATTTCCAAAAGGCCCCCAAAACAGTGGCCCAATGGAGAAAGCTCTTATCCCTCTACGTCACTGACGTCCTCAAAGGCTCGCCGATTCTCGTCGTCCAGCTCACGTGGCTCGCCGACGGGGCCGCCGCCGTCGGCGTCGGAATCAACCACTGCATCTGCGACGGCATCGGCAGCGCTGAGTTTCTGAATTACTTCTCCGATTTAGCGTCGGAGAAATGTCAGGGTCTGGGTCTCGGTGTGGGTGTGGGTGTGGATCCGAAGCCGAAACCGGTTTGGGATAGACATCTTATGAATCCGGATAACCGAAGCGAGGCGAATCCAGCGATGCATGCTGAGTTTTGTGGAGTTCCTGATTTGTGCGGGTTTATGAACCGTGTGACGAGCAGGCTGAAACCTACTTGCATTGTGTTGGACGAGAGACGCATCGAGGCGCTGAAGCGCGCGTGCGGAGGAGCGTCGTGCACGTCCTTCGAGGTGGTGGCCGCGCACGTGTGGAGGAGCTGGGCTCGGGCGTTGGGGTTTCCGAAGAACCAGACGCTGAAGCTTTTGTTCAGCGTGAACGTGCGGAAGCGCGTGAAACCGGGTTTGCCGGAGGGGTACTACGGGAACGCGTTTGTGTTGGGGTGCGCGCAGAGCAGCGCGTGGGAGTTGGGGGAGAGAGGGGTGGCTCACGTTGTGAGTGCGGTGAAGCGTGCGAAGGAGAGGGTGGATAGCGAGCACGTGCGGAGGGTTGTTGAGTTGGTTTCCGAGTCAAGGGCGAGTCCTGACTCGGTGGGGGTGCTGATTCTGTCGCAGTGGTCGAGGCTGGGTTTGGAGAGGGTTGAACTAGGCATGGGAAAGCCTCTGCATGTGGGACCCATTTGCTGCGATAGGTACTGTTTGTTTCTTCCGGTGACCGGAGAACGCCACAGCGTGAAGGTCATGGTGGCCGTCCCCACCGCCGCCGTTGACAATTTCCATCGCTTCCTCCGGGAATCCAATTCATGACCCAACCACAACCTCCTATGTTACGTTGACCTCTGTAATTATTCCGTTTTACAAAAATAAATAAATAAATTTTCAATTTTCCTCTTCTCAATAAAATCTTTTATTAAAATGGATTAATTATTTAACTATTATTATATAAGATATAAGAAGAAGACTTCGAGATTAAGGAATAATTATTATTTATATATATACATATATGATTGTTTCTTGGTCTAATCAATCAATCAATCAAAGGAGTGAATGAAAGATTGGCATAGTATTACTATTAACGGTTATGGAATTGAAATTTATTTGATGCCATTCCCACTTTCTGAAACTGATCCCTTAACTTTTGAGATCATGTTACACTGTTTCACGATCGAGTCCCATAAAAATCTTGCACCCTTTATATCAATTCAACACAGCTTGACATCTGTGTAAAAGACAAACACAGAGGATTAGGATTAATAACTTGATTCAAGGTTATCTATATTTCTATAAATAGAAGGGGGATTTCCCCACATAATATTAATTAACCTTTTCTTATTCAATCAACTAAACTTTTTTCTTTATCATGCCTCGTGTCATCTGGGATTTTAATGCACCACTTTCTTTTTGTTAAGTCTAGTCTTTCTAGTTTTAAACTACTACAATTAATCATCACGTTTTATTAATAAAAAATTTCGATATCATTATTTTGTTGCTCAAATAATAAAAAGTTTGAAAGGAATTGGAAAAAAAAATAATAATTAAAAGACTAAGATCTCGAAATTTGATATACGTTTTTTTTAGTTTGAATGGAATATGGTATTTTAAGTAATATGTTTTAAGTAGAGGATGAATTAAAATGGTTTTAATGGGTTGGGTAACTTTGAAAGAAAGAAAATAAAAAATGAAGAAGAATTAAAGAATTGTTGAATTACCAAAATTTCACACGAACTATAATAGATGGACATAAAAGTTTTTTTTTTCAACATCTGTATTATTAGATGTTCTATGAGACAGATTAGGATTAGAATTAACAAATGTTAATTTCTGTTAATAAAAACTTGGATTCACTATTGTTTCTCTTCTATTCTTACCAAGATTACATCATATTTATTGATTTCTCCCCATCAAATGATTGTAGATCTAGGTATGGGCAATTGTTTATAATGTTTTTGCAATTATGAGAGTATGTTTAAGTAATATTAAACCCGCATGTATATATGAAATCACTTTTTCTAACATCATCTCATGGACGCACGATAGAAAGTATAAGACAAAATGTTTGTGAAAAGAAAAACATCGAGAGTGCAACAATATGATTTAATGTTTATATGTTCTGGGAATTTAATATTATATCATTTTTTTAATATGTTCTTTTAGAAACATTAGTTTCTAATCGAGATAGATATTAGTACTTTTAGTTAATAGTTTAAGTTTGTGTTAATTTTTGTAAGATCTGATTTATTACTATTAAATTTATTTATTTTTAAGTAAACAATTTAAAACATAAAAAAACTTAATAGGTTTATTATTTAATCAAACAAGTAATAGAATTATGGCATGACAGAAATAAGTGTGTTGCGAGTATCATAATAGATAGTTGGTACTCGCGGATATTTATTATCCGCAGATAGTTTGATATTCTTTTATAAACAGATTTAGGTGTGAATATCATCATACCTTCTGTACCAACAAATATATGTTACCTACAACAATTAAAATTAAAATTTAATTTATATTTATTAAGTTAAATTTAAGTAAATTTAAAATTTAATTTAATTTAATTTTTTGTCATATTTTTTAATTTGATTTTAAAAATTTAAAAAATATTTTTTTAAAATATATATGGGTATCATAGAATACTTGCAAGTTTTAAAAAATTCATAAATATTTTTTAAATGAGTACTCTAAATTTTTTGCTAGAGTCGAATTACATATTATCCATGCTTAATGTGATGGATTGTCATTTCTGAACATAATACAATGGTTTTATTTTTTTGTAAACAATTTTATTTTATTATAAAGGTTTTCCATATTTTTTTTATTTTCAATTTAGTCTTTCAAATGGAGTAGCTTTTTTACCTCTAAAATTTTATTTTTTCGTCTCATAGTTCTTTTATACTTAAAAAAAGTTTATTCAAATTAAATTAAAATGAAAAAAAACTAAAAGGCCAAACAACTTTACCTAAAAGTATTAAAACTTATGTACTCCTATTGATACATCTTATAATTAGAAGAGAAAAAAAAGTCACATGTATGATTTGTGTGATTAGTTGTTGTTGCTGGTTTTGAGGGTATGTATGGAATAATGAGTTGTTTATAATAGTAAGTGTGAAGTAGAGGAAAATGGTGGCTCCTATGAAATTATGATTATGATGTTGTTACAAATGTTTTATTGTAATTAGAGACATGTCATTGCAATGATGTTGTCTGTAAGAAGAAATAATTAGTCTCTTAATTTATAACTCACATCATAAATATGAAAAGTTGTGTATGAAATTTTGCATAAAAAAGTGGATTATGTCGGTTTGGTTTTGAAGAAGATATGCATGACGTATGGTATAGAATTTTTTGAAAAATAAAAATGGAAAAAAGCATATTCGAAAACTTTTAAAATAAGTGGATGCATTCATATGCGAGGGTGGTATGCAGACAAATAGTACTGGTGGCGTCATTAATTAATGCAAAATTCATGTTCAGACACACTTCATTTCACTTTATAAATTACATAAATCATTTGACTTTCTCTGTAATAATGTCTTATAGTTATGTAACTGCAACCATTATTATTACAAACATTTATATAATGCCCAAATGGGTACGGAAAATATACACTACATGTTTCTATCATTATTCTTTCCTTCTCTTTTATTTATTTATTTTTTCTGTCAAATCTTTTCTGCAATTCCATTTGATGTTACACTAAATAATCCTTTGGTGCTTCAAGATAAGATTGGAAGGAATCCTCGACTAAAATAATATCAACCAAAATTAAACAAAGTAAACTAACATATATAAACAAATGTTAATATGAAGATTTTTATATGAAATGAGTCTGGAATTCGAGCTTGAACACTGCGCCACGGGTAGGTGGAAACGTTGATTAAAATGACAAATCAGACTTCATATAAAATAAATCTGCTGATGATTTTTTCAAAATATGTTCAAACATGTGAAGCAAGCACACGTATTGATTCAGGAACACAATTAATGATGTCACAAATGTAAAGGAGAAACTAGTAAGATAAATTGTTTATCATTATATTAAAAGTTATGTTTTTTACTGAGAGGCAACACTTTTTATTTAAAGATTAAAATACTTTTTTTGTCCTAATTTTCGTTAATGTTATCAATCTAAACAACTTTATCCAATTAGGACCTAATTGAATTAAATTGACAAAAATTAGGATCTATTTGGGCACCCTGCAAAAATTGGAACCTATTTGAAAAAGGTTGAGGAAAATTGGGACCAAAAAAGTATTTTAACCTTACTTAAAAATATAATAATCTAAACGCTACGATTTGATTGTGACCCGGTCCATTTAACTTTTGTTATAAGACAATTAATGCTACCTGCAACAATCTTCCCCTTAGCCATTATCTTACTAGGAATCTCATTCTTAGATTGTGACTTGCTCATCTAACCTCCGTCACAGGACAATTGTACAATCCACAACAAAAATAAATATCAACGAAAATAATATATCTTAAAAAGTCTTGTATCATTTAAAATAATTAAAGAAACGAGTGTTTATATAATTGATTTGAAAGGATTTTAAATTTAAAATTTTCTTATATTCTTATATTAGAATGAGATTTGGATTAAATTCTTGTTTGGAAAAGGGTAAATTTTTTTATATAATGTTATTATCTAATAGTCATTAAACAAGTATTACTGTTTTTATCAAATTTTTGGAGTTTCCATGAAGCCTGGTTGTAGTCCAAACTTAAGTCTACAGTGGTGGTACAAGAAGCTGATATATGGTATCTAGGGAAGTGAAAAAGACAAGGGTGCAATTGGTAGATGGGTAGTGTGTATTGAAATGAAAGAAAGGTAATGGAATGGTGCGTACTATGAAATGTAGTGGATGGTGATTTGTCTCTTATGACAGAATTCACAGTACAATGAAAGACCTTGTTGTTGGTAGTGCAATATTAATGTGAAGCACTTTGTTGCTTCTGCTGCTATATATTCAAATGGAACAAGGCTTTGTCTCAACATTATTATTTTTTTTACAAATTTAAAGGGATATTGAGTCCCAGATGAATCTTTGTGTGCTGGGCCTGGAGGACCATGCATTTTACTATCATGTACCTTGTTCCCTGCTCAAGATTTTGTGGGATTTTGGTGTATTTCCAAAATGGGACAAAATAATTGTTCCTCCAATTGAAAAATGAGAAAAGGGTTTCGTTAGAACTTAGAAGTGACCTGCTTGGACTCTAGTTGTAGGTGTAGCAGCAGGATGATCAATCAAATGATGCTTTTCTTCTCGCATTGTCTTCATCTGAAATCCATCAACTGCTTAATCACAAACCAAATAAACCAATGGGTTGAGTAGATTTAATGTCACCGTTTTTACTATCATCCATGTCGCTTGTAAAAGATCCAAGTTTCTGTTTAAAAGTAGTGAAATTGGAGTATTTTATAGTTGGGTGGTTAAACACAAATTATCATTGAATAAGAGTTTTTGAAGAACTTTAATAATGACTTGGCTACCTCCTATAATAGATAATGGAGAGCAGGAGTTTAGATTAGATATGTGATTTATCTTTTATTTTTAGATAAGATTAGTTTATCTTTTACATAGCATTTTATGTTTTTTATTTTACATAGACTAAAATAAAAATGAATAGAAAATAGAAATAAAAAAAATAGAAAACTGAAATAAGTAGAAATTAATTACACAATACTAGTTCGCAAATTGGCATGGTGCAGGATAACCTCTTGTCCATATTTTCTATTTACTGAAATTTGTATCCCTTGGTGTTATAAATTTGCTTGATATTGTATTTTAATTTATTGTTTTTGAATTTGTTACCGTAATAAACTAGTATATTGCTGGATTTTTGTAATTACATTTTCTTGCAGTTTTTATTCCTTAAAATTAGGTGAATTTGCTCATGAATCAAATGACTTGTCAATGGGCAATTTAATTAGATCAGATTACATACCATTTAGCGCACCAAAAAGTGAAAGAATCGTGCTGGAATCTAAAAAATAAAATAAATAATGAAATCTACCGGATAAAATCAAAGGAATCCTTCAAAGGTGACAAATAAAAAGTTATTACTTTCAAATTTATTAGCCTGATAAGCTATACTCTCTACAAACACATACTGTTCATTGCAGGTACATTGAGGAACAGAAAAATGAACATCGCCCGTTTAATACGATTGCAAAGTGGATGATCACAATTACAATAATGGGGTGTTGCTTCCTACACCCATACAATTTTCTTTATTCACCGCATCAAAACAACTACAGTGTTAGGGTGCAGTAAGAAAAATGAGATGGTGCAGGAAGTCATTTCCACAATAATGATATTCAAAAGCCCAATAACTTGGAATTTTGCAAAATGGACTCTCCGCAGAAAGCAGAAAGCAGAAAGCAGAGAAAGAGATTGGGTGTGGCCTGAACACGTCAAAATCTCGAAGGGAAAGCGTAGGTTTACAATATAAACGAGGTCTGCAATTACTGAAATAGACCAATATACATTGTTTGAATTCATCTTAGTTTGATAATATTGATTACATTGACGTCATCCCAATGAATAAAGGGGGAGATGAATGGGAAAATAGAAGAAAAATGAGGGAAGTACACGGATTATACAAACCTATCAACATATTACAACAATATCTAAAGTAACCAAAAATGACGAAGGCTTAACTTCTGTTCAACCCTGTCACTTGGTAATCTAAATTATTATGAACTCAAATGTCAGCTGTGAACCATGATTCACGCAGCAGACATCTAAAGTGGTAAATGGTTTATGATTCTACTAAATCTAGCTGAATGCGAGAACCTTCTTCCCTGTAATTCCAGTGCCAGCTTCCACTCTCCATCATATCTTGATCAATTGGATCTAACTGGATTGCTAAACCTGAAATGCAATTATGAACGTAAATCGGTAAAACATTGTATGACTAGGACAGAACAGATAATTTGACTAAGGATAACAACAGTAATATTCTCAAAATAATCATGATAACAGCATATATTACTTCAGGCAACCAAAGCAATAAGGAAAGGAACCAAGCAAAATAAATTTCTGAAGTTGAATAGACCTGGGTTTCCCGGCTTGATTTTCAGTATGTGGCCATCTGGAACTTCGAACACGTGATTTCCCTATATCAGTTAAATAACAGAAGAATAAGGTATTAGTTTATAGGTATCAAATATCCACCAGAATTAACGAAAGAGTAATTTTATTTTACTAATTTTTAGGCTATATGACAACAGTAATTGAAGGCTTTTTTATGAGGCTCTGGTTCTTTTAGACATTCAAATACAAATGACTACAGGGTCAGCTTAATAGTTAAGAAGCAGTGACTCAATAAATTCTAAATTTGAAATGAATCCTTTATGCCGGTGATTAGAAAAAGTGTCCCAAGCTAATATTGTTAGGAACAATGTGGGTTGGGTATCCATGAAGGGAATAAATCCTGTTTTGTCAAGCAATTCGAAGGCCGTTATGGGTATCCTATCCTACCATGCACATCCACATTCACACCAAGGCAAATTGGTTTGGATTCGATGAAAGCTCTAACTTACAGAGTATGAGAAATCATGGGCTCAAATCCAAGGAGTAAGCTCTATTGTAAGCGAGACTTTTTGCAACAAAGTTTTTAGAGAGAATAAAATCCACATTTAAACGTTAACCTGTAAGACAACATCAGTAGCCTCAAATTCAGCATTTCCATGAAGTATGATTTGCAGCCCCTCAGATCGCTGCACATCATGTTTCCAGTATATGTTTCGACCACAGTTCCAATCAATTCCCTTGTTAAACACCTTGACATTTTGCAACTTACATTTTCCACACCTGGCATGATAATAAGACAAATGTGTATAATAATGCTAAATGCTTGCGATCTAAAGTAATGTTATGCCTTAGATCTTGGGATCTTCAGGTACGATGAGGTCGATAAAGAATCACAATAGTTCTTACTAATACAGAAAGAACAATACCTTTGGCCATAATGTAGTATGGATTCACCGCTCTCATTATTCTTCATTGAGCCCATAACATTCTCAGCTATTATGATCAGGCTTCCGTTGAGCTGGAGTAAAGAGACAAATCACAAATATCAGCCCAATATCTTAGAACTTCACGCCACATAAGTCAACCAAATCTATTTGCTTAATACCTGTACATTCCTCCAAAAAAACTCTGCAACCTCTATTTGTAACTCAGAGCCCTCCGATATGGAACCACCATAAAACTGATCACAAAAAAGAATAACAAAATAATCGAAACCTTCATATGTAAATGATGATCAACACAATTCACCGTTGTAAAGCCGTAGAACTGTCATGTTTCAAGCAAATTGGATTGAAGAAAGGGTTACAGCTAAACAATACGAAGAAAAAATTGTGTAAAAAGGTTATGATCAGGTCTTGTCATGTGTTAAGAACACTATGGTGGAGAGGAGACTGAAAAAATGACCTATTTAAGGGAAAACTTGAGACCAATATGTTTAGAACACAGCCATTTACTGATAGAATTCAATTAAACTTCATACTTTAAAATTTATACAAACAATATAACATAAAATTGACAATTATTGATGAACGAATGCTGAAAATAACATAATAATACAGGGTTACCTTTTGCTTAGTGACTTCCCAAAGAGGACCAAGAGCAGGATGCAGAAGGATGAGAAATGGTGGTCCTGAATCCACATAGTTCTCATTAGCTTCAATCTGCATGAGAGAACAAACATAACAATATAATTGTACGTACCTAGAAAAGACAGTCATCCTCCCTTTACAAGCTTACATGTATTACCAAATGACAAAATAAAAAGGTTTTGCAGTAGCATACTAGTATAATATGAAATTGTACTTGACCAAACTAAATGAAAATGAATCAAAAATCATAAAACACGCTAGTATGCATATATATACCTCAGGAAGTCTTATATCACACTGTGAAAGAAGATCGTGAGCATTTCGTAAGATATCCAGAAGAGCCCCATCAGGTGTCTGCATAAAAATGCAAAACATATTATAGATATTTAAGAGCAACCATCATTACAACTCCAACACATAAACTGTAGGTTTGTCCAGGTAAAAATATACGAGGAACATAAAGATAATCCTATCCACTCAAATAACCTGTAATTTAGTTCATAAGCTTTCACTATTGTTCAAAACACGTAAGATATTCAGGTAATACCAACTGCTAAGTGAAGCCAAGCACTATCCAAGTATATAAAGAAATATTACGAACAGACCTCATAAGGAAGAGATTACAAGAATGCAAGGACTGTCAAAAACTTTAAATGGAATCAACATAATGGAATATCACATGAAATTTGTTTACTCAACACAATCTAGACAAAAAAATGATATTTCACCAATGCAGTAAATCGAACCTGGTGTAAAGACTTGTCTCCATGCCTTCTTTTTTTCTTGGCGGAGGAGGTAACTCTCCTTCTTTTATTATATACAATAAAAGTATCTAGCTCATCTGCTCACAAGTAAGAGTTTTGTTAAGCTCAACTAAATGGGAATTGAAGTATATGGTTTGTCAGATCAGACAAGCACGCGCAAGACGTACCTTCCACATCATTATAACATCTAGATGAGTACGAACTGAAATAATTGTCAGCAATATTTTGCATTGTGCACTCAAGTCTACCACCAGAGACGCTAGTGAATGGAAAGGGGGAAGAGTAAGTAGTAAATGGAACAAAAGAATCCGCAATATGCACAGCGTGAAAATATTTAATCACAAGGAAAATTAAGGTCAAATTACTTATTTGGTCTCTGAACTATCTGGAAATTTTCAAGCAGGTAAAACTTAAAAAAAAAAAAAACTAAATGGGGTCCTAAGTTTAGTAGTTTTTAAATTGAGTTCTTAGGGTTTTAAAAACAGTCATAGACTAATTTCAAGATGCCATAAACTAACCCCAAGGACCTACCTTTTTAGTTTAGGAACCTATTACATTTTTTTTACTTTAAGGACATACTTTCAAAATTCACAAATAGTTTAGCCACCAACTGAGTAATTTAATAAAAAATAATAAGAGAAGTAATAATAAGAAACAAATAATCACTGTAGAAAAGATGAAATTATTTTAAAGGAAAGGAAATCCATCAATTTCAGCTTGTGGTCGTGTCATGCATTCAAATTCAAATTTTCAGTTTCTAAACAATACATGGATATAAACTAGTGTCAGATAAAGAATATATATTATAAATGTTTCACTAGCTACTTACTACTGTTAACACATGTCTCCATTTTGAATATTTAATCAATAAGAAAAATGGCAGCTTAATGTACGAGGCTACCACTAACTAGGGTTTGGATAAAGTAGATATACACAGCCTTACCCCACACAAACAGAAACGTTTTCAAAGATTTGAACCTGTGACCTTTCTGTAGGTCGCAAGGCAGCAACCTTACAGTTGTGCTAACCTTCATTTTCAATTTAATGTATAAAACAAAGTAATAAAACTGCATTGATAAATTCACAAGGAGAAGACATACCTATGACATTTGCCAAACTGATCTGTGTAAACTATTGGCTTTCTTGTATTTAGCACCATTCCAGGTAAACTATTTCCATTCTTACTTGATCCAATTAACTCCGCAGAAGGTAAATCAACATATAAGATGTTCGTATTGGCTGGGAACTCTGCCTGCAAACTTGATTATACAGAATGAAGTTGAGATTTGGGTTATGCATTTCAAATTAGAAGGCCTAAAAGACAAAAAGAGTAAAGATTCCTAAAAGAATAAATTGAAGACAACACTGTCTAATCAACTGAGACAGAATTTTGAGCAACAAAATTTAGCCTTTGTTTTCAACAAATAAGATTAGAAGAACAAGAAATAAGGCTCCAACTATGCATTCATGTTTCTAGGTAGGATTAATTTTTCTAAATCCAATTGATTATCACAGAATCAATTGATAATTTATCACAGAATCTGGAAACCAAATTTGAACATACTAAGTCAGTTTAGAGTATGAAAGCCCAAATCACTTTTTGAGACAGGTGAAACACTGAAATAAATCCAGTCCAGGAAAATCACATACCTTTTTGGAGCAAGAGGTCCGGTAGTGATTCCAAACTTGTCAAACTCAGTGTACTCAATACAAGAAACGCCATATTCCCATTTACCATCAAGACTTTTCTTCTCCATCAGAACATTAATTCCTTCTGTAGCGCCTGATATCCGCTCACAAGATGCAAATCCCAGTTTCTGTTAAAGAACACAGTTCAGAAATTGCAAACAGTATTCTACTTGAGATTTGAGAATGGTTTAGCTTAATAAATATTACTGAGAACAGCGCCTTTCTTTTTTTCTTAAAGATCTTCAGGCAAGATAAATATTAAATAGGGATAATGCTGCAAGCAAACAGTGCGTTTATAGGATAAACAGTTGGACTGCGGTATCTCATTTTCTTTTTTCCAGTGTATATTATACACAAATATCTGTCATAGTTGATTTACCAAAATCTTATACATCAGAAACTTTAGACTCGGTAAGGAACTATACACGATAAGATATTATTTACACTTTTATCATAACATGTTTTAGCCTTTGTCCATGTACAAATAGTGCCAGAAAAGGCTGAGATTAACAGTTAAAAGAACCGCTACCTACCTTTCCATGACGTAAACCAATCCCTGCTAAGGCTAGGAGGGTTAAATCTGTAGCCGCCACAACGTTACTGCAAGGTCACCTGTATTGTAAATGCAAGTTTCTCGTACTAAGGAAAGCAAACCCAAGAAATATCAATCATAACAACAGACCTGACTTGGCGCAGAGTTGCACCTTTTCTTCCTTGAGAATAAAACCATTTGAAGATGCCTTTGTCATGCGCAAGTTTCCATATGACACCATGACCACCAGGCTTGCTCAAGGGATTCAATGGTTTGGTGACCAGCCATTGACCTTCTTCTGCACCAACAACTGGAACAAGAGGCTGCCAATTTACAAATTATATATTTAGAGATTGTTAAAATAAGATTACCTCTTCCGAGAAGCCATAGTATAGATTTATATAAAACCTGCTCAAAAAGTTTGAAAGTTGATCGACCTCTCCCAAACCATGAAAGTCTTTCACAAAGAGAAGTGACGTGGCTGTGGTTGTTCTTTGCGGCACTTGTCATTATTGCAACGGGTGTGATACATTGTTTATTGTATAACTTGAAGTACAAGAATTCTCTAGCCTTCAAACGTGAAATTGAAGAATTATATATTTCAGCGCCCAGCATAAAAACTTAATCTTGGTTTTATCATAAAATGAAAATGGGCATAGCAAGTATGACTTTGTTTGATAGTTGGAATCTAATACCTGAAGATCTCTTATAAGGCCTTCCAACAAAGTCCTTCCACAATATGGTAGCATTGCAGCAGGCAGGCATTCACCTGAGTTAGGATCAACCAAATCAAGCCTGTCGGCAGAACCTCCCAAAGGATAAATTTCACCTAGGTCTGGCAAACCCTAGAACGACAAGATCTTATTATTCGATGTTGCTACGAAGCATCTAATCTAAATGCAAGTTACGATTTACAAACCAAGTAATGTAATTAGACTAACCTCTATACCCCATAGAGCTGCTTGAGAAGCATACTCTGTGTCTTCAGAAAGGTTATGCCCATTAGGTGCATTAATTCCAAAAATTTGGCATTCTTTCACTTCATGTATCTGGTGCGACCACTTTATATTCTGCCTCTCAAATGACTTTTGGACAATAAGTTCCAGAACTGTTATCTGATATCTGCAGAGTATCAATGTTAGCAAACAAACAAGTAGATGCAAATTGAATTATTCCTAAACAGCATACACTCCTATTAAACAAAATTCATACCAAGCAAAACCAAAAAAAAACTTGATGGTGTTGGGATGAAGGTTTTAAAAGAGGGTCTGCAACTGCAATTTCAGCTGCAGCGTCAAGTTTTATGGGGTGACTGAAAAGCACCCAAACATTTGTGAACCCACCCTCAAGATACCTATATGGGGGGGAACTAAATATTTAAATATTCCACCAAACATCCCATAATACTATTGAACATAGACACCCCCATAATACCGAAGTTCCTATGAGACTGCGACTACAATTATGGCTGTATAAGCCGCATTCTACAATTTCTCAATCTATCAAGGAACAGGAACTGCATTACGTTGGTTGGGACGACAAGTAATGATGGAAAAAAGTGAACAAGTTCCTTATGCATAAGAGTTTATAAAAACATAAAGAGAGAAAAAAGTACAGAAGATTTATTCCCTTTCTGCCCATCTCATAAACCCAATGTATGTTCCAACAAAATGGGAGAACTAAAACTGTTAAACCAACTAAGAAGCAGAATAGTCCCGTTTCATAATTTTACTACTACGTAAGTCACCAAAGTCAATCTTAGTATAACTGCTTTCTGTTCGATTGTTAATATATTAAAAAAAAAACAAAAAGAAAGGTGGGTTAATTTTAGTCCATCTATTCCCCATTTGTTCCATGCTAAGCGAATGGTAAAAGTAGGAAAACGAAGAACTAACCCAATTATTCCTCCAATGCAGTCATAGAATCGCTCAATTTCCTCCAAAGTTTGTAACAACTTGTTCAATTCAATAATCTCGTAATCCCCCAACGCCATCCCCGAACCCACACCACCATTGCCATCAAAGGAATTCAAATTCTCAATCATCTCCGCTATAGCGTAGAGCGCGCTCTTCACGGCGCTCACAGTAGCCGCTGCGGCAGCGGCGGATTCTAGCGATTCGGTTCCGTCCAAACACAGCACATGCTCCTGGCCGGCAGCAACGACGCACTTGAGCAGGAACAGTTGGTCGGAGCTCAACCGGAGCGAGGCCAAAACCCTAGCAAGGCCGCGACCTGAGCTGAAGAAGCGCTTCACTCTGGAATCAGCGTTGAGCACTCGGAGCTTCTCGACGAGAGTAGCGCACGCCGCAAGCCTGTCGCGGAGCGCGGCGAGGCGTGCGATTTCGCGGTGGAAGTTGAAGTCGTCCGGCGGTGGCGGCGAGACCTCCAAGGTCTCGGTGGAAATTCGCGCGACTCGACAACATGTAGATAGAGAAGAGGGGAGAGAGAGAAATTTGGAGAAAGAGAGAGAGTGGGAATAAGAATGAGAATGAAAAGGTTTGGAGCGAACGGAGAAAACGAAACGCTTATTATGGGGAAGAAGAGAAGTGGAGTGAAGCATTGTTGAAGGCTGTGTTGAGTTGGAATATGCAATTGATTATTGATAAAGTGAATAAGGATGAATTTGAAGTTGTGTAGGATAAAGGGAAGATGCTAGAAGCATATACCAGAATAGAAAGAGCATAATAATAAGGAGGGAAATTAAATGTTTTCTTAACCGTTCATCAAGTTGTTGCATGTGCCGATTATATATACCTCTATCCTCTTCTTCCTTCTCGGACTGGCTCTCAGGATTTCACTATCTTCTTTCTCTCGCATACCTTACGGTCCACAAATCCAATGCTTTATTTGGGTAAATTATGTACAACGATTAAAATATTATAACATGTCATTTTGTACGATGCTTTACATCATCAACATTGATGTAAGTACAACTAATTTATGTCCCTTGCTTAAATGATTCAGAATTTGAGTTTGGGTAAATTATTAATGTGCATTTCTGGCATGTATTTGTTATAAGTGTTTTTTAGCAGGTACAGACTCAAAAGTCGTGATATACATAAAGACAGTCACGAGTGATGGACATTTTGAAATTGCATTGGCCAAACCCCAAAACAGTTTAAAGATGATTTGGTGCGATCATCTTAAGACCAAGTCAATAAGTCAAAATTTATACAGTTAAAGCAACTTCATTATTATACATCAAAATTTTGATGTAAATCCTAAGCATAATAATGGGAATAGCCTCTAAGCACTATTTCAAAGTAATTAGCTATTGCCATTATACGTAGATTATGCAGATGGCTGTCACCGTCCATCACAAATCAAAGAAATTTCGGTCGCTTTGTTTCTACTGTTTGGAATTCCACTATGAACTACTAATAATAAAGAATCAAGAAGAAAAAATAAGAACAATAAATATTGAAATGGAAAAATAATATGCATTTTTACCTTTTTATTTAAAAATGAGAACAAAGAGAGAGAAAGTTTCAAAGTTATATATAAATATAATAGAATATTGTTGTAAATTACAATAAAAAATGAAATCATTTATTTTTTATATAAGTAATTATTTTTTAATATAATTATAACTGTATTTTCTATTATAATAAAATAAAAATACTAAATATTAAATAAAATAAAATATATTAATTTAAATTGATATATAACAATGAATAATTGAAATGTATAAATATAAATAATAATTAAATATTATAAATACATTTAACAATTATAATAAAATGAATAATTAAAATGAAAACATTAAATAATTAATTAAATAAATTAAATATTTCATTGATATATGTTTCATATTAAAGTAATAAACTAAAATAAATATCAATATCAATTAAATCATTTTCAAACTTTTCACCGACTTTTCCATCCTCTTTCTTTTATTCTAAAGAACTTCACTTCCCACTTTTTCCTTCGTCTATACTATTTTCCACCCTCTAAAATTCACCCACTAATTCAAACACATTTTTAATGAATAGACTACGCTGCCCATTAATTATGCAAATGTTACGGATGCCTTTGAGGGCGTGACTCATTTATTGTTAGCATGAATAATATTTGATAAAGAAATCATTGTCTAACTCAAACTATGTATAACCAACAAATATACAAGTCACTAGAACAAAACCAAATTGCAGTCTCAATTTCGAAGACAATGGGATAAAAGTCCACAAGAATGATCTCAACCAGTGTTAGCGATTTATTTAAGTCGAAGAAACAAAGTATGAGAATTATCAGTGCCAATCGAGGCCTTATAAAGTTGCATAATTCTGAATTTCATACACCATCGCCATGCAATGAGCATCAGCTTATATGCTATGACCCTCAAGGGAATGTCAACTCCAAAAACTGATCCTATAAATCCTCTACGCTGAGACAGTGTCCTTTCTCGATTTTCAGTCAGGATTTTAAACGACAGAGAATAGTACTAGCCATCCATTGACAGACAGAAAAAATGTTTAGTGATTGAGAGTAAAATAAAAAGAAAAAGAATCTCAATTTCGAACTCTGCCTCTATGAAGGAGCTGAGAAGCTGAACCTAAATCCTGTCTTCCCACGATCATGTTCATCCTGCTTTAGCACGTAGTAGAAGTTACCCTGAAACAATGGTAAATGTGAAAATGAAAATTTAATTTGATAAATAACAATAAAATACAAAATTAGGAAGAAGGCCAGGAGAGGGGGCAGAGGCGCATAAGAAACGAGATTAAATAACTCTGCCGAACTTTGTCAATCTTGTAACCAAAACTGACCGTTCCCCTAAATTATATTCAGCAGTTGAAATAGTTCAAAAAAATTCAGGGGATTTGCAACAATATCAAAACTTGGATAAATTGTTGCCGGAGATAATTTTATAAGCAAAATATTAAGTGTTATGTTCAGAGTCACATTTCAAGGAAAATAAAATGAAAAACTACACAACTTGCCCAAAGTCCAAATATAACAAACAAGACTACTATCCCAAAGACTTCTTCCATCAAAATCATGATCTCTCTGGCCTTACCAAAAAATATGATTGGATAGTTTGACCATCTGCTCAATTATATGCAAGAGTAACTGAAACATTAACTAACCTCTAGGCGAAAAAGCTTAGTAGGAACAACAAAACCACATCCAACTGATGTTCGGAATGATTCTAAGAACTTCTGAGGTGAAAAGCGCTTATATTCATTCTGAGTCAATTTTGCAGTATTCCCAGCACCAGCAAAAAGATGACCATGGATTCCATGATTTCTCAACCACCTAACTGGGAGATCAAAAGACAGGTCTGCAAATGCCGTAACAGCAACATCTCCTCCAACGAAGTCCCATTTAGAGGAATCGTCATTGTCATCAATAATTTCATTTCTATTTCTCCTTCGTGGTTCAGTAGGACCTAATCCCCTAGTTTTAAACCCCCACAATGTTATTGGCCCTCCTAGGGTGCAAACTGGAGAGAAATCACCACCCAAATAAAACCTTTCAGGAAGAGGAGATGGCTTGTTCATGAAGTCATGCCCCCATGGAAAAACGACACCAGCTGAAATCCCAAGGTTAAGAGCTGTGTTATAAAACCCAAAGGGGATGGCACAGCGAACATCAAATTCCTGCATTAAGAGAATCCAAATAGTTAAGAAAAGAAATATATCTAAAATGAACAAAAAGAAAAAACAATATATTGGACAATTGAGGGATTACCACAGCTTGTTATACATGTGTTAATGTTAAGATTGCCCCATTCCCAACATTTTAAAAAAATGTGTAGAAATTTTACACCCTCCTATATATTGGTTACCACAATCCAAAACATATATAGCAGCCACTAAAGAAGCATAAGGCCATATGCAGCCAACCATGTACTAGTGCCAATGTTTTTCAAATAGTGGGTATAACAAAATAAGTTGTTCTTCAACTTGTACGAGCATCATCCTACTAAAACAAAGCATGGGCATTCTTTCATTGTGTGGAAAGGCAACACTTGGTCAAACAAGCACCCGATGCACTGTCTGCACAACTGGAAAAATTAAAACTGAATGATGTAAATGCGTACAGGAAAGGAAACATGTTATTACAGATCCCAGGTTCTATATTTTTCAAAATGTCCAAGATGAACTCTGCCCATACCCAAAAGAATAGGACATTTTAAACACGGTTTCCAAATCCTTAATTTAAATCTAGCTCATTGGAATATTTAAAGGGTAAAGAATGAGAAATTATTTTCTATTGCTCCAACAAATACATGCATAGATTGCTACAAACATACATACTCTAATTAGAATATCCCAAATAGAAGTTATAGGGAAGTAAATTTGGGAATAAAAATTTGTGCAAAATCAAATCCTCCTAATTGCAGTAATTAATCAATTAATTACACATATAGTTATAACAATCAATTCCTTTAAAAGTTCTTGTCTTCATCAAATTAGAAAGTATAACACCCCAAAATTATTTTAACAATTACTACACTGGTATCCATCACTTGATAGAGAGTATAAAGTTTTATTCATGACATATACAATTGCATTTCAGCTGATTAATTAATGGACAAGAAATTGATCTAATTGCACCTGGCGCAGAAATCGCAAGCTCCGATGATCTGGTGTAAGGCCACCAAAGTGAGTAGTGGACAGAAAAGCATATCCACTTGTAGGCCTAATTGGCGAGTTTCTCCTGTCAATTTTAAATGTATACTTCAAAGATGATAATAAACCATGCCCAAGCTGCCTCCTTATAGACCTGGATGACATTTGAGATGGATCAGTCAAGGTACGCCATCCAAGAGTGTAGACTAAGTCATGGTGCCTGGTTGAGATTAAGCCAAGAGACAATCCTAACAGCTGCTCTTTGTATGAAGAAAACTCTTGCCAATCTTGGGAAAGCATGGAAAGTCGTGCTACAAGAGGAGTTAACAACCCTTTCAGTCTTGGAGCAAACACTCCTACACTCACCTCTGTTGCTTGGTTTCCACCATAGGCCAAAGAGGCATCCCATAGATCACCATAACCTAACAAGTTTTTGTACTTAAGACCCCCTTCAGCAGTCCACGAACTTGTCTACAAGAGTGTTGCAACATTTTCAAAATGAAAACATATATATTAGCTTATTAAGACCAATAAATACTCATCAGACCAATATACAGCTTCCAATAAAGCAAGGCTGAAACAGAAACGTTGTACTCCCCCACACGTAAAAGATTATAGCAGAAAACTCATAGTCACGATCAGAACCTTATATTTTATCAACAGGAAATTAATCATATATTTGTCCCAACCTGATAACGTTTTAAAAATCCCAACAATTATTAGATAATGCAATTACACGTAGATTGTATCTTGATTTCCTTATTGACATAAGTACCAGAAGGAACCATTAGAAATTGAGATCACCGTTCTAATGGACCTAAAGACACAGCCCACTCCACCCATGAAGAGAAAAATCAAGTTGTAAGCCAAAGAATTTGGAGTTTCTTCCTACTTTATACCCATAAGTATACCCTTTCAGATTCTTGACACTATTCAAAATAACTCCTGCTCATCCCTAAGCATAACAACATTAGCCAAGAAATAAAACAAGGGTACATGGTTGTTTGTTTTGTTTTGTTGCAATAAGCAGAAAAGTCAACTTCCCTTAAATCCCTGATACTATAATCTAGGACAAGCAGGTCAGTATTTGTCTAATGCCTCCGTTGATAATAGTCAAAGATCATACTAGACGATGACATTGACCTCCTAAGAGCAGGAAGAGTGTGTGTTTTCTTTACAATTTAATAAAACCAAGATTTTATGGAAGAACAGAAGATCAAGAAATGAAGCTTTTACTACAAAGATAAACCTAGTCCAAGGATACCCAAATATTTTTTTCTTTATTACAGATTTGCTCACAAGCATCTGAAATGAAAAGATACATCCTCAAACCTAAGAACAAATGGATTCTCATATAAATTATTATTAATCACAAATTCTTTGAAAGCTTCAAATAACGCAATCATCGCTCAGAGACTCACATTGAATCAATTCAAACTTGAGCAATCACAACATCACACACGAAACTATAATAAAGAGCGAGATTGTACCGAGGGTTTGGTGTAAACGCCGAATTCGCCGGAGACTTTGTTGGCGGTCTCGACGACATCGACGATGACATTGGCGGTGTGAGGCAGCTCCGGCGGCCCAGCCTGAAGCGTGAGCTCGGTGGACTCGAAAATCTCGAGGCTACGGAGCCTGGCGAGGGCGATTTCGGAGGCGCGAATGAGCTCCTGCACGGTGGCGGCGTCCTGGAGAAGCTTGAGCTCCGCCTCGATCACCCAATCCTTGGTCTTGGTGTTGCCTCGAATCAGCACATCGTGGACGCGGATAGGTACCAACTCCGAAGCCAATCGCCGGGAGAGGGTTTCCAGCTTTGAACGCTGCTCGCGCAAACTCGACAATGAGGATCGGTCGTTCCGATTGTACGGCTCGTGCGAAACGACGTCGTCGTGACCGTCATCTTCTTCCTCTTCCTCTTCGTCTTCTTGTTCGTCGATTTCGTCGTCGTCGGCATTGTTAGGGTTTGGAGAGAAGGGAAGTGATTCGTTTCTTTCGTCCGAGTTTTCCATTGATGGGATTCGGAGGCAGTTTACGTGGTGAATTGGAGGGATTGAAGAGTGAGTTGGGTTCTGTTGTGTTAGTGAGTAAGCAAAAGCAACGCCAAATCAAGTTTTTTTGCATTTTTTTCTTTCTTTTTCCAATAATCAGTGTCTGTATTTTTTAAAATTGCAAATACATAGAACTGATGCTTGTAGTAAAAGGAATGTTATAAAATTTAACTTCGATTTTTATGAATTAAAATTTTATGAACGTGTAGTTTAAAATCATTAATAAAAATATTATTTTAGCTAAAAAATATATTAAATTAAATATGCCATGTAATCGTACATTTTAATTTATTAGATAAGTCAACTCCGGGTAATTAAATAAATTTGTATTTTTAGTCTAACTGCATAAGAAGTAAACCCATTAAATTCAATTAGGGTAAACACATGCGCAATAACATGTGTGTATGATTTTTTGAATATGTATGATATTATATTAGTAATTGATGATATTAAGTTAATAAATAAAATTATATTATATTTATAAAAAATAAAGTAAAATATATGAAAAAATAACGATTGATAAATAGGAGAAAAAAATTAATTTTTAAATATTTAACAAATAATTATATTGTAAAAGATAAAGTTGGAATTATGAAAAATAGATACAAGAGAATCCTTTTTACAAAGAAAAAAAAGTTAATTTTTAAATATTTAACAAATAATTATATTGTAAAAGATAAAGTTAGAATTATGAAAAATAGATATAAAAGAATCCTCTTTATATATAGAAAAGATAAAGTTGGAATTATGAAAAATAAATACAAGAGAATCCTCTTTATATACAGATACAGATGATTAATTTTATTTTTGGAATTTAACTTTTAATTCATAAAAAGTTTGATAAATCCAAATAAAATCATCTTTTTAGAATCGAAAAAATTATTCTTGTTTTTTTGTGTGATTATTTAATTTATATAAGTTAACCACAGTAAAATATGTTTTTTATACATTTTAACTCATATGCATTCTTTTTTAATTATTTTTTAAGCTATTAATTCAAACCCAACAAAATTGGGGCAGTTTCTTCTTTATTTATGCACCTGCATATATTCTTCTTTTATTTTATTTCTTTTTAAATTGTATACTTCGAAAGGTATTTTTTTATTTTTGAATTATGTAATTTAGAAATTAAAAATATTTTTTAGATTGTCCGTTCTGAAAATAATATTTTATTTTAAATATTTTTAAATTGTATAATTTAAAAGTTAAAATATACTCCTAAATGTCAAATGACTTCCAAATAATACAAACAGAGCAAAATGGAAAACATATTATGGGGGTGCTGTAGAAAGTTATGGCCCAAAATTGGTCTTTTAAGGAATTTGGGCCATATTACTTCTGAGGCTAAATTGGTCCGGCCCACCATCTACACTCAAACAAATAAAATTCCTCTCGAGCATTTCATTGCCGCTCAGTCTCAAATTCAAACGAGGACCACCACAAGTTCACGACAACCACCGCTACCGCCGCCGCAGATTCAATTTGGAAATGGCGAACTTGGACGAACTCTTATCTTCCTTAATATCAGACATCCATTCCTACACCGGCAAAGACCCTCTTCTCCCATGGCTTCGGTATTCCTCAATTCCCACTCTCGTTCTCTGTTTTCCGCTTCACTTCTCTGTTTATTCATTCATTCACAACGTTACTCGCAGCGCGATCCGAAAGATAAAGGATACCCTTCCTCCAAAAATCCTAAAGGAAAAACTACCGGCGTTCTTGCAGAAATGTGCTCACACCTTCGAGCTCGATCGACGTTACAGAAACGACATGCGCTATATTCGAGTGTGGCTCCATCTGGTACCCCAATCCCACCTCCTCTCACCTTCCCTTTTTGCGGAAATGGGTTTGGAAAATGAAGCATAAAGTTTTATTTTTTATATTATTAGTTGATTTATCGACATATAATGATTTTCTCCCATATAGATGGATTTTGTGAGTGATCCAAAAACACTTTTGAGTACCATGGAGCTTAATCGCATTGGGACAAAACGTAGTGAATTCTACCAAGCCTATGCTCTTTACTACGAAAAGTGCAAGAAGTACGATGAAGCAGAGAAAATGTACCATCTGGGAGTGAAGAAGTAAGTTGTGCAGTTTAATTGTTTTGATTGTTGTGTTGAGTGGATGAGTGGGATAAACTTAGCGTGCAATGAGTTGACATGGTTCCTTGATTGTTGCCAAGTGCCAAGACACATATCCCTACTCTATAATCTTTCCTTTGCAGATACGATTGATATGCAACACTAACTATTTTTAACCATTTAGCTAACGTTTTCACCTTTGAATAGATCAAGTTTCGTATTCAATTTATTGTAAGGTTTGGTGCTTTGGAGAGATTGGCACAGCGAAATCACATGAAGTTGCCGTTAGATTATACTTGAAACTTGGTGCATACATCATTTTCGATGAATTTCTCCTTATAATTTCAAATTAGTATATTAGTTCAGCAAAATACTACCTAGTACTTTAATTGGTAATAGAATGATATGCCCCTCTATTCAAGAAATTTTGAATCATTGTCTTTTCTGAACAGCCTTGCAGAACCTTTAGATAAATTGCAGAAATCATATGAACAATTTCTTCAACGTATGGAGCAGCGAAAAAGTAATAAGAGAACCCAGGTTAGTGACATCCTTTTTACCTTCATGTGATCATATCTGTGTTGTTTTTGTTAATGACGTTCAGTTACCTAATTTAGAAGGATCTCCTGAAGCATCAGGAAGCAAAAGCTGCCAGGAGGCCTTTGTCAGCAAAGAGTTCCGATGACAAGAAAACAGAGGGAAGCAAGAAATTTCGTGGTGATGATACAGTTGTAGTCAAATTTGTTGACACTGCCATGGTTGGAAAGTCTGAAGCAGAAGATGCATGCCATCATGGATTGGTGGATCCTACAATAAATATGAAGGAGGCCATGAATGCCATCAACAGCATGTTCCGGGAGCCATTGGAGACTGTTCCATTGCGCAGGAAATCTCATAAAAACCATTCAAAAGAAAGTCGTAGTACAAAGAACGAGTTTGAGGTTTTTGTTGATGAAAACCTGGATCATGGAATCAAAACATCCGGTTCATCATCACTTCAGAAAAGGACTGAAGCCAGCCAACCTCACCAAGAACCGTTCCAGATATACATTGATGGTGAAGAACATTCTGAGACCAGTAATGCGAATTTGTCTGAAGGTGGTTCTGCTTCATCGGCTTCGCAATCAAATGGCTTCGTTTTTCTCCGCCCCAAGGATATTACTTCTGAAAAATCTAGTGACATGGATGCTGACAGCCGTCGTAATTCAAAGTTCAGAGAGGATACAGTCGTTTGCAAATTTGTTGGTTCCACCATTTTGGATGAACCAGAGGTGGAAAATGTTTGTCACCACGGTTTAGTGGACCCCACCATCAACTTGAAGGAAGCTATGGATGATATAAATAACATGTTTGGGAAGCCGATAGATTTTGTTAGGAAAAGAAGAATCACCAAGCAGGAGAAAGCACCCCAGAGCAATAAGGGAAATGACTTCGGTGGGTTTTCAATCCTTGCTGACGATGACCACCTGGAACAGCAAGTTCCACCACCACCAACACGGAAATTGCATGGAAAGTCCAAGGAATCTGATTTGTTTGAGCCAACTCTTCTCACAAAGGAAGCCATGGACGATATAAACAAAATGTTTAACATGCCCCTGAATTTTTAGTAATAAGGTAATTTTGAATGCCACCTCTGATTTCTAATATGTAAGCAGAATTTGATTCTGTTTGAAGTATTTGAGTGAAAGGTTTCAGTTGTTGTACTGATTTGATAAGTTTTAGCATACTTGCAATGTCTATGGAACTTAAAGCTTGGAATGTAGAAAACAATTTTTCGTTTTCAAAGAAACAAATTAAATAACCACAGCAACATTGCAATTTAGTTTAATACAGCAAAATATCAGAAAGGAATACACCAAAAAAATTATAAAAAGAAAACATCTCCACATTGAGTACTATCTAGACACAAATAATAGGAAACAATAAAATCATGATCAAGGGAATCTGAATGCATGGTCAAGGTAATTGTTTGAGAGATTAGTAGTGAGTTTTTGAGCATTCAGAGGGACGAAAAGCTAAGGGACCAGCAGCATAAATGACAGCCTCATACTTGCTTCCGTGCAATCTCTTGTTCTCATAACGAAGAGGTGCCCCATTGAGACCATAATTGACATTGGAGAGAAGGCTGCAACTTTCAAGAGGAGACCAAACAGGCTTCACGTAGCAAGCATGGAGGGGGTGGTCAAGTACATAATGCTGCATCTTGAACCCTTGCAGTGGTGCATAAAGGTAACCATTTTTGTCTGTCTCAAAGACCTTATAGTAGCTCACATGACCATTGTAGCTTTTGCAGGTAACACTTACTTTGGCTGAAGGAATGGGCTTGGCACCAATCATAGACCACGTTCCAAAGTGATCACAGCTCTGGCAATAGACCGTAGCTTCCACCACCACTTCTATTTTCTTCTCTGTTGTTTTTGGAACATCTGGAGTGGCTTGTGTGTGAGAGAAAGCCACCAGAAGAAGTAACAGAGAAAGGAAACTGATGAACCTGCCAGCCATTTCCTAAGGGTTCAATTGAAGTGACTAGGAAGAGTTCAGAGGCTAAGGCTCACTACCAATTGATGATACATTGTGTAGATCTATATATATATATATATATATATATATATATATATATATATATATATATATATATATATATATATATATATATATTTTTTTTTTTTTTTTTGGGAGGACTTAGTTGAATTGATAATATAATAAAGCATATCAACGTGCCATCCACTTTGGGGCTAATAAAACTCTTGTATACGTGACGGCCATCTTTTGCCATCTACATGTTTTCATGTTCTATGAAGAAAAATAATAGTTTCACACTCCTCTAAAGAAATATAGCCGATTCACAATTCCTTCTAGCAATATGATAATGTATATTAGATGTTTTTATTTTTATTTTTTTTTCTGTAACAGTATTAACATATAACAGTGATTCACTTCTCTTTATATATGTGACATACGTTTAGTATGAAAAAGAAATACTGACATATGGATATTTCCAATTTATTAGTAGATTTCTTTAAACTCTTAAAATATCTATAACATACAAATGATTATTTAACACAAATACGTTGTGTTTGACATTAACTTTAATATAATTATATCGTAAAATAATTTCTACTCAACATTTATTAACCGAGTTACTTATTTATTTTAACATATAAGAAATATTAAGGAACTCATAAAAAAAATATATACATATGTATATATGTATGGATTGATTTGAGAGAGTACGATGAATTTGAGTGGAGTAGAGAGTGAAGTTTGTATTCTTATATTTAAGGGATTTAGGGGTGAGAGTGACTGCATTAACATTTGTGAGTGATCTGAAGAATGTATATATATGTATATATGTATATATGTATGTATGTATATATGTATGTATGTATGTATGTATGTATGTATGTATTTGAGGGAGAAAGATGATGAATTTGAGTGGATTAGAGAGTGAAGTTTGTATTCTTATATCTAAGGATTTGGGGGTGAGAGTGACTGGATTAAAAGATAAGTTTGTGAGTGATTTGATTGATGTAATATATTAAAAAATTAAGTTTAATTTAAAGAAAGCAAGATTGTCAAATTGTCTTTGATTTTGAAAGCAATCTAAATTTATATTTAGATGAGTTAGATTTATTTTATAAAAAATATTTAAACCAATAAATTAGAAAATAAATAATAATTTTAATACAAGATAATAAAAATGCCACATACATACATAATGTTTTTTTTGCTAAATAGTTTACAAATTTGAAATTTTAATTATTTTTGTAAACATAATTTTAAAGAGAAACACACGCATACTTGATAAAAAAGTAGAAATGAGTTGAGGGTAAAATAGTATTTTACCCATTAATCACCCTCAAATTAGTCCATGTAAGATGAGATGAGAAAATTATAAAATCTATCAATTCTTACTTTTCTCCTATTCATCATTTTCGAATCATGTCTTCTTAATTTCTTTGGAGAGTAAATTTTTAGAAGTAACGACCTGTTCATTTGAAGGTGTTTCACTGTTTCAGTCAATTTGAGAGTGCAAATTTGATTTTTGAGCGTGTTCGATTTTAGTCGTTTGAAGGAATATATGAGCGAAGATTTGAGGGATGAATGTATTATTTCATCCCCTCAAAAAATGAGAGGATAAGCGAGTATAATCACTTCTTTACCAAATTACCCTTCGATTTTTGTTTCTCTTTCCCAAACCATGTTGCAGTGTTGTGTGTTATAGAGTGGGATGGCACTGATGTGTTGTGGTGTTATGAGAGGGGATGGTACCGGTGCCTTGTTTTGTGAAGGACGACACCGGTTACCACACCATGTCGATGGTTTTAATTTTCTTTTACTTTTTTTTTTACTTTTTTATTACTTTTTTTAAATTTTTTTTAAAACTTTTTTTTACTTTTTTTTAAACTTTATATAAATTTATTTTAAAATTTAATTGTTTAACTTTCTTTTAAAATTTAATTGTATAATTTTTTTTACATTCATAAAAATTTAATTTTTTTATTTTAAAATTTTATATAATTTTAATATTTTTTAATTTGTAATAATTAATTATAATTATTTTTATAACATCAAATTACAAAATCATTCTCTTTTTCCATCAAGGTATTTTTGTAACTTTCTAATTTTATCTATTTTTACAATTTATTTTATCTATCACATCAATAAAATATTTGACTAACTTTTATAAAATTTATCTCCAAATCCACCCACTTTACCTTTTAAATCCACTAAAAAAAAACACAATAATTCATCCACCCAAATCTACACAAATTCATCTTCACACTCTCCTCCATATCCATCCTCCCAAAAGAACACACCCTAAGTCTTCTAAAATTGTGGTCACTAACTTAATTCTTGAAAGAATTAGTTTATCGTAAAATTAGTTCATGCAAACCATTTCATCAACACTTATGCTCCATTTTAAAATGAGGAGGGAGTGGCTTGGTAATAAAAATAAATAAATCTTTTAGATTAAAAGAGTGACCGTTGAGATGAATAGTACGATAAAGTTTTAAAATTTGAAACTGGTAGTTAGGATTTTTTTTTTTTTCTTTTTTAGAAAATTGGTACAGTGGTGCACACATCTTTAGAAAACAAAATTGAAGACTTATTCTTTATTTCTTTTGTTAAGCATTTAAATATATATAAAAAAAAGAAAAACACGATCCCACTTGAGAGAAGATGTTTATTTGAACGTTTGGCAAAGTCTGGTATGCATTCTTTGCATGAAAAGTGGAGAACGAGTTGCATATTTTAAAAGATTGCTCCTTTGTTCAGTGTGTCTGGACAAAGGTGAATTATAATCTACCTCGTAACTTCTTTAATTGTGACTTTGTTCGTTGGGTTGAAAAGAATGTCTGCGTTTCCTATTACTCTAAATGTAATATGAAAACCAAGGAATAGCCATGTTTTTTTTCAAGAACAAAACTGTAACACAAGTGATAAATAACAATAGATTTTTCCACTTTATAAATTCACTACAGCATCGAGGGTAATAAGAGAAAATGTCCTATTGATAAGTAATCATAATTTAAGCTATAAATGAGGAATTTTCAAAATCCATGATGTCAGTTAATAAAAAAATTCAAAATTCGGTGCACCTATATACTCTCTTCCTCAATTAAAGTTAGCAATGATATTGACACCATCATCTTTTTTATTCTAGATTTGTATACAGTTTCTTTCGTGGTTGAAATTTGAAGCCTGATGAGCAATGCATAGGTTAAGGTCAAGTCTGTTTTTATCTTCAATTAACAACTGTCGTATAGCAAAAGCAACACTGCTTCCAAGTCATACTCGAACCAGTCATTCATGCAGCTGCCATTGAAATTTTCAGCCACCCATTATTCTATTGGCAGGCTACAGCTCGGAAACTTGTACTTTGTAGGTGTCATTTTGCTAACAATCTTTGTTCACACTTCAGCATAGAATATTAACAAAAAACCCCATAGACTTTGACCTTGTCCATCTAGATTATCAAAACTTCAACTATCACAACCTTATTCTTTATATGGAACTGTCATCACATTGTCATATCATGAGTTAAACATTAATAATTTAATCCATATTCACATTTTCAAAGAAAATATCATTTTGTCAACTGTATAACATTATATTAACCATTTTTGTTGATCAGAACAAATTAGATTATATTGTTTATGAAAATAGAAAATATGGAAGTAGGGAGAGAAATGAGTAATGGTTGTAATGTAGCTGATGAGAAATATAATTGAAAACAGTTGTGGATCGCCAAATAAACAAACTGCGAAACTGAAATTAACTGATATTTGAAGCTTTTTTTGTTAGTTTAATTCCATAAACATAACCAAACGAAGCACCCAAAGAAAGAAAAAATCACATTTAGATCTCTCCCTTATGTACATGTGATTTGCCACTCTTCTATGATGAAACACGGGATGTGTTAATGTACAGGTGAATACATTTTTGTGCCTTCACCGATTTGAAAAAGGAAGAGGATAAGAACTTCATACTTACAACCTGATTAAACGATTTCAGTTTCCATTTACCGAGGCAATCTCAAGCTCCGCCCACCAAAGTGGAGAAAGTTTTGGAACAGCTGCCTCGGGTGTTATCTTTGTTATCTCTCTTAATCTCAAACAAACTTCTTTTATAGATGGTCTTTGCTTTGGATCAGGATGCACACAAGATTTGATCAAAGCATCAACTTGTTCCAGCTGTTCTTCTTGGAAGGACGCCAGAGATGGATCCACCATTTCTTTGAGGGGCTGATTTCCATGTAAATATTGTGAAGCCCAGTCATCAAGTGAGCCATCATTGTCCACTGAATAAGGGAGCCTGCCTGTCACCATTTCAAATAATATAACACCAAAACTGTAAATGTTACTTGCTGGGGTCATGTCAGGGTGTTGTCTAACAGAAGATTTCATCACCGCTGAAGCTATTTCAGTTAAGAAACTCAAATCAGAGACTTTGGCAGCACAATCATCCGTGAGTTGAACAGCTGAAGAATTCAGGTCGCCAAGAACCAAAGGAGGCTCCAACTGGTGCACATGTTGTAGGCAGTAAGCCATGCCCATGGCAACTCTAAGTCTTGTTTCCCAATCCAAGTGCTCGGCTTCTTTTACTGGATTCATAAGAAGATCAAATACATCAGCCAGTTTCCTACTTCAAAACCAATAGAATGTGCCAAAATGAAATACATAAAAAAAAAACATTCTTCTTGCTTCTGAAAGAGAAGTAAACTCGGGGAGTAGAGACTAGGGATACAGAAAGCAAATAAATAATTCAATGATCAGAAGAATTTCTATAGCAATTATCAGACTGACAGAACACTAGTCCTAATCTAACCAACTATGGGGTAACATCATAGTAGAGCACAAGAGGACAACCTTCTACAACTGAATGTATGAAGTATCAACAGATGAAAACTTGTTAAACAGAATGCTGAAGTATCTCTAAACCAATGAATTAAAATTTTATGGTCATAGATAGGGATGCTCAGCCATTAATTTACTTTCTATGTAATAATAAGACCAAAATGATAGGTACTCACTGTGCAAATGCTCAAAGAGTGTTCCATTTGGGGCGTACTCAAAAACCACCATTCTGGTGAAAGGCTCGTCTTCTTCACAATGTCCAAGAAGATTTACAAAATTCTTGTGGTTAACTTTTGATAATGTATCTATCTGAAACCACAATTACTTAAAATGTTAGTGAGGATAGCAGCTTAGTTGCAAATTTACAAATAATTTCGTTTAACTTTTAAGGTGACAGTACCTTCTTCCTAAATTGGGCTTCTAAAGTCTTTGACCAATCTTTCGATGATGTCACTGCAACAGAGGCCACGGCTATTTCAACACCAGTGGACAAAGTCCCTTTGTACACTGTACCAATGGAAGAAGTGCCAATTACATTACTAAAATCTTCACACGCTGCTTCAAGCTCGGATCTCTTCAGCTTTGGCACACCTGAAAATGTAGAACTCTGTCATCCATGTAAAGAGGCAGAAATAGTAAATGCAATACATAAAAATAACATTCAAGCCAAATCTATTAGATGACTGAGGACCAAATTGAAAAAGTAATTATTTTTTCTCTCGATGATATTTCATGACTCATGAATTAGTGGTTGTGTGCAAGTTATGTACTGTTTTCAGTCATTGCTCCACATCATTACTTATAAACAGCTAAGACTTACCTGTTATGAATGCCTTCTGAAGCTGTCCACTTAATCCTGTCGCCCAAGGTTTTACAGTAGCTACCTTGTTTGTTTTGCAGAGATATATGCCAATGCTTGAAATGACAAGAAATACAACACCACCTATAACTCCAACCAAAATAACAACAAGATTGTTCTTTGACGAGCCACTTGTAGATGGTGGTTCAGGCAGAGGAGAAGGAGAAAGAGAATTAGAAGCAGAATCATTTCGGTCAGTGAAAGCTGGCTCCTCAACCGGTGGTGGTGTTGCTGGGGCCGGTGAGGGAGCTGAAGAAGATGGAGGAGGACTATCAGGAAAACTAGCGGCACGGTTAAAAGGACTATGACGAGGAGATTGCAGTAGCCTCCTTAAACCTTTCTTGTTTTTGCCAGTGTGCCTTCACAAAAAAGAATGATAGAGTGAGATTGCGAAATAGAATGGACACAACCTGAAACCAGAAATACATGAAAGTATCTCGTGGCTTATAACTCTAAACTAGAGATGAGCCCTTTTGGAAGCTTAATGACATACCGTTTGACGAATCTTCTTGTACAAGCTGGCACTTTTTCTGCCATACTCAGTAGTCTTTCATCTACTTGATATTCAGAAATCAACTTCAATTTATTAATTTCAGGAGAGAAACCGCAGAGATGTTCATTGTTGTCCAACAAACTGCAATAAGAAGAAACTAAGAACAAAGTAGGAAAATAAGTTTAAAAAATGAGATTTGAAATGTTCAGAGAGCTTTTCCTACAGGATTGTCATTGAAATATTATTCCCAAGATCTGTAGGTAGATGTCCACTGAAGTTGTTGTAGCCCAAATCCAAAACCTCCAATTCATTCAAGTGAGCAATTCCTTCGGGGATGATTCCATAAAAAGAATTGTTCCGCAAAATTCTGCAACATATTCATCATACGATTACTAGACAGTTGAAAGCATTTGAAAAATGAACTTATTAAGGAATTGGTTGCAACAAACAACACAAATTGATAACATACATGGACTTTATGTGGACAAGGTTCGCGAGCTCAGGTACCAGATTTCCTTCAAGACAAAGGTCTTTCAAATTCCTGTCAAACAAAATATATTCTATTGATCAGAATAATGCCAATACTACCTAACCAACAATGTTAACAACAGTCATTTTTATTGAACAGGAAACAGGTCTTAAAATTTTGTAATGACAATATCAAGCTTCTATGGATCAGTAGATTCAAGACCAAGGCACATTTCGATTGAGGAGATGTTAGACTACAATAAAAAAAAAAAAAAAGCATGATAGATTTTTTAGCAGACTAAAAAAATCACGAATCAAACAGTTTGTTAATAACAAAGAAAAATAAAGTATAAATTTGAAACTCGGATTTCTGATCTGAGGACCCAGATGAATAAAATCTAAAAAAAAAAAATATTCTTTCTGGGGCCATAAATTAAATTGAACAGAAAAAAAAAAACATAAATTCAATTTCTTAAAACAGATCACAAATCAGAACTTACAAGACTACCACTCTTCCAGCAGAGCACTCAACTCCAAACCAATTACAATGGTTAATTGCTACTTCATCGTTAACCCAATTTGACAAAGCACCAAAAGGGTCTCTTACTATTCCCTGCTTGAACTTCAGAAGAGCTTTACCTGCAAATAGAACTCACTTCTCAGCTTTATTTTCCCCTCAGATATACACAAATAACCTCACTAAAATAGAAAATTTCACAAAGCAAAAGCTCAATACCTTCTTCATTCAAAGAGCAACAGGAACTAAAGTTCTGAAACAACAAACACAACGCTAGAAGGAACAGATGATCCCTGAAACAGCTGGATTTCCAGTTTTTTGTCATTCTTGCAGCGTGCAAACCTCAACTGGGGCAAAGAAAAAGCACGATCCAGATCGATTTTTTCTTCAAAGAAACGAGATTGAAGGAAGTTGATTTCCAAAAGTACCAGTCTTCAAAAGTATCGAAAGATATGAAATTGCTAAAACATTGTCATATATGGCAAAGGGTAAATCTCCAAACCATGTTCTTAGACCAAGAAACCAGTTTGGACCCATACAACACATTACAAAAATATTTGAAAACGCGTTCCCTCACAATAGAATTTTCCATTTATATTATTTTTATATTATTAAAAATAATTCCAAATCTAAACTCCACTTCAACACCCATCCTCCAAAAAATAATAATAATGTCACCAACACGCACGTTAGTCGCCCGAGATAAAACTGTAATTCCACAAATATATTATATAAAAACTATTTGTTTATTTGCAATGCATTATTATTAGTGTACAGAAATGAATTATAGAAAAAATATGATAAGTATGGTTTTTTAAAATTATTGTAAAAAATAATCAAATTGACTACGTATATTTTTTTTATTAACTACTAATGAAAATGATCCTTATAATATCAAGGCATTAATTATTCGATATAAGATATAATAATAAAACATAATGTAAAAGTTTCAAATATTAATTGATCTAGAAAGGAAAACAAATATAGGTTCAAAAATGTTTATTATAAAACCAGTCAATCCATTTATATATATGTGAATTATTTTTCAAGGTGGTGAAAATTAGGGTATAGTACAATAACAACCAATGATAAACAATAATAAGTATGATTTTTAAAATAATTAGTATAAAAGTTAAAAATCATTGTATATACTATTGTCTTAGATAAATAATGATAGTGTAAAAACCTTTTCATTATTTGTGTATAAATTATTACTCATTCTCTTTGATATTAGAAGTTCTACTAAAGCCAATGTAAATATATAAACAGCATTTCTTTCTACCTGTGCAAATTATGTTATGAGTATAGATTTGTTTCAAAAATTAAACTTGTTAATTACATAATAAATTGTTTTTGATTTATTTAATTTTTAAACATCTACATGGACACAATTGTTAGAGAAGCCAAATCAAAAATTCTGAACAGCAACCTGCACCATTAAAAATTGTACAGCATGGAATGGGTCAAAAATGAGAGTCGCCACCGCCGACCAAGGTGAGAAACAGTGGAGAGTGGAGAGTATGAAGATAATAACAGAAACAGTGAATTAGAGAATTAGATTTGAGTTAAACAAATACATTATTAACCAAATCTTCTTTTTAACTTTATTATTGCGTGTCTATCATTATTAATGCAACAGCGTTACACTATTATTTCAAAAGTCAAACTGCTCAAAGCACTTAAAATTATTAGGTGCTAGTAGTTTAATCATTTGATTAAATAAATGAACATTAAATACTACATTACGTTAAATTCAGTTTCTGTAGAATTTTTTATGTTATCCCAGCACTAAAATATTTTCAATTTTTAAAATAAATTATTAGCAATGTATTTTGAAATCACAATAAAAAATTATAAAGATAATTTTAACCGATAATCAAAATTTAATAAATTTAAATAAATAATAAACTTCTAAAGATATAATAAAGGAAAACATAAATGCTAAAATGTCAAAAAGCTATACATTCTTTCCTAAATATTAGATCAAAGAGAATCGGGTTTATATTTTATCCAAAGATTCATTGATTAGTAATATATATAATTTGAGTCTAATCTACATACCATTTTTAACTAAAATTTTTGAGATATTACATTTATATTTTTTTTCTTTTAATTTTATTATTTATATAAAATTTAGACTGACGTTTAAATTATTTTTAATAAAACGTTACATTAAAAAAGAAACTTTCTCACATTGTTCTTAAAATACATTCACAACAAAATATTATGGGTATTTATTAATTTTAGAGTTGATTTTTTTTTTCGTTTTCTAAATATGGTTTAAGGACTATAAAACTATAGTTTTTCTGATGATTTTGAATTTTCTTGTCTTTCTAAAAATGGTTTAACACTATAAAACTATGATTGTGACAAAATGTGTATGAGATAAAGATTGCTATGACACCTAAAAGATGAAGATTGTGAATTCCGAATTTTTAAAATTTGTTAATTTTATATTTTGAAAAGCGTTTCTAATTTAGTATTTTTTTTTTAAACATGTATACAATAGAAAATTAAATATAGTAAATATATATATAATAGGGAATTGCCATTGTTGTATATTTTCGATCAAAATATCATTTTTCTTTTTTTAGGTGATGATCTGAGATGGGACAAAATAGTGGGTTTTGGAGGCTATCTTGCGCAGCTGACTTGGGTAAATTCTGATATATCAATTTCTAGGGTTTATCTCTTTCTCTTGAGACTTGGTAAAGCATTCAATGACTAATTTTTTAATAATCGAATCGATAATGTATTCTTTTTTTAAGATAAAACCTTAGTGATTAGAAAAAACGAAGCATCTTTCTTTATTCTGTTTGCGTAAGAGCCATGTTTCTCCCTCTTTTTTATATTCTTCATTCAAAAAGGTTTTATATATATGCGTTTGGTGCCATACGGCGTATAACATATGATAAAATCTGCGTATTATAGGTTCCACAAGAGAAGAGAAAATAAAACTTGAATTGAAAAAGTGTGTTTTTTTTTTTATTTCTTAAAGTTGTTTTCAGTCTTCAATCAAATACAAAATAACTATTTATTCTCAATTTGTTAATCAAAACATGTTATTAGAGTTAAATTAAATGTTTGAATGTCATAATTGTTGTAGCAAATTCAAAATCGATTATTCTAGAGTATTCAAAGTTGTGATTTGTCTTTTTCCATCTTTAATGTTGTGTTTGGAGTTGGGAGACATTGATCTGAGTTGATTTACAATTAAAGATGAGTTTGTTTGGATCAGAGAAAATATGGTACGATTTGAGTTAATATGAATTAAGGTTTATGAAAATTTGTCTATGACGTGATTGATAAAATTCAATAAATTATATAATTACCATTTTAACCTTTAATATAAATAGAAAAAAATGATATTCAAATAAAATTATAAATATTATTTAAAATTACAAAAATGTAATTTATTCATATACAAAAGATATTTATTTAAATAATAATAATAATAATAATATTATTATTATATAATACTAATTATTATAAAAATTAAAATTAAAATTATATATGTATATATAATAATATACTACGTTATCAATATCCATATATTTTAGGGTTTAGTATATCCATAATAATATACTGTGCAAACAAGCAGATTCAAACACGTTTTCAAGTCACTTTCCATTCACATTAATAGTACTCACGCAGATCCAAACACATCATAAGAGTCTATTTTATTTTCTCATATTTGGACTCCCCAAAATTCTATTGTCCTAGTATTCCAAAAACTCTTCATTTATTATAATAAAATACTATTAATATCTTTCTTTTATTATTTGACTATTTATCTCCTATGTATAACCACCCCAATGTTTATAATTGAATACATTTTACCCATCATTTCCCCAATTAGTATTTGGATTTATTGACCCAATTGGCATTGGGCCTAACACCACACAACCCCCTTAGTCTTAGCATGATATAGCGTAAGGCTAAAACTTTTTTAGACCAAAACTCCTCGTTTATTATAATAAAATACATTTAATTAGGCATTTTACCTATCATTGACTCGATTGGTATTTTGATTTACTGACCTAAATTGGACTTAACACCAAAATAATAAATGTGAACTCCTTGTTAAATTGGATGTTTTAAGAGATATGAATTATTTGATTGAGTATAATGTTATCCTAAAATGGTTTGCATAGACTCATTAGATTACATATAATGAAAAAAAATGTGTATAAATGGTTAGATAAGCAAAAGTAGCAAAAAAGTGTTAATTAGCTTCAATTTACATTATCGGTGAAAGATTGATTATAAAAGATATTTAATTTGCATAAATTGACAATTGTCATTTTTGACAATAGATGTTGGTTGATTGAATATAAATGTAACACTATAATCAAATACTTAATACTTACTTTAATGTCTCTTAATCAATTTTTTTTCGAGGATGCTTCACAATTACACTAATGTCATTTGACCAAACGATTTATAACTCTCTTAATTGTAGCTTGATCAAATGATACATCAAACAATTCATAATTACCTCAAATAATTCATAATCACCTTTTGTAACTTGTAAGTTAATACTATAATTGTCTCTTTTGTACATGTCTCATCGTAATCCTTTCAAAAAAACATTGTAAGTAAAATAATATGTATGTGAATAAAAGCAAAATATAATCAATTATAATAAAACAAAAATTAACAATATTTCATATGTTAAAGGTTTTTATGACGTCTTTTCCATCAAGTAACTCTAATTCATAAATATCTCTTATAAAACTTCATGTCCTTAATAAGAACTTGTCCATCTTGATGATAATTAGTTGAATCATTAAATTTACTTAATCACATGATATTGCTCGTCGAATTGTCCTCATTTTTTAAAATAATTTCTTATTATAAAAAAATATTATTTATATATATATATATATATATATATATATATATATATATATGATCATGGTATCAACCAAATAATAGATCAATCCATGTGTCAATGTTAAATATTATATTTTAGATGTAGATGTGATATGAAAAACCCATTAAATGGGCAGAAAATGATTTTTTATTAAAAGTGTTTGAAAGTTTCAATATGAAAGGATGATAATAATATAATTTTCCAACTATATTTACTTCACAATAATAATAGAATAAGACTTTTAAAAATTGTGATGGAGATAAGAAAGTTGATGGCGATTGACATATAAGGAGTTGTTGGGCTTTCCCTTTTGTGAGCATGCACTTGTGATTTTAAGAAAGGATGCTGAGTCTTAGGTGTACAAAGGAAAATGCATTTTAAATAAGAGAAAAAAAGTGATTATAAGAAATCAATTTGATTTTCCGAATAAATCTATCACCATAGCCACACGCTGCTCACATCGTCTTTATTTTTACTCGTTCAACGCAACCCAAATTTTCTCACTCTCTTTTCTCAGCTTTGTCGTCAAAATCTACGGGTGAGTCTTCAATTTCTTTCTTCTATTTTCTTTCTCAGTGTATTTTTTTCTCCCTGCCAAAATAAAATATTGTCTGAAAATTCAATGCGAACTTCCTCTACAATAATTAATAACAGATGAGATATAATTGCAATATAAATTAAAACAATATTTTAAGAAACTAATGTTAGAATTAATTGACGAATTAATTCCTATTAGTGATTCATTTGAAATATTATGATGATCCAATTGTGATTTAATAAAATATAAAGACTTATTGGTTATTGTTATGGGAAGTGATAATAAAATAAAACAAAGATAAAGATAAAATAAAAACCAACTTGATGGACGTTGGTTTATAAAAGGAATAGGAGTTCTATCTCTGGCCATAAAGTTCTTTTCACTGTAACCCATCAAGAACGTGTGAGAAGAGAAAGAAAGACAAAGACATAGATTGAGAAACGGTGATTGAAGAGTACACAAGATTACAAATTTGAAGAACACATATTCACAGATCTCTCATGAATCAAGATTCGTACTCTATTATGTTTTATTGTGTGAGAATCATAAATCTTAAAAATTCTTAATTAGTTTTACGACTAAAAGATACAATGATCTAATCTAAAGTCTGAAGAGCTTAATTAGACATCATATATTACGATGGACCAACTGCAGAAAATCCAAACAGAAATCCAACAAAAAAAAAGTTGGTGACATAAAGAATGAAATGACGTGGGAGCTTAATTATGAACCCTAAAATCGCAATTTACATGGGATGTTTCACTAACCAAAATCAAACCAATGTGGAAAATTAAAGACAATACAAATTTATTTTATATATAAATTTTATCTTATAAATTATTTTTATAAAGTTTTTTAAGTTAGATTGAAAATTTATATCTTAATTGTATATATTTTAATTGATATAATTTTTTTATGAACACGTTTTTCGTTTCAAACACAAACTGCGCATAAATACATGAACATAGCAATACTTTGGTTTAAGAAGAAAAAAAAAACGATTGGGATCTTCACCGATTACAATTCATTTTTCACATTCTGAATTCAAGAAACACGAAAATAATGAAGACTAGTGTTTTATGATAATTTGAATTGTCCAAAGTTCATTGCGACATATATTAAATAAAATCTTAAGATGCTATAGTGTAAAAGGTCTGGTATTAATAATTAATAATTAATAAAAAAGATTAATGTCTTCTAATATTTCAAATGTTTCAGGGTATCTTTGCACATTCCTCGATGATCATAACAGTTTCCATTTCCTATTTGCATGTTGAGAAAATGGGATAATCATCCACTCCACGTTGAAATAAGTTTATCGTTTATAACAACTAAATTTTAATAATTTTTTTAATATAAAATAAGATGATATTTTTTAAATGATTTTAAAATATTAAAAACTAAAAAATGAAAAATTATTTAAAAGATATTATCTTAAATTATAAAAAAAAAATTATTTAAAAAAAATTATTTTCCCAATAATAAAGTGGGTTGTAAAATTCTCCATCTGACATATCGGAAATGAACTTAAAATTAATGTTATTCGCAATGACAGATAAGATAAAATGTTATGATTTTCTTATTTGAAATTATGTTTTGTAATTTACTTGAGCATGAAATCATCAGCAAAATTAATTTGCCATCATATGTAAGAGTCTAACCCTATTAAGAAAATTAATTTTGATAGAAATTACAGAAAAGCGAGTAAAATAATAAGTTGTGCGGCCGAAGTATTAGCATCAGGGTTTACAGGCCCATAGAATTTTCCTCAATTAAAACGGGGTCTTTTTTCCTTCATCTCCAAAATTTCTTCTACACCTCCAAACTTTCTTTAAATTTTTTAAAAATCCTTTGACCATTTAACAAACTCCGCAGACACCACACCTCCAAAATTATATAGACTTCCGGAAGTCAAAATATATCACCGGAAGTCGACTTCCGAAAATAAAAAATCATCACCAAAAGTCGACTTCTGAAAATTAAAAATCATCACCGAAAGTCGACTTCCATATATAAAAGAAATTATATATTTTATTTTATTTAATCTTTTAAAATACGTATTCAAAATTATAAAACATTTAAATTTAAAAAAGATTACTTTAAAAAATAAAATAAATAAATAATAAAATTACTAAATAAAAAATTAAAAAACAAAATTAAAAATAATTTAAATTCAAATAATAAAACTTTAAATAATTTAAAAATGAAGAAAATATATATATATATATATATATATATATATATATATATAAAAATCGGAAGTCGGAGTTCCGTATATATATATATACAAACGGAAGTCGACTTCCAGTATTAAAAATTATAAAACATATATATTTTATAAAGTTTTATTATTTTAATTTAAATTATTTTTTAATTTTATTTTTACTTTTACTTATTTTATTGATATTATTATAATTATTTTATTTATATATTTCATGTACATTATTTTATATTTTATTTGAATTTTTTAACTTTGTTTAAAATATAAATATTTAATTTTAATCAAATTTAATTTTTTTTAATTATATATTTTTTATATTTTCAAATTTAAAATTATTTTTATATAATTTATTAAAAATGTAATAAAAATACAAAAAAATTAAAAAAAATGATATTCAAAACATATATAAATAATATATAAATAATCAAATTTAAAATAGAAAAAATAGGAATATTCTTGAAAATCGAATTCTAGTTATATATAATTTATTTTAAATTTGATTATTAATATATGTTATTTTAAATATAATTTTTTTAATTATTTTTTATTTTTATTAAATTTTTAATAAATTATATAAAAATAAATTTAAATTTAAAAATAAAAAAAAATATATAATTGAAAAAATTTTAAAAATTTGATTAAAATTAAATATTTAAATTTTAAGCAAAATTAAAAAATTCAAATAAAATATAAAATAATATACATGAAATATATAAATAAAATAATTATAATAATATCAATAAAATAAATAAAAGTAAAAATAAAATTGAAAAACAATTTAAATTAAAATAATAAAACTTTATAAAATATATATATATTTTATAATTTTTAATATCGGAAGTCGACTTCCGTTCGTATATATATATACGAAAGTCTGACTTCCGGTTTATATATATATATATATATATATATATATATATATATATATATTTTTTTTTTTTTCATTTTTAAATTATTTAAAATTTTATTATTTGAATTTAAATTATTTTTCAATTTTGTTTTTCAATTTTTTATTTAGTAATTTTATTATTTTTTATTTTTTATTTTTTAAAGTAATTTTTTTTAAATTTAAATGTTTTATAATTTTATATATGTATTTTAAAAAATTAAATAAAATAAAAAATATTTTTTTTTTAATATACGGAAGTCGACTTCCGTAATGTTTTTTGACTTCCGGTGATGATTTTTTGACTTTCGAAAGTCGACTTTCGGTGATTATTTTTGACTTCTAGAAGTCGACTTTCGGTGATGATTTTTGATTTCTGGAAGTCGACTTCCGGTGATGATTTTTGACTTCCGGTGATGATTTTTGACTTCCGAAAGTCATATATTTTGACTTCCGGAAGTCGACATCCGGAAGTATTTTTTGGGGGTGTGATGTCCGTGCATTTCTTTAAATGGTCAAAGGGTATTTTAAGAATTTAAAGATTTTTTGGAGATACAGAAGAAATGCTTGAAGGTGTAGGAAGAAAGATCCATTAAAACGTCGTGCTTGAATCCCATTTTTGTGGACTTTCCGGGTTTGGATGCTACTATTGTATTTTCAGCTAAAATAATTTATTATATATATATATATATATTTATTTATTTAAATTGATAAAACAGTTCTCATATTTAAATCGATAACTAACTGAATCGTATATTGGACGCAAAGATCACAAATTTCTATATATAAATAAATAAATAATTAATTAATTAAAATTAAGTTTGATTAAGTGTATATATTAAAGACACATTTATTTTTATAAATGTATATTAGATATGCATGTTTTTTCTGGCATGCTGAATAATGGTCCTATCTTAGAGCGGTTTTCGCGTATTGGGTTTTGGGTTTTTGTCTGGCCTATTAATAAAGAGTTACATTTTGAATATAGAAATTTAAATTCTCTTAGTTGTTTTTTGAATTTGTTAATATTTAAAAGTGCTTTTTAATAATTATTACGTATATTTATTTTAAACAATATTAATATGTAGTTAATCTTAAAGAGATTATTAAATTTTTAAATTTGTAAAACAAAAAAAATGGTAAAAATATAATTATATATTAATGTTAATTTTTCTTTATAAACAATATACGATAATTATTAAAGATCAAACACATACTTAATTATAATAATAATAATAATTAACCGTCATCACATAAAATAGTTATTTGTACTAAAATTATAATTTTTTTTCTATTATACTAAAAGTAAAATATGATAGTTATTTGTTGTAAAACTATAAATTATTTTATTATATTAAAAACAAAAAAAAATGATAATACTTATTGTCTAAATTGTTTATTTTCTTTCAAATATGTATTTAATAAATCTATAATTAATTTTATAATGAGTGATTACTTGTTATATATATATATATATATATATATATATATATATATATATATATATATATATATATATATATATATATATATAAGCACGTTGTTAATGGATATGTATGTGTTTTGAAGAGAAGGTCCACATATCTTAAAAAATATTAATTGCATTAAATATCAAAATAAATTGAAAAAAAAACATTTAAAGAGTTAGATTGTAGCTGTGAAACAATTCAATAGTAGGGGACATGTAATATAAAGACAAGAAAATATTTATTGAAAATGATAAGTACTGTTTAACCTTTTTAAAGCAATAAATAGTTAGAGTAATATTGGTGAATAATAAAATAATATCATAGAAAAATATATTAAAACTTATAAATAATCCTGTTAATCTATAATTTGTAGTATTTGTTTCAGTGGGTAAAACTGACATATGATAGATATTGATGTGTTTGTGTTAATAATATAATATTGAACTTGGGAGGCAAAGTAAAGTTTTAGAGCCTCCCACAGAAACATGTCATTTGCTGTGGATTCCGGATATGGTTTCGCCATTTCTTTGTCAACATTTTCCTCTACAATTGCTTATAATGGAATGTTCTCACTAAAATCTTTTCAATAAATAAATTATTAAATCAAAATAGAATACATTTAATGTGTTAAAATAATTAATATATATACTACGAAACAAGTAGGAAATCAACGGGAAGTGATATACAATCTTTATTAACTCTTAATTTTTAATTATATACGATAAGTTTGATATAAAACTCAATCAGTCCTTTTTTTTTCTTCATTTTTTATGTTTTATAATTTCCTATTTCGTGAATCTATTGAGATGTATAAAACCCAATCGGTCTTTGTTTTTTTTCATTTTTTATGTTTTATAACTTCCTATTTCGTGAATCTATTCAAATGTAGTCGAATGGATAGAATTTGAAAACTGAGATTCAGAATAGACTCGTTGATGTTCAAACGGTTTGACAAAGACATAAACTCCAAACAAATCAAAACACGTTGGAGGGAAAATGAGAGTTTAAAACTACTGAAGTATTAAACACATAAACTATATAATAGAACTATTGTTTCATGAAATTATAATTTTCTAAAATTTAACCTAAGTTGGTAGGTGTATCCACAAGGCTTGAATCGAATACCATCGCTGATTACTGGTCAGAGTAACGGAGCAAAGGTAGAATTGAAAACTTAAGGAATCTAAGATGAATAATTCCCGGGGAGAGACGATGATGATCAACATTGAAAAATGAAATCAAAGAGGAGGGTTTATTATTATTATTTGCTGTGTCGCTGGTGCACCACGAAGCAGGAAGGGCACCTGATCAAACCGTTGGAATTGCAGGAAGAACAGATCCTGAAGGCGCCACTCTTTTCAGCGAACACTTTATGGCTTCCATCGCACGTGTCGCACACAACGAATCTCAGCCCTCCGCAGAGACCGCATGCGATGCTACGCGACAACGGCAGCCGTTCGACCAGCTCGTGCAACTCGCCGCTGTCGTAGAGTCGCCGAACGTCGTCAGCGCCGCCAATGTAGGTTCCGGCGATGAAGACGCTCGGAAGAGGCACGGTGCGGCGGCCGAGAATCCACTGCAGCTCCTCGCGGAAGCGGTCGTCGACACTGACATCGCGCTCGTCGATGGCGACGGCGAAGCCGCGGAGGATGGATCGGACGGCGCGGCAGTCGTCGTGGGTGCGGCGGACGACGCGGAGGCTGGTGTAGTAAAGGACGACGGAGGCGCAGTCGGAGTCCGGCGGCGGCGCGAAGGAGGAAGGGGCGGCGGCGCGGGTGCCGCTGAGGGAACGGAGGAGGGAGGGGGACATGGAGAGACGGCGGAAAAGGGAGGGCGATTTGGGAGAGCTAGGTTCGGGTTCGGAAGCTAGGAGGGTTTGTATGTCTTTGAAGGACGTGCAGGAGACGGTGGAGGCTCGGGATCGGGATCGGGATCGGGATCGGTTGGGACGGGAAGCTGTAGTTCGGACACGCCATGGTAGCCACATTGCAACAAAGGAGAAACAGGATGTGTGTGTGTCTTTGTTTTTGTTTGATGATGTGGTTTGTTATATGGAGTGTTGTATTTAGTGTGTGGAGTGAGCGGGGTTGAATTGGTAAATAGATACAAAAGGGAAGGGCCATTTTTATTAATGATTTTATATTTTGCATGTTTATTAAATTAGTATAGAAAATCAAGCAATGTAAACACTTAAAATCTACAAAATAAAATAAATAAAAAAAAGTTGAGAAAATGAAACGAACGAAATAAGATGAGAAAATGTATAAAATAAATAGGAAATGATAAAGGAAATAAATCGAGAATAAAGATTAAAAAAATGAAAGGAATATCGAAACAATATTTGCGTTATAAATTTAAAAGTTTAAATCTCAAAAACTCTACCAATTTAAAAAATTAGTATAATTAATTCAAATAATATAAGTAAAAATATATTAAATTATAAAAAAGCATTTCATTGTACTCCTGTCATTCTTGTTTTTTATCGGGATAATATGGGAAATAAAAAATGATACTCCTATATCATACATAGTTCCATTACTACATTAAACACGTAACCGTCACTTCGGTCAAAAATCTATTAATTATATACCAAATAAAATTTACACGAAATCCTTGTACTTAGACAAAATAACAAATATTGACCACTTTTAAATTCATAAAACATTAAATATATTTAATTTTTCATTTAATACTTTCTTCACAAATATGAAAAAGTATAAGAAAAATATAACATTATTCGTGTTAATAACATATTATATTGTAACTATTTCACAGGATGATTCTTTCTTTTCTTATTATTACCTGATAGGCAAAGCTACAGTTGCGGCTATTTGAGCTCAAAAATTTGCTAAAAATCTGGTTTTTGGATATTGTATTTAAATTTGTTTTATTTTATTTCATAAATCTCCTAGTTTGAAGACAATTTCTCTTCTAAGAACAGTCCGGCACTTAATTTTTTTAAAAGTAGTTAAAATTTTTTAACTTTTTCATTAAATTGTTATATTTACAATTTTTAGATTTTCTTCAAATCGTTAAAAACTACTTTAACTTGTACATATTGTTTAAAGAAAAGTACGCTTTTAAATAGTTAAAAATAATTTTAAATACACCTTAAAAGTAAGTTTATAAGCATCAACAATTTTATCACATAAAAATATAGTTAAAAAATCTTTACACGAATCTCCAACTATATAAAGTGATTACAAAGTGATCATTGAGATCGATTAGAATGGGATCATTTATAAGTGATCAAAGTAATTATCTCAACACTTCACGAAAATAGTGTAATAGATGGTCTATTTTGATCTGATCCGTTTTTACCAGTTAAAAAATTGATTGGTCTAAGCTGACTCGCCATTGAAAATTGGATTAGAAATTATAACTTGTTCTATTGCTGGACGGACAAACGGGCTGATTGATCACTTTTTTATTTCTTTATAATATATATATATATATATATATATATATATGAATACTTAAAACATAATCATATAAATATTTTATAAGTTTTTAATTGATCGATTAATATTTTTAATTGAATAAATCAAAATAATTATTATGTTTGCAGTCAAATTACTCCATTATAAGTAATAATTGGAACTTAATTTGTAGGTATTCATAATTTAAAATATAATAGTATTGGATATTCATATTCTTACAAAAATATAATATAGAAAATTTATTCTTTTTAATTATTTGTAATTTTAAAAAAATAAAAGTAAAATAAAAACTGGTCAACATGTCCGAGAAGAGCTGACAGGTTGATAACTTCAACCTCGGTCCATCTCGTTTTGGCTGGTTGGCAGACAGTCCGTTGGGCCCAACCCACTTTGTCACCCATAAATAATATAGACGTTAGTAATTGATGACGTGTCTCTATTTGAAAAGTCATTTGATCGGGATTATGTGTAGTTCCAATACTTCCATTTCTTTCTTATATCTTCTTTTCTATCTCAATTTTCACTCCTAATCTTTTATCTTTTATATAATTAAATGACATCATGGTGAAATTGAGGAGTTAAAGAACAATTTGAACCAATCAATTTACTTTTTTGAGTAAGTTTAATTTCTACATTTTTTTAAGGAATGTAGTTTAGTTTTCTCTTGTACGTGATAAATTTGTTTATTGTGTATCACTGGGTGCTTATAAATTTATCTTTTTATAAATAAGTGAGAGGTGATTAATTTATATTGAAAAAATTATGATAAAGAGTAAAATAATTTATTCTTTTTTCAAGAGGAAAACTTGTGATAAAGATGAAAAAAACGCATCTACGTCAACTAAACTTGAAAATTTTCATTAGAACCCAAGAATTAAACAAAATGAAAAACAACTCTTTAAAGTTCACGCAATTACATAACATGACTTTTGAAAATTATTTTATAACACAATTCAGACAATGATGGAGACTGATTTTTAAACAAGTAGTTTGATAGTCTATATTATAATATATTGCAACAAACTTTAGTTCTGATTCAATTATTGAATATTTTAAATTATTGAAAAAACATAAAGTAACACTTTGACTAAAGCTAACTTTATATATATATATATATATATATATATATATATATATTATTTTGATGATAAATTGTATGTTACACTTTCACACTTTCATATAAAATTTTAAATGTATATAATAATGTCACATATTTAATTTAAGTAGTTGTTCTTGAAATTTGGTCCATCTATAAAAATTATTTGTTTTTAGATGATTTTTTTTTGTTTGACTTGCATTACACATTTTTTCAATATGCAAGTGATACTACACAGTACCAGTAGTTTGACCTATATTAGTAAGTTATTTTTGATTTAGGAGAAGACAAGTCTACAATTCATTTTTTGAAGTTTTAATTTATTTGACCATGTTATTTCATCTATTTCACTTTGCTTCTTATTCTAGATAATTTTATGATATAAAATAGTAAATAATAATCATATTTTATTAAATTTTATTATCAGATGTGCTTATTTTGAATAGAAAAAAAAATTAATTAGAGCAATGAAGAAGTCATTGCCATTAATCAAGGTCGCACTCAACTGCATAAATTTCTAAGACAAGTTGATGGCACTGATGAATGGTCACAGTTCTTCATTTCACAGATTGTACTTTCTATGAATTCAGACGGATGGATTTGCAACACGGTTGAGGAGATAAAGCCTCTGGGGTTGCAGCTTTTGCGGAAGTATGTTCAACGTCCTGTTTGGACTGTGGGGCCTCTTCTACCCTCTGCCAAGGGTTCAAAACATCGTGCAGGAAAGGAATCTGGTATAGCCCTTGAAGCTTGCATGGAGTGGCTAGATTTGAAGGATGAGAGTTTTGTTGTCTATGTTTCTTTTGGATCACAGAACACGATCAGTGCCTCCCAAATGATGGCGTTGGCTGAAGGGTTGGAAAAGAGTGGGAGATCGTTTGTTTGGGTTATAAGGCCACCTGTTGGTTTTGACATTGATGGAGAGTTCAGGGAAGAATGGTCGCCAAAAGGGTTTGAAGAGAGAATGAGAGATACCAAGAAAGGTTTGTTGGTGCAGAAATGGGGACCCCAATTGGAGATTCTGTCACACAAATCCACATGAGTGTTTTTGAGCCATTGTGGATGGAACTCTGTGTTGGAGAGTCCTAGCAATGGGGTCCCAATGATTGGGTGGTCACTGGCTGCAGAGCAAGCATATAATGTGAAGATGTTGGTGGAGGAAATGGGTGTGGCTGTAGAGCTCACTCGAACTGTGGAAACCACCATTAATTGAAATGATATGATCTCCTCATATAAACTTTATAGAATATGATAATCATAAATCGTATTGACGAGTTCAATATACACTAACTCAACAACATTTTATATATGTACAAAAGCAAATGCGATCTTTGCAATATTTTGACGTATATCATCTTCAATATAGAATCTTTTAGGAACGAAATTTAATTATTAATACTTTATGAAATCACCAATAAAGTAACTTTGGTTAATTTTTGTGTACTTTACGAATTTATATATTTTATTTATTTTTTATTATAAAAATAATTCCATTAAATTAATAAATTATAAATGTTGGTGGGTAATTACAAATAAAAGAGGTTTCAAACCTCTACAAAATAATAGTTAGCAATAGAAGAGGTTAAAACCCTCCACAATATAATTCGGATACCAGGGGTTGTTCAAAACTTCTGCAAATAACTTGTGGAGACTCTAATTGTAGAGGTCCAAAAAACCTCTACAAATTAATTTGTGGAGGGTGAAAACTCCCGCAGATCGAAAAAAAAACCTCCACTAAATATTAATTTTTTTGTAGTGTACACAGTACCAGTAGTTTGACCTATATTAGTAAGTTATTTTTGATTTAGGAGAAGACAAGTCTACAATTCATTTTTTAAAGTTTTAATTTATTTGACCATGTTATTTCATCTATTTCACTTTGCTTCTTATTCTAGATAATTTTATGATACAATATAGTAAATAATAATCATATTTTATTAAATTTTATTATCAAATGTGCTTATTTTGAATAGAAAAAAAAATAATTAGAGCAAATTATTTAAATATAAAAACTCTAATTTAACACTCTATCTTTGGTAAATAATCAAGACAATAAAAATAAAATAATAAATTTAACCAAAATAACGGCGCAATAGTAATGATAATAATATAATCGTACCGTACAGAATCGGAGGTATAGGTACTCTCATACGAATTTGTGTATGAACGTATACTAGTTAATTTATATTTATAAAAGAAGTAGCAATCTTTTTTCATATTTATGTATGAATAAATAAATAAAATGTTTCATCTACATGTTTGTCCTCCTGAAATATCATCTATTTTTTTTTTTTGGATTTAATGTCTATATTAAAGTAAAATAAAAGATGAGAAAACCCTATAGATTAAGTAAATTCTAACGTCTTGGACGCCAGAAACTCTTCTTACCAACAAGAAATCGATTTTGATACAATGTTACAGACCAATGAAGTGAATGCAGAACTGGACCAAGCTTGTTCATCATTTCCACACTGTCTTCAACAAGTACATACCCATCTGGTCTCACTATGCGATCTATCTCCACAACCACATCTACAATCTCACATCTCACGAACACAAACATCATAATTAGCACGTATTTATATTATAATGTTGTTTTTCTACATATAACAGAAGTTACTGGCTATGGTTTTCTCTATACGCATACCTTTGCTCAAGATGTTTGAAAAGAAAGCTTGCATGAACAAGATCATAGGTTCGAGGGTATGTACTCAAGGACTCGCACCAGTCATGATATAATCCTATTAGCCCTCGGTCAAATATGGTAGTAAGAGTATCTGGCATGTCAATGGGTACTACATTCATCACCCACACAGGTAGATCAACGAGTGACGCGGCAAATCTGAAGGGAAAGAGAGAAAAGAACATGCACTTGAAAGGTAAAGAAGCAATTTTAAGTTTTTGTGAGAACATGCAGATAATATAAAAGTAAATTTCAAAGAGTGGCATGATGAAATTGTGTAATGAATATAGTTTACCCTGCATAACCAGCATTCATGTCCATTACATTTCGAACACTTGACCAGTTTATAGAAAGACCATCTATATAAACGTCTGAAACTAGTTCAGACCAGTGCTTGGTGTCATTCAAGAACTTCTCAGTGGCATCTGATTCACTCGATAAGCTTGGAGGTATAGCAGTGAGCCTTTGGGGCCAAGACATTGGCCAGCTCTGAATGTTACCCTCACCATCAACCGGAAGAGGAATGAGGCAACCACTGAGTCTGGCATACCTAACCACAGTCATGCAAATAGTAGCATAAAGTTTACTCATTTGGTTTCCATTGATGTTGGTATTGCAGAGAAAACAAATTTGGTGAAAATATATACCAGGATGAGATACTTTTCTTGTCGCTGTATTCACACAAAGGAGGAGTATTCTCTTTGCGTTCCTGATAGCAAGAAGATGAGGTAGGCTTCTGGTATATAACAAGCCCAATACCAGATGAATCCAGAGTCTTAGCCACAACAGTCCAACACATTGCTTTTGTTACCGTCACCATGGCTGCAGAAAAACATCCACCATTAAAACGGTTGTAATATTTTTTTAAAATGAGAAAAGAGGTATGCGCATGGGGTGAGGGACAAACCATTCCATACTTTGCGATCTCTTTCATCATCGCGATAAACTGGTGTGGCAGACCATGCAAAGAAACCACCAGGTCTAAGAATCCTGTTCAGCTCAAACAACGGTTTCCCACCTGCATATTTGTCAACAAACACTCTTCTATTGAACATAGTACAAACAGAAATTCAAGAAGCTTGTCCTCTTATGGACACAAATCAAAACTCAGAAGTAAGAAGTACCGTCTGCATCCCAATGCACCCTGCATCTTGCACAGTGGATCAAATCAAATCCATTGTCAGGAAATGTCAACTTTTGAGTTCCAATGACAGAATGAGTTGCAGGAATTCCTCGTTCCAATGCAAACTGTATCTGAGCTTCATGCTCATCCTTTGGTGCAAATGACATAGTAATAACATTTTTGTCCAGAAGAAAGCCACCAAAGCTAGCAACTCCACAACCAACATCAAGAACAACCCTGATATTCTTTCCCCATTGGATTGCCGGTAGTGTCTGGCATAAAACAGCATAGATCCAGAAAACTATATGATATAGTTATATAAGCAGAACATGTAAGACACAGATTAAGTCATGCATAAACAAAAAAGGTGAAGAAATGCTTGGACGACTAATGAAAACAAGTGAGAACAAATTCTGTCGTTTTCTACATCTCCTTCCTTGTACGGCCAATTATAAGCCCAAAGCTTTATCAATTGACAAAATATTAATCCGTAGGAAAAGCAGAATAATTTTGTTCAAATATAGTTGTGCCCTAGACTCAAATATCATGTTTCATAGACTAAAACCATTATCATTTTAAGAGGTTTGCTTGCAAAACAAAGTCTGAAGGTAAATAAAACAGAAGAAAAGAATCCACCTTCATCCTTATCCCTTTCCTCCCAAACCTCTCTCTCATACTTTTGAAGAGTTTACATGGATGCAGTTCTTTGAATGTTTTTTGTACTGTTCTCTCATCTGAATTAAAATTTCAGTTCTACGATCTATATTGATCTCTAATGCAAACTTTTATGATACATATTACTGAAGTGTGCTCAAATTTTTGATTGGAAAACAATTTCAAAAGCATCAAGGGGACTGTATCTAAATTTCACAGTTTCTCCAATTTGTTATTTCCCCCATATATATATATAAATATAACTTGATCAACATGTAGAGGGGAGGGGAAAATAACGCTCGTGACGAGATATATACCTTCTCTATGAATTCAGTATAATGGTTAACACCTTCTTTGAATTGAGTACCACCTCCGGGAAAGAAAAGATAATCTCCGGACTTCACCACCCAGTTTTGCTCCTTCTTGTATTCAACCAGCTTCGGATGAGGGACATTATCATACCAAATCTGAAAACCAAAACTAGTACATCACAGAAACATCTACCAAGATTCTTCTATTATCATTTATACAAGATGACGGTCCAACTAATTAATATTTGAATAAATGCAATCAAGTATAATTAATTTTTCCTGTAAACTGAAAATTTTGAATGCATGCACGTCAAGATTGACAAGAACCATACGTATAACTTTTGTGTCGTGAAGAGGTTGAAACAAGCCATGCATCAAACACATACAAGAAATCATGGATTAAAAACCAGAAAAAAAAAAAATCTTACCACCGAAGTATCAATCTCACCATGTCCCTGCACTTAGGCCACGGAAGGGGGACTTTATAGCCTCTGGGAAGGGGTACCAGACAGTGGAGAGGAGAAGGAGGACAGTGTCTTTCCCTGTGTTCCATGTGCCTCCTTGTCCTGAGAGCTTTGATGACCTTAAGGTTATCCAAACAGGGTACATAGTCCACAGCGTAGTGACCCTTACAGAGCTTCCAATCAATGTTTGCATCATCCGAAAAAGGCTCTCCCTTGAGTGCCAATCTTTGGCGTTTTTCGGGAGCCGGGGAAGAAAAATGTGCCACTGGTTGCGGTTTCACATCTGGATAGAACCCAATGGGATCCAAGGTAGAGGTTGCGTTTTTGGTGAACGTGAGGATTGTCACACAAATGACAAAAACCAAGAGCGTGAAAATGAAAGGACATTTTCTCTCTCTCAAAAGCCTTTCCACAGAAATTGCCATTTCTTGATATTAATGATTTCTTACGAGGTAATAGAGACAGAGAGATAACTGTCTGTGTAGAGATTGGGTTAGCATTTGTGCAATGTTTTCATGGTTAACCAACTGAAATGGTGCGACAGAGAAGATGTGACAGTGAATGTGCAAATTAGAAAGGTAGGTGTTGTGTCAGTCAAAGGCTGAAGACCCAATATCAGATCTTGACTTTCCAAAGGATACGCAAATTCAGAATGACACGTCATCACATTTGAAACCTTCTACTCTACTATTTTGCCATTGTATCGCCATCTAAGCATAATGCACCAACATACACTTTCTCTTTCTTTCTTTTTTTTTTTTTTTTCTCTTCTTTAGGTACAATGCCTAAATGTTTGTTCGTGTTCAATGTTGCCAAGATAGAGAAATGATTATTAATACTTAATATGCATACAGTGAGAAAATAAAAATACAGGTTTATAGGTTAATTATATGATCTAATAAAAAGAGAGAGATAAAAAAGAACGAGTATATAATAGGTAATAGGTGTAGATAAAATTAAAATGTATGAGTATCATTGTCCTTAATATATATTAATATATAATTGGTTTTATTTGATAAGTGACTAAAAGTAAATGAATATAATTGTACATTATTATTTTTCGATGTGAGTAATGATGTCCGGAGGGAATAATACTTGAAATGTTTAATGATGATAACTAATTACTTGTAAGATAAAATTAACAATAGGTCGTATAATGTAATGTCTATTGTGAATCGATACTTATCTTAATTAATTGCATATACTGTGTAAACATAAATACTAATAATATATTTTAAAACATTTTTACTTTTAGTTAAAAATTATGATAAATCACAAAAACTGTGAAAACCGCATTTTTTATTTAATAAATCTCACCCATTACTCAATAATTTAGAATTAACATATGCCAAAGTTTAAGATTCAAATCGTATAAATTGTGTCTAATAGATAATTTCACTGAAAACCAACATATTAACATAACATCCCGCAACTGCAAATGGATTGAAGATGCTCCTCTTAAGGTTATATATAAGATGTATCAAGTGTATCTCACATACTTCTATGTGATGAAATATTGATGATTAAAGTTGATCTATCCAATATGATTGTAATTAGAACATCAAATCTTAACTTTTTAAGTGATTATGTAATTTTTAGTACCCTTTTTATGTGTATGTATAAACAATTTTCACCACATACAACCCCTATATAATACCGACAAAGTAAAAGACTGATCTAGCTTGAGCATTGCCAAAGACGATACAAGAAAGAACCGCATCACAAAGTAGGGTGTGGCCTTAGTTCAGCATCAAAGTGAAAAAATGAAAAGAAAGAACATGGGAAGTGCCTTCGCAAGAATCTACTAATCAATAGCAAAAACCAGAGAGAACATGGGAAGAGAAAGAGAGGGCTGATAAACTCCTTAGTTTGGATTGATATTCCTTAACAATAAATTCTAATCTCGCTTCGCAATATACATATGACTCAACAAATAGTAATTCAAAATTGTATTACACAACAGCATTTGAAAGCGGTTTATAAAGAATAATAAAGAAGACAAAATTAGTAAAGCCCTACTCTGCCATCGATGCCTTACTATACCCACAAGTTCTTTTTTTTTTTCACTCTGTTATCGCAGAACCGTTATCCACATCAACCTCGCCCATTCCTGTATCTTCTTCCTCTTCACTGTCTTCATCACCACTTACCTCCTCATTATCTTGGCGTAACTTGGCCATGTGCTCAGCAAGCAATTTATCATCACGTTCACTCACCTGAAACAAAAATTCAGTGTCAACCCTCCCAGAAGTAAGAAAGTACAAGAATTCTACTCTCTCCCTTTACTGGCATCAAAAGATAGGGAACAGGATCCAAAGGCAGATGAAAAAAATATTTGTATGCATAAAATATATAGATGATAATCAAAAACCAAAAAGAGGAAGTGACACTCACTGCTCTAGCTCCTTCCTTGACCACAAGTTTACCCTTGTGTTGCTCTATTGATTGAGTGCAAGCGGTAATGGCATTGTTTAGAACCAATATTCCTTGCTCCTATCGAGACCGTCACAAAATACACAAATTATTTTCGATGGTAAGTTTATCAATTGGAATTTATTACACAAATCTACAATAGTCTCTTGTATATGGATATTAAATACCACACATGACATTGTCCAGCAGATGTAATTTTAATAATCCAAGTTTATTGAGCTCTCGAGATGTCTTTCTACAACACAATTGGAATTAAAATCTCTGCAAAGTATCCACAGACAAGCCATGACTAAAGCTACTTCTAGATTTATTAACACTGGGTATCAAGATAAAAAAAATGTCTAAGAAAAATTAATTTTCATCAGGTAACGAAAGATACCACGACCAAACAACATATAGCAAGAGAATGTTCAGGCTTTTCAGGGTGAATTCTATTTGGCTGTTAGGCAATCATAGTAGGTTAAAAATTCGCCAACCTAGTTCTAGAACCCCAATACCCTCAACTACTATCTAAAATACAACACTAGTGACAAACTCATACTTCACATATCCAAAAATTTATATACTGAAGCAAAAATCTCCAAGGGCAGAATATGCACTCAATTCTGGTAAAAAAAGGCAATCATCATATGAAAATATATGTGAAGATTGCAGTAACCTTGTCCAGTGTCTGAGTGGTAAGAACATAAAGTGGGGGAGCAACAAGTTTAATTTTGACAGGGCAGTCGTCGTTTCCAGCAGCTTCAGCTCTACGCATTGCCTCCTGCATAAGCAAATGATCATAAAACCTGAGAATACTGTGGTAGATAAGTTATAGGCAGCAACAAATCAAAATAGCAGATTAGATGCTTAAAGGAAAAAGAAGATCTTTTATCCAAAATAAAAAAAGGAGCAATAGAAATAAGTAAGACCTTAATGTGAAGAACGCCATCAAATTGAAAACATTTCATTTCAATATCTGCCCTAATTTTCAAGGGCTGTGGGGTCATCCGTCTCCTAATATTCTTCACAAGAGAATCCTTCACTTCTTCAGAAACAGCCGGCACTACCTTAGTCACCTATGGCCAGCAACAGAAAATACATTTATCCAACAACAAGACATAACGAAATGGGTTAAGTTTTACAGTGATAAAAACGTTTACCTCCTGCCCATCAGGGCCAACTTCCTTGACCTCACGAGTGAGAGTATTCAAAACAGAATCAGGATCAGTCACAATTATTTTGAAAGCCTGCAAAGAGTGAATTTTAATCAGCAACTACAACTACTAAAAGAGTGAGAAAAAAAAGAAGCATAAAAGAATTACAAAAGAAAGAAGAATGGGGACCTCAAAAGCATGGCCGTATTTGCGATACAAGGGCCATGCAATGTGAATGTAGAGGTCCTCCAAATCGATGCTTAGGGTTTCGGCGACGTGGCGCATGATGGAATGGACGAGCTTGCTCTTGTTGTATCTCTCCTCGCAGGCCTGAATGTCCTCTTCGGAGACCCTGCGCTTGCTGAGATCGATGTAGCCCTTTTCCTTGTCGACACGGAGGACCATGACGGGCTCGATGCGGCCCACCTTGATGAGGCTGCTGACGCTCCGAATCCGACGGCGGGAGAGCTCTGAGAACAAGATCATGCCCTCGATGTTGTTGTACTCGAGAAGCGACACGTAGGCACCCATGTCAGCGATGTTCTTCACCTGTATCATCACCGCCATGTCCACCTCCGGGTACTTCGCCTCGTACATACGACATTCCAGGTTCGGACCCATGCTTACTTTACCCAGCCTTTAGTTTCTTTCTTTCAGTTGTGTAGGAAAGCATCTGAACAAATCCTAAAGCTTTATATGTTACATGTTCTTGGGCTCTTAATTGGAATCAATATAAGCCCAAAGACGAGTTTATGATTTTGTTTTATATATTTTTTAACTTTTTCATCTTTATTTAGTATCGTATTTGAACTTATATTTATTTTTTCAATAATTATATATTTTAAACACCCATTATAGACAATGGAAGCATCATATTCATAATCCGTTTGTGGGCATTTATTTTACTTTTATTTTATAGAAATAACAAATACTTAAGTTTGAATTTTTTAAGCAAGGATTGGAGCACCCATATATTTTTATTTTTATTTTCGTTTCTACATTACAAGAATTTAAATATATTTGAATATTAATTTATATTAGTTTTAAACTGAGTAAAAACAAAAAATAATGATTATTCTTTTATATTATGTATATTTTTAGTGTTACGATTAATAATTTTAAAATAAATCATCCTTCCTTATTTTTTCTTCGGAAATAAAACTTCTTTTTACGATATAAATATTTTGTACTAATCAATATTATAATATCAAAATTAATATGTAGACAGCACGTTTTAAGCTCTAATTAAATTATAATTGCTTTTAATAAAAGTAAATGCTAAAACAACTTCTATATTAAATATAATATATTATTTAATTAAATTAAATATTTAAAAAGTTTAATTATCTTAAATTGAAATATTGTATATTATCTTCATTATATTAATTCATATTTTTCATTTTTTAATATTAATATATTTATAATTAAGGGAAAAAAAATGAAAACAGCGTTTAAAAATATTAAAACTTTAAAGATAACAAACATTTGTTCTGAAACTAAAACATTCGAAATCATATTGAGATAAAGTAAAAATACATTCTCTTTCTATAATAAATTAGATATTTTTTGGTTGTTAATACATCCATGAGAACAATAAGAATCACATAAGGTAGAGATATAAGCCAAAAAACACTGTTGCTATCTAGTCATTGTTGAACATGGACTTTCAACAAGGCCTTGAATTAAAACTTCCCAGGCATCATGCTAGTGTATACGAAGCTAAAAATAATCGAACTTTCACCTGATATATGTATTATCGTGAAATACCAAATAAAAAACCAAGATGATAAACAGCAGTTTTAATATTATTATTTATACTTCTAAATTTTAAGTTATGAAAACATATATAAGCATAATATTAGAGTTAAGTTGAGTTACAATTCCATATCATTCAATATCTCCATTTCTTCATCTCTAGCCAACAACTTTAAAATACGATCTCGAAGAACCAGATTAGAACTAACTAGATAGTGAAAACAAAAAATTGACATCAAGCAGTAACTCCCTCCTCATGGAGCAACATTTGATCAAAGTGCCACACACCTGAAAATTCACATCAAACAAAACAATGCAATTAGTTTCTTTTAAAACATTTGAGAATGACATATTCGGTTTTTTCACTATAGTGTTCATTTTGAAATTACCATAATGGTACAAGGTTTTTTTTAAAAAAAATTGAATATGGACAAATTATCCCAAATTGGCACAAATTCATAACGAAGTGTCAAATTAAAACGACTTCATAGAGACGAATTCAAGTTATGACAACTTATGTTAAAAATGAAGTCGTTATATCATGACACCACTTCAATTCATCTTATTCTAAGTTTGGAATAGTCTCAAATTGCGACAAGTTTACTTTTAGCAACGAAATCGTGCCAACTTAATCCATATTCAATTTTTTTTTAAATTGTCCCATTATGAAATTACACCAGAACGGCGAAAAAACAAGAGAAATTCATCAAAGTAGATGCAGCTCAACAAATATTTTTTACCATGTCCTTTGCCAACTCTTCTGAGCTGGGCAACATACTCAGAGATTTTTTTAATAGCTTCGACCTGGCCAAATAAAAACAAATTATTTTTCTTTCGTGAATTTAAAATTTAAAGTATGTAAATTGAATATTGATCAAAGTCACTTAACAATTTCTCTAATAAACTAGAAGACAAAAATTCCTCAAATTGCAACACCACATTACCTGTTCACCTAAAAATTCGCTTTCAATAAAATCTGTTAATTGCACATCATTGTTCTTTGAGGCAACCTGTCAAACAACATGTAACAAGGTCAAAGAAAGGAATCCGCATTTTAATAACATTGAATTGGACATAAAGGAGACAAACAAAAAAACTCATCTTACACTGTGCAAGTTAAGAAGCTTCTCATTTGTCAACTTCTCCAAAGACAGAGCAAGTTCCATTGCTGCAACAAGAAACAAACACAAAACACATTTAGTGTCATACTTACAAATTTACAGGGGAAGTTCAGGCAAAGCGAAAACTTTGAACAAGTTGTCTTACATTATCTGTTACATATGAAACGATTGTGGTAAGAAATTATATATTTTATAATCTTACCAAATTAACTCAACGTGTGCATAAAAACAGGTTAAACGTAAAGTGCTATCAGAATTCAGTTCAATTTTTTAGCCATAAATGCAATTGCAAATCATACAATGAAGAATTGCTGGAAATCTTAATTATTTCAGCTTTTGTTCTATGTTTGTTATACATAATCTTTAAATGTTCAACCTAAAATGAGGCTCTAAAACTAAACAAGGATCTCTCGTTAAAATAAATGCACACGGTGCAGCAAAAGAGAACGGTTTGGTTATAAATTATATGAAAAAAAAAAACAGAACAAGAGAGGGTCATACACACTAACCATACAGGGCATCTCCCTTTTCCTCATGGTCAAACTCAGAAAGAGGCATCACAATAGATTGTAACTTCACTTTTCCACCACGTTTGTTCTGAAAATTACAACAACATAGCAAATTTCTCAGTATCGCTTTCTAGAAAACAATTTTAAAAGTTAGCATCCGAAATTTGTTTGTGTAGACCGAAAACCGTAACTAATTTATACCTGATACTCCATCAATTTCTCAGCATGCTCCCTTTCCTCCTCACTTGACTCCTTAAAAAATCTGCAACGATGGAAATCATTAATTAGCAACTCCCCACAAGGTAAATTAAAACACCAGAGAGCAGAAACCGTAAATAATTATAACCAAATCATTACTTGGCAAGACCCTTGAGCGCAACATTGTCCCTGTCGAAGTAGGCAAACATCGCATGATAAACATACGAAACATTGTACTCCACACTGCAAAAGGGAAAAATAAAGCATAGAAATAAAGTGAAATCAAACAGCATAGACCCAGAAAGAATCAAAAGCCTTAATCAACTTCCACCCATAAAAATAAAGTGAAATTTATAAGGGGTTATCGTTGGTGAATATAACTAAAAAGAGAATTTGAATTTTGAAGTAAGAAAAGATAGAAGCAGGGAGCCCAACGCACTTGATCTGTTCGTTGACAACAGCCTCGCACTCATTGGTGTACTTCTGGCGAGCAAGGGAAGCTTCTGGAAGTGTGGGGACAAGGTCGAGCTCCTTCTTGACCTCTTCAAAGGGTTCAAAAACGACGCCGGTTAAGGGACGGTTGTTGGAGCCCTTGGTGGCGCAGGGAACGAAGCTTTTGGCATGAGAGTTGCAGCGAATAGCAGAAGAAGGGTTTATGAGAGGGAGTATATGGTCGGCGTTGGTGTTGGCGTTGGCGTTGGCGTTGGGGTTGAGTAGAGAGAAAGAAGAAGCGGTTCTGAGAAGCATGGTTGCAGAGAAGAGGAGAAAGGAATGTGTTGCGTTAGTTGAGCAATGAGGTTGTTAGTGTGAGGTAGATACATGATGAAGCATGATGCTGCATGGAGGTATATGCACACGTTGGAATTGGCGCGTGGGGTGCTCCTCTCCTGCATCACCATTCGCTCCAATATCTACACTCTTCTCTTCTTCCCTCCAATTCGTGCTCCTTATTTCTTTCATCTTTTAAGTGGCTACGGTTTTTTCTTCATTATTTTTTCTTTTCTGTTGGGCCCATGTTTCAATCATTCGTCACATAACCTCCTTTTTATTGGGTACAAGTTGGGTGAGGCCGCTTCTTCCTGCACCTCTAAATTGCTTTCTGCATCTCGTGAAAGCTACAATTTTACCCCTTTTTTATTTTGAGTTTCAGAATACAAAATTAAGAGACATTTCAAGATGCATAGTTTGAAATGCAAAAGTTATATTTTAGATTGGATATTTTGAAATACAAAATTTTATTTTAAAATATATTATATTTTGAATTGTACAATTTAAAATGTTTTTTTTTTAAAAAAAGAAAAAGGTAAAATGTGGAAGGTGAGAGCGATGGAGGAAGAAGTAAGGGGTGCCAGTGGTGGAGGAAGAAGAAAAGACATCAATCGAGGTTGAGGAAGAGGATGAGGGTGCTGGAGGTGGAGGAAAGAACTCTGAAGGAATGCACTAGGAGAGGAAGAGGAAGAAGAAGAAAATAAGATTAAATAAGACATTTTGTATGGGGGTGCTGGTTGAAATAATGTATGGAGGTACAGGAAGAAGTTGCAGTTGGGTTAGAGTAGAAAAGCCCAACTAAAAAGGAAGGCATCGGCCCATCAGCTCATAGGATTTGTACATATAGTTGTGTTTTGCCGCAATCTGCTCAATGGGCTTTGCAACTGTGTCAGCTCCCAAACCATCGGATCCAAAAAAACAGCCCAGTGAGCAGAAAAAAAGTACATATCGAAGTGATATGTTATAAATTTATTCTTTTTCATTTTTTAACGAGCATTCTAGAAACATTGTTAAAAAAATCTAAAAAATTATATGTTATAAATCATTCACCATATCATGGGAAGAAAACATCATGCATCTCGAAAATGAATCTTCAGAACCACGATGCTCATTTAATGTATGTCTTGGAGGTCTCATGTTTTTTTTCCCTTATAACGTGGTGAGATGTCTGTTTCTAGACTCATATTTTATTGTCTTCAACGTTCGTAATTAACCTCACGACAAGTTTCTGTCTCAGCTTCCATGTCCATGGTCTCACCTTTCGAGGGGTTGAAGTTCTAAAACTTTTCACTTTCTTTAAATTATTTTTAATTTAAAAAATAGTTTTGCTTCAACCCAAAAACACCTTGACACGAAACTGCTTATAAAATATCTTTGACTTTCAATTTCTCAATAATGTAAGACTATTTTTTTTCTTATTCGGACTGTTGTCTCTATAAGAGGATAGAAGCCTTGAAACTCATGTTTGTGTCTTACATTAAGGATTCTTCTTTTAACACTAATATTTAACTGTTGAGGCTGTTTGAACTTTTAAGTTTATTATTGTACATTGAAAGTGTTGTTTGCTAGATTAAATTAATGAAGTCCTATTTAATGGATTTTACTTTAGGATAATAAACTGAAATTTAGTTTAATTTGAATTACCATACAGTATCATAATGTCTAGCACGGATACTAATCCTCATCTATTGCCTGGAGATAAATTTGAATATATTTTTATTATAAGATGAAACTTTGAATCATGTGATGCAATTAATGCAATGAAAGCTTAGGTTTTCTACCACACCAACTCCAACTCTTACAAATATCAATGGTAATCTCCATTGAAATGAGCTTCATTTATAATAATCCCTACAACTTAATTACATGTCAGGAATCTTATTAATAGCTTGGTGGAGTTACCCATGATTTCTTTGCTTTAATTTCAAGCAACAATAAAATTAATTTTTTTAAACAATGTTCAACATAAAGTATACTACTTACTACTGAAATAATTTACAAGAATTTGAAAATTTGATTAATGTGTAACTAAGAAGGGAATGGATCCCTGCAGAGGATCCTAACCTTTCAATAACTATTTTATATAATATTTTGCAGAAAGTCCCATCTATTACTTACTGAAAAATTGTCTTTAAAAATTACTTACTGAAAGTCCCATCTATTCTTCAGATAATTAATTGATACGAGTTGTTCGTTTGTTTTAATCATAGAAAAAATTATCTTACTCATTTACCATATTTTTTGTTATCGATTACAAAAATTATAAATTAATAAAGGTATTAGTAAAAAAAAAAAAGTATCCAAGCTATGATATGAAAAAGAAAAAAAAAAAAACACTGTCCAAAAAATATTTAGATTAAATAATTACTCTGTAGTTCCTAAACTATTTGATGATTTTTTATTAAGTTCTCGACCTACCTTATGACTCTTTGAATATGTATATTTTTTTATCTGAGCCCTTATATATATATATATATATATATATATATATATATATATATATATATATATATATATATATATATATATATATATATATATATATATTTTGCTTGTTGATTAAAAAACTCTATTTTTCATTTCATAGAGTAGATATGAATGACTTGCATCAACACATATAATCAAGTATAAAAACTTCGAAAAACTTGCTTTTAATTGAAAACTAACAACGATAAATACATAAAAATATATCATATTATGATAGCTGTTAAAAATAGTTAAAAAGTTGAAAAAAATAATAACATTAGAAAAAAATGTATTTGAAGTTTTTTTCATTATATGCGACTTTAATCAAATGTGTCAATAATCCGTAAGTTGTAACATGAAAAATTACCAAACATTATCAACATTAATATTTAATATATATAAACATTTTTGAAACATTGGTTAAGAGAGCAACATTAATAAATAAAATGTTGAAAGATTAAAAGCAGAATTAGGCAAAGGATTAAGAAAAAAGCATGTTTGACTGAATTACTAATTCGATTTAAGTTAATAAATAGAAAAAGATAGTTTTATTTATGGAAAATTGGTAAGAATTTATAAGAGATTAGGTAAATGACATATATATGTATGAACAACTTCGAATGGGTAACTTATTGATACAAAATAGAGAATATAATAATCGAATGGCCACAATTTGTCCCATCATTTTACACATTCATTTGTGACGAATTAAAAAGAAAGTGAGAATGAAGACTCTTCTAAAGTTGTCCGCTGAAGTTTAATCACCATTAGTAGGAGCCACCTATGCTAGCCAGCCCTAATGAATACAAATGCATGCATGGAATTAATTAATTATATTTAAAGAAGCAATTAAATATAAATAAAAGATAATCAATAGTGAAAAAGATGGTAATATCCGTGAGAGGGGGTGTATTTACTTCCTAATTTCTACGTACCAATGTTCTTCATCTTAATTTCTCTTCTTTTTCCTTATTCTTTGTCGGGCACTAATAAAAGTCTCTTTTGAAACCTTATTTGTGAAAGATGGGGAAAAGCTGGTTTAGTTTAAAACAATAAAATTGTAATATTAGTTTAATTTTTGTTTTTTAAATTTTAGTGTTTTTAGATTTAAAAAAAAAAACATTTTGATCGAAAAAGTATAAAAAAACATACATTCCAAAACCCTATGATGTATAGTGTAAAGAAATAAATTTATGAAATTAAAGCACAACTCAATTTTACAAAATTTGTTCAAGTGAAAATTAATTTTTAACATGATATCATATGATTGAATTAAGCATAAAATATATTTTTCAAAATAATATCACAATCAATTAAATATTTTACTAACTATTCGTAAATACTTACTTTCATATTTCAAGATATCTATTCGTAAATACTTTGTTTCATATCTCAAGATATATATGTCTCTATATAAAAGATGTAAAATAAGACAAATTTATTATATATATATATATATATATATATATATGTATAAATACAAATCTTATTTACATATACGATTTTATAGAATTAAATTGAGATTATATACAATTGTATACTTTTCAAAATCTACTATAGTGATGGAAAAGCAAATTAGAGATCAAAATTGTAATTTAAAAAGAAAGTGCGTTGCTAGAAGTTTTAACGAATTGTGATATTTTAGAATTCTTTCATAAACCATTTTCTTAATTTCCTAAACGAATTACTTATGTTTCATTTTTTAATTATGTTGTATTAGCTAAACAATAATATATATATATATATATATATATATATATATATATATATATATATATATATATATATATATATATATATATATAAAGAAGCCAAAGTCGATGACTATAAAATCATAGCTCACGAGATTAGTCTTGTCTACGTTTCAAGTTGTGAAAAAAATATTATGTATTGGATGATGAGATTGTGATGTATGTGTTTGGTATTGGGTAGAATTTTCCTTGATAAGAAAGATATAAGATGAACCTATAAAAATTGGTCTTACCCAAGAAAACCAAGTAAACCAAAACCGTTCACTAATCATGCTAAACCATGGGCGAGGACTACCCTACGTATTTATTAAAATAAAAAGACGATTTTAGTAATATTAAATAAAAAAATGGTATATGTATGATTGTTATGAAATAATAACTTTAAAATACATAGGTAAAAAAAGAGGAAGTGGTATAGTATCATAAAATCATGTTTAGTTTGTGATATAGAAGTGTTATGTTGTTGTGTTGTGTGCAGAAGGCGTTTATTGAAAAGAGTCAAAGTATGCACAGAAGTAGAGAAAGAGAAATTAATATTAACGTGGATTCACGTGAATGTTTGTATGTCCAACAAACATCCACGTTTAGCTTCATGAATTTCTTCGTATTCACCTGCTTCTCATAAACCCTACTCTTCTAACTCTTACTTAACTAATCAATAAAAACAACATGCTAACTAAATAAGCGTCAAACAACCACCATAACCTTTGGCGGCGCCGGCGATATATAACATCATTTTGTTTTCTCTTCCATTTCTTGGGGCTTCAACTTCAACATATTAGTGCCCATAGATTTTGTGCTTTCACATGAATTTCTATGTTTTAATTCTAATTAAGTATAATTAATCTCTCTTTATTTTACAATTTTAACTGACCAGTTCAAGGTGAATCATTAATTAGATTAACGGTCAAAATAACTAAAATTTAAATTTTGAAAAAAAGACAAAAAACGAAGGACCTGGAGGGAAATCATGCATGTCCCAAAAGCTGCTACTATGGGAGAACCTTATGATAGATTATTGTGGTGATGATGATTGAGCCTCATATGTCGCATTCGAATCAGTATCTCCAAAAGGTGCTTCTTCTCAACGTCATCTATTATATCTGCAGCCTCTGACAAAATAGTTTCATATATATTTTATCATTGTGGAGTGAGAATAATGCACCTTCATACTAAAAAAAAAATTGTAGTAAACTAAATTATATATAAAAAATAGTTTTTTCAGATAGGAAAGCTGGTTGAACTAAATTTAAATGAGTAATTAATAGAAATACCTTAGAGAGTAGAGCTGTCAAAATGGGTTGGAACCTGCGAGCCAACCCGGCTCACCACGGGTTCGGTTGGGTTGGGTTGAAATTTTTTTACAAATTTCAATACGAGTTAATTTTTGACTCGGTTCATTTAGAACCCGGCTCATCCAAGTTGAACCCGTGATGAGCCGGATTGACTATCAACCCGCAGATAGAAGGGTTACACAAGTATTTTTTATTAAGTTAGGCTTTACATTTGGGTCATGTTAGGTTTTTTTTTTAACCAACACATAAATAATTTGTATTTTTTTTATTTTGGTTTGTATTTGGATTGTATTAAAGTTTATTTAGATTTTAATTAGAATTATAATTTAGTTTTGACTTAAAATAAAATAATATATATATATATATATATATATATATATATATTTTAATTAAGTGAATCTGTAAGCTAACTTGTTTAACCTGTTAATCCGTGATGAGTAAAGTTATCCGTTTTGATAGCTCTAATAGAGATACATTCAAGTAATTAAAATGAAAATCCTAAAGAGAAAAGGACTAATGTGAGGAGAAGAAAAACCTCAAGAAAACTTTGCACGTAATGGAAGAGACAGAAAATTTTGCATCGTTAAAAATAGTGTGTGATTGTCCGAGTAATGATTCCATTTTCAAAGAAAAGAAAGAAGCAAGATTGTATTAACAACCTTTTTCTAAAATTATAAATATCTTAAGTGAAATTAAATATAGTTTTAAAAAATTAATAGAGTTGACTTCTCGCAATTATTTTCCTTTCCGCCGTTTCCACTCGTTCAACTATCGATAGAGTTCCTTAACTCTCTTCTCATAATATCTATAATCTCGCATGGGGCTTAACAATTTCAACATTTGTTTCAATTTTCCAGTGTCAAAAAAAATATATAAAATAAATCATGCAGCTGTTTCATTGTTCTTGAAATTGTTAAAAATGGATTCAATGCCATCACGATAATCTCTTGGTCACCTTATTTGCGACCAACATTCGAAGTCCAATTCTACGAACGATATAAAGAAATAAACTTCGATTTTTTTGTTTTTCATTCAGTGAAATGATGTTTTTGGGTAAAACAAATCTCAGTCCCATTTTCAATCAAGTCCTATAAGTTTTTACAATATGCATTAATTTTATTACCTTTTCAATACCTCTGGATGGTTTGTTAGATAGTCCGATATGAGATGAATGTTAGAACAAGACATATACATTATACGTCGAATCACGTTAGATTTTTTTGTGTTTATTTTTCTTTCTTTTATTTTTTTTATTATTATCTTGTTTTTAAAAATAAAATTATGTTAGAAGTGAATTTTAAACCTAATTCAACACTTTAAAACTGATTTATAAGGTGATACCTCCTTTATATATTATAAAATTAGTTTATTTTCAGTATTATAAAATTAGTTTATCTTGAGTCGACAAGAGACTTCCAAACAACTGATAAATCTAAGTAAATCAAGTGATGATATATGATGATTAAAAGAAAGTTTAGCAGAGACAAGAACCAAGAGAAAAACAGAGACCAAAAACAAAGCACACGTATATTTTAAGAAGTACAGAATTATTAAAAGGCTTAAAGAAAAGTATGGTAAGAGTACAGTTAAAGCCTATGTCATCACCTTTTGTTTCAGAACGATCTGGACACTGAAGCCCTTTTTGGACCCTTTTGAAATTCTGCAGTAACCAACTTGTGACACTGTGTGACTGTGTCTGATGCAGAATTTCTCTTGACAAACCTATTTACCAATCACCATATAATATGTACCTCTTAATCAAATTGTCCACTTGTATACCACTTGGTGCTCTGTGAAAAAACATCCCCAAAGTACCTTTTTTTTTCCAAATTGCCCACATCACAAATATAAGTGCAATGCACAATGAAGCTGAGAAAGAATGAAGAAAATCACACATGACCTTGCCTCAGGAAATTAAATAAGCCAACCCATTAGTTTATCTGATAAAAAAATCAGAAATCTTTAGGAGTTGATACTTGAAAGTGATACTCATACTGTTGCACAAAAAGCTAGGGACTGGCCTCAAACGGTGTTGGCCATTATAAATACACCCACCCCCTCTTTCATTCCGTCAAGCTCAGTTTCTTTGTGTTCCTCACTTTCTTTTCTTCTGCTTTATTATGCTTTTAAGCTTTTACTCCCAAACCAAACAAGAAATTTTGCAGCTACCCTTTTTATCCTCTAACCAAAATGGCTGGGAATTCTCCATGTGCTTCATGCAAGCTTCTGAGACGCAGATGTACCAAAGAATGCATCTTTGCTCCTTATTTCCCTTCCAATGACCCTCAAAAGTTCGCCTTAGTTCACAAGGTTTTTGGCGCTAGCAATGTTAGCAAAATGCTGCAGGTATCTCACACAGATATTTATATTTCATTTTAGCTTCTTGGGTTTGATAACTTTTTGGTTCAAGTTAGTTTTTTTCTTCTTGTATAGTTTGAAAATATCATACCCACATGCGATATAATCAAAATAGTGTATGTATTAGCTTTTGAAGTGGAATTAGATTCATAGTGAGATTCTGACAATGTATGTTATTGGTTCAGGAACTTCCTATTGAGCAGAGAGCAGATGCTGTGAGTAGTTTGGTGTACGAAGCACATGCAAGAGTTCGGGACCCTGTGTATGGTTGTGTTGGGGCCATATCCTATTTACAGAACCAGGTTTCTGAGCTTCAAATGCAGCTTGCAGTGGCTCAAGCAGAGATACTCTGCATCCAGATGCAGCAGGAGCCAGTGATGCCGAATCCAGAAATGGAAAACCCAGATCAGAAATCTTACCTTCTCCAGAATGAACTCCCTCAGTTTCTCAACTATGCCTCTTCTAGCAATGTAATTTACGATGCTGTCTCAAGAGACAACATTTTTGGACATGATATGGTTTCATGAATTCAAAAGTTTTGCTCTTCTTTCTTCCTTGTTTAGTCCCCTACAAACATCGGTTTTCACTGTTTTAATCGCTCAGAGTGTGTAGTTGTGTGATTCTTTGAGTTAAGACAATTTAAAATAAACTTCTAAAAGTGCTGGAGACTCGTTTGTAAATTAGGTTATAGTATATAAGTTCAGTATCATTCTTTATTAAATAATTTATAATATTGAAGTAGATGTAAAGCTACATACTAAAACAATATTAGTATATTTTAAAGATTATTATTAAATTATTATATAACCCTTTTAGAGTTATTATTAAAAACATCTTCAAATATATAATTTCGTATTTGATGTGGAAACAAAACTTTGACGTGAAACAATCACTCTTATGAATTTGAATTAGTTCAAAATTAAAAAGATTAACTGTTAATATTAATATATATTGAAAGAACACGGTAGTGCGTTTGTCTCCAAAGTTTATAAATTTATTTGAATTTTTAAAACTTTAAAAGATAATATGATGAAGTGGAATCGAAATAGTGGTTTATTAATTATAGTCATTTACTGTTGCTCAATTATTTTTGATTTGCATAGTTGAAGCGTTGAAAGTTCTGTGAAGTATTTTAGTATTTTATGAAGTTAAGACAGGGGAGTGCAGTTTGATAGTAAAGTATAGGTGGCATGCGATTAAGTAATGAAAGTGTTGTGGATTAGTAACATTAATTAACCCAATAAACTAATAATTGTGATGCTTGAACATTAATGCATTCAGACGAGGGTCGGTGGTCTTTTTTAAAATGGCAAACATTCTGATGATTAATTATAAATTTAGCAATTGAAAGACAAATAAAATGATTTTGTTTTTCCACTACAACTAGAATTGTTTTTGTTGTTTGCAAGTAGGAATAAGTGTTGAAACTCTTTTTGTGTGTGGACCTCTTGGATCTTTTCTTCGAGACCATCCTCAAATATCGTGTCATTCTCCTTTCACAACATTTTATGTTTTCGATTGTGTGAAAAAAGGATAATGGAAAAAGAAATTAATAGATAAAGAAAATATGAAGAACTATGTTAGATATCTTTTACGATATATAATAATACATTTTTATGGATTAATTTTGAATAGAGTTTTATTTGAGAAATTTGAAATAGAAGGTGATGAAGGTTTGGTTTGGCATGGTGATGGATATGTTATGCATAGAAACAAAAAGTTAAGGTTTGGTATAAGCACCCTGGCACCACCACCACGTGAGGCGAAAAACTATGTAGGAAACGGTCCATTATGAGTTATTATTATTATTATTATTATTATTATTATTATTAATTATATATATATATATATATATGAACATCGTAGACTTAATTTTTTTTAATATTTAATTTATATATATTTTTAATTAAATTGGTCTAAGAATGAAGTAAGTAAACACTAGTGCATAATTGTATTTTTACATAGTCTTATAAATCTTAATTATAGAAAAATCGAAGTCTATAAATATATAGTAACATTTTTAAAATTTTTTAAATCTTTCTGTCTCAGATCAATAACCAATAAAAGCCTATAAAAATTTTTATGCTTCGATTATCACACATGCCTATAAAAATACCATTTCAAATATCTAAAATTATCGATCTAATTAGAAAGTGGGTTCGGTCTGTCCTAAAGTTTTTTTATTTATTATTTCATTAAAATAATTGTAATTAAATAAAATATACTTGTCTATCTTACATCTTATATTTAAGCTATGTTCATCCTACATCAATCAGATAGTATCAAAAAGAATAAAATTTAATGAGTGCATGTGGCTCCACGTTTTCTAATTAATGCATCACACCATAAAAGATACATTCTATTACTAAGCCGTGTATTTTAAATACTGAATCGGGGGTTAGTTACTTCATTTATGGAAAATGTTTTATGGTACAAAACTCTCCGGTATAACTGAATCAACATATATTCTTTATAGGGGCGGTAAAAGAAAAGTTGGATATGGGTTTCAGTATATTTGATCATGTCTTTTCTTTAGGTAAAAGTACATTTATCTATGTTTATTGTATTTGATTTTTAGCTTTATATATTGCATTCGAATTCGTGTTTATTTTCCAATTGTTAAATTGTTTGCTTTACTAAATTTAGAAGATTATTTTTTATTTAATTCAACAAGGTGTTTTAATTATTATTTGATATATTATAGGATGATATTTGAAGGACTTATTGTAAATATATTTATGATGACAAAAGTTATATTTTAGTCTCAATGATGGTGATTTTGTTGAGAATCCTAGAAGATTAATTAAAAGATTTATGTATCGTGCATGTGTTTATATTTTCTTAATTTTCAGAAAAATTTAAGTTAATATGAATAAAAAATATATAATTAATTATTAAAATAAATTTTAAATATAAAATTTGAAAAATAATATATATATATATATATATATATATATATTGTATTGTATGTCCCATCGGACCATCGGCAACGCACAGTTCTCCGGTCCATCGAACAAGGCTGGGAGGACTTGCCTATGAAACAGGACCATCGGTCGATCGGTCCCACAGATGAATCACACGCTACCCCAAAAGGGACCATCGGTCGATCGGTCCCATAGATGAATCACACGCTACCCCAAAAGGGACCATTGGTCGATCAGTCCCACAGATGAATCACACATTACCTCACAAGGGACCATCGGTCAATCGGCCCTACATATGAATCACGCGTTACCTTGTAAGGGACCATCGGTCGATCGGTCCCACAGACGAATCACGCGTTACCTCGTAAAGGACCATCGGTCTATCGGTCCCCAGGTCGATCACGCATTAATCCATGGAGATCCATCGGTCGATCAGTCTCATAGGTGATTAGCGTAGTGCCTTATGTATGATCATTAGTCGATCGACCATATAGATTAATTATTCACTTAAGGTTGTTAAACTCAGAAGATAACCAGCCTTGTCAAACGGCCACCGGTCGATCAGTCAGACGAGGCCAGTCAACTAGATTAATTAACATTAAACAAGTCAGTAACTTTAATTAAAGGATCATTGGGCTGTGATTAAAGAGTCCTAATCACATGATCATTGGGCTGTGATTAAAGGTTGGTAAGGATCTTTAATTCGCATTTATTACTACAGTTATACCTATACACCGATCGGTCAATTAACTGACTTAAGCATCAGAGCCTTTTAGACAGGTACCCCGATCGTCCGTTCAACCGATCAAGCGAGGAGGAAGATTTCTTGGTGAGGAAGTTATCGTAGATTGTGAAGAGAGGAGACTCAGATGAGAAAGAAGTAAAATTGAAGTAGTTCTTAGTAGGTGTTTAGCCCTACATCCGAAACATATATATATATATATACCAAAATAAAATTTGAACATATGTTAAAGACAAAAGAGATTTTGAAAATAATAATTAAAAATAAAATAAAAATATTGGAATGTGAATAAAAAAAAAAGTATTCTATATATATATATTGTTGTAGGTTACTTTTTTTAATTAACAAGTTGAGTCGTTATATGCCAAATTTATTAACCAGACATCTTTAGTTGTAGTCCATCACCTATTATAATATTTTAAGTTGACTCGGTCATTGTTTTTTTTGTTCGACAAATAAATTCTTTTACTTTTTAACATATGTTGCGGAGATTAACATAGTTGTTTTGATACTACAAAACAATTGGATTTATGTTTTTCTTGATGATTTCTTAATTTCATGGAAGTTTGTCAAACAATATACCATGTTCAAACTTCAGTAATAAAAATATCATGCTTATCTTTAGTGACTAATTAAGTAGTTTGATTATAATAATTATTCAAATATTTTGAAGTTTTGAAGTTTCAATTAACATTACTATGTTCTTTTCTGATAACAAATTTCATGTACACTTTATTTATAATTTCTTTCATTATTAAAGATTGAAACATATAGATATTAATTGTCATTTAATTGGTGAACTTGTTAAAAAAAAATTATTGTCTCCCATTCATGTTAAAATTAAGCTGAAATACCTGATATATTCACAAAAACCCTACCTTCTAGAACCTTTGACTATTTTATTGATAAATTATAAATTTTTTTGCGATCAACAAATTTTGAAATTTAATATTTTGTGCAATTTTTCTTAATTCTACATAATTAGAAAATCACTCAAATGAATAACATGAATTCATATTATTTCACATATAACTATACAGTCGTCTTTTATATTTTTCTTTTTTTTATGAAATAAACATTTCATGTATAAATGTTTAATTAATGATATTTATTTTATACGAATAGTTACATAGTACTGTATCTAATTTATTTTATACCCTGGATGAGCTTACAAGATTTTTCAAAAAATATTTATGACTTCTTTACCCGACAAAAAATTAAAGTCTTGTATTTCAAATATATATATATATATATATATATATATATATATATATATATATATATATATATATATATATTAACATTCTTAAACTATTTTTTTCAAAGTTTTATATGATATAATGAATCTTAAAAAAAATTAAAGATATCATCTTTTTTATATTTATATCCAGTGGCAGAACTTGCTCAATATTTATGGGGGTGCCAAAATACACTTAAAATTTATATATTTAATTATGGATGTGTAAGATTATTGAACTCAATAATAATTGAATCAATATTAAAATTTTTAGTTATATTTTGTTTTTAATATAAATAATCATATCGTCAGCAAAAAAATTCATCTTCCGTTTTATTTTGCAATCTTATTTTGATAATTTTTACTGTAGAAAATTATCTTTCTGATATAGTTGTAGAAACAAGAAGAGTTAAAATAAGACGAGACGGATTAAAAAATCAATCAAGTAGATGTAATTGACTTCCTATTTTTGTCAAAGATTTGATTTTGTCTATTTTCTTCCTCATGGTAGCTTCCATTTTATCACTTTTAAATAATTTATTTATTCTTTTATTTCTTCATCAATATACTTATGTTTTTAAAAAAATACTAAAAGATAATTTATCATAATCTAAATAAAAATTGCGATACGTAATTAATAAAAAAAAATATATGATAATCAAGTCACAATTAAAAACCAGTTATTAAAAAACACTTAGTGCATTGCTTTTTCTTCTATATTTATAAAAATGAATATACCAAATGCTCGTAAGATAAAAAATAATATTAATTATTAAACTAATATTTCACTATCAATTGAGAAAAAAAAAACTTTTTTCTTCATTAATAGAATAAAGCATACAAAAACAGAGCACAAAATAATGAATTTGTGTTCAAGTTTTTTTTTTCTTCGTAAACAAAAGAAAACAAAACAAATAAAAGTCTAAAGTGGGTATAATATGTGAGAAACTCAAAAAATAATGAGAGAAAAAATAAAAAATATCTTAATAAATTTGTTTATTATTTATTAAATTTAATTTATGCTTTATTATTTATTAACATTAAATGTTATATTTTATAAAATAAATAAAAAGATACCTATTTTAATTTTTATCAATTCTTAATATATATTTTTATTATTTAAAAAATTCCAAAAAATCAAATTTCTTATACATAATTAAAAAAATAAAAAATAAAACAATTTTCATATAACAGTAAAAAATTTTCAAAAAAAATTTTGGGGCCACGACTCCCCTGTCCCTTCATTGGTCCACCAATGTTTATATCATATTTTAAATACTTTTTTCTAAAGACTAAAAGGTGAATAGCATACACACTTAGGACCAACTTTCTAAAAATAAACACAAACAAAACTAATTTTCTTAAAATCTAAAAACACCTAACAAGCATCAACTTGCATAACACAAACTTACAGGTCCATTCACAACATATTATTTAATTAAAAATTAAATTAATAGAAACTAAAATTAATGTTATTATTATTATTATTATTATTATTATTATTATTATTTTTATTTGAGATTAACTCTAGTTACATGTGGTGTTTCCACTTTTTAAGAGTTTAGGTAGTATGCTTATTTATTTTTGCATGTTTATTACACGTGAGATAAAGAGAATACACTATTATATCTAAATATGAGGTAATACAATTATCATATCTTGTCCATATGATTATCTAATTATATTTTTTATTATATACTTTTATTATTATATGAACTTATATTTTGCTTTTTTTTTTCTAAGTATAGTTACGATGACAAAATTTATAGTAACGTCTAACAGTTTTATTTGAAACTTATATTTTATTTAATTTTAGTTTATTTTTTATTTACGTGATTAAATTAATTATGTTTGTATTATTGTGTAATATTGTGATGATTAATTAAAATATTGGTTGATCTTAACCTGTGGAAATACTCTGGCTTATTCAACTATTAGTATCCCTCATTAAACAAATTTGCAACTTTGTTAACTTGTCTCTAAAAAGATAAAAAAAATAAAATAAAAACATTATTTTTTTAAATATCTTTTAGTATATTCTAAGCTAACTTTTCCAAAACTTAAAAAAAGTAATAACACAGTAAGCACAAATGAATAATAGACACACATGTGCAACCTAAAAATAAAAAGAACAACACGTGCAAATACATATTATTCCAAAACATATGCACAACTCATGTTTTTAAAGATTAAAAATAAACAACAAACATTGAAATTGAACACAACTACTTTATTAAAAAATTTAATAAAGGAATAACACGTCCGCACGTCCACTTAACCATAAAAAAATAGAAAGAAAAACTCAATAAAATTAAATAAAATTAACATTATAAGATTTATTATAAATAATTAATATATATATATATATATATATATATATATATATATATATTGCATTTATTTCTTCTTCCGATTGTGATTTTCGTCGAATAATATTAGAAGTATAAATGATGGTTTCTTACTTAAAAAAATAAAAAGTTAAGTTAAACATTTCAAGATTAAAAACTAATATTATATACTAAATATTAAAAATACTAAATACATATAACAAACTTTTTTAAAGATTAAAATAAATAACCGACACATGCACACTGCATAACCATGCATACCCACGCATACCCACGCAATGATAAATACTAAACTAAATTTTGTAATGATTAAAAAGTAAATAATATATGCATGAATAAACAAACACCTAAACAAATACTCTAATATATATATATATATATATATATATATATATATATATATATATATATATATATATATATATATATATATATATTAGCACACATAGATAGATGATTTTTATATACATTGAACATCTTTTCCTTTTACCTTAATACAAGTTATATTTTTAAGTATATAATGAAATTTGGATACCCAAAATAATACAATAACTCTTCCAGAACAAATGACAACAAATATCGACATTCCTTTATTATAATTCAGCCACAATATCTATGATGATTTCTACCATTATCACTTTCACCGTCATTGTTATGTTTACTCATATGAATATGTTGATAAATTTGTTTTTTAACTAGAAAAATATGTCTATATGTATAATTATGATTATGTCTATAGATGATAAAGTTACATGTACCATCTCATAAAATCTGTTAAGAATAATAAGTTAATACTTTAATCGGTACACGTGGAATAATGAGTAACAAATTAATTAATCTCTGTTCATAAATTTATTAAGTGTGAATATCATACTATTTGTATTCTCATATATTAATTATTTGTAAAAAATAAAAATAAAATTTAATTTATATTTTATTAGGTTAAATTTAATTAACTTAATATTTTATTTTATTTTTGTAATTTTATTTTACATTTAATTTTAGAAATCTATAAATTATTCTTTTTTAAAATATCGACCATTATTTATGAATACTCACACGTTTTAAAGGACTTGCAAATGTTTTTTAGATGGATATCTAACAGATAACACGACAAATAACAAATAAAATTTTTTGTTGTGGGTCAAATGACAAATAAACTCTATCCATATCCGATTTGACGACTTGTCATCTTAATTATGACTCTTGTGAAATGATGATATATAAAAATAAAGTTATAAAATATGTTTAATGAAATTTTCCTTTTTTCTTTAAATAATATTTAGTTTCGAAAATAAATTGTTGTGTTATTAACAAAAGGAAAAGTTTACTTATAATCTAATCAAAATTAATATAATATATTCACTACAAAAATATATGTTTAAAATGAAGTTACCAGGATTAAGAAGTATTAGAAAGAGAAGATAAGAGATGTTGAATTTGACGCCTAACTTCTCGTTCCTTCCTAGGATATTTCATACTTTTTGTAAGTATTCATCAAAATGTTTGCTTTGTGTTTCTTCTATACCTTCGCATGTTACTTCCAGCCACATTCCACATTAGTATTCATTTTGGTCCAAAAGTTGTAAAAAAAAAGAAAAAAAAAAAAAACTTCATGTTTCTGGCTTTCACTTCCATATCTCACAGCTGTCAATTTCTTCGCACATATACCACATTGTTCTAATCATAATAGAAAAAAACTGAAAAACGTTAAAATAAAGTTAAAAGGTTTAGTGATTAATTTTGGATGAGTTTGTTCTAGCTGGTTCACGTGTAGGGGCTGTGCAGAAGATATAATATATGAGCTATTAGGTGTAGGGTTTCTATATCCATCTCTCCCAACATATTTATGTCAAAATCAAAGCATTATCTTAATTGCTCAAGAGAAAACCAGAAAAAACCTAATTAATGGTGGGGGACAACCAAGTACTGTTCTTTAATTAATTGGTGTAATTAATTAAGAACTGACTTAAACTTGAAAGATTCCTCATCAGCTTTGTTTAATGTGAAACATTTTGTGGTCAAACATGAATTTTCATCCATTATCACTACCGAATCCACCCCAAGTTCTTGTCTTTCTATACTGTTCCTGTATATATTCTAAACTAATCACTGACGAACCTTCTTTTAAAGGGTCCCTCCAAAGTTTCGTGTGATTCTAATTGTATATCCTTTTCAACTTTTCAAATTTTTCCTTTTGTTTTTATAATTGAAGTTGATTTGAAGACTTGTTGCATCAACCATGGTCCAGCATTATTAGCTTGAATTTCTATATTTTAAGCACATGAGCGGAATTATGTTTGGATTTATTTTTGTAAATATAACAAATAAATTTTAGTTTATAAAAAAATATTTTTATTTCTTCTTTTAGAAATAATTAAACAAATATATGTATGCATTGCATGTATATAATATACAGCAATGACATTCTCTTCATTGAAACTGATGAATTCATATCTGATATGTATAACTTTGAGATCGCACCTAATTCTAAAATATGTAAATTTTACATTAATAAAAGTTGATATTGTTTAGAGATCAAAGTAACATTAATAAAATTTTACATTAATAAAAGTAAATGATTGTATGAAAAATGCTTTTCATTTTCAAAGCATGATTCATAGGATAATGTTCCAAATAAACTGATTTATGAAACGAGTTCAGTGTAAATAACTTTAACTAAATTCTAAAAATAAAATTCTAGTCGAATGAAATTATTATAAATAATAAAATGTTGACTCCTAAAATTCAAGGTAACTAAATTTGTATAACCAAGAGAAACCATAAATCAAAACCAATGTCTTTCCATTGCAAATAGAAAAGGGCGATTCATGTCTCTCTTAATGTTCTTGAGATTTGAGTGGGACAGAGAAGGTTATCGTAAGTCAAAAGATGGAAAATGAATAGAGCACTGATATTCATAATAAGTTAAAATACATAACAAGACAAACCCATGTCGCTGTCTCTGTTGTTTATGAATCTGAAATTTTGTGTAGACGAAGAAAGTGATTGTGGAACTCCGTTTTCCTTTTGAGGGCTCGAGGAATTCTGATAAATGACATAAGGTAGTTGCTTGAGGTATACCTAATTATTTAAGGTACACCTTAAAAAAAAAAAAAGTAGAAGAAATACTTTTTACCTTCGTAATTTTCTATAAAATATGGAAAATTGATGAAAAAGATCATGCATAGCGTTTCATGTTTCAATAGAAATAGATGAAAAGAACCATATAGAAGTACGATGAAAAAAATATATGATAAGAGTATTAATCTAGTAGTGAATTTGGATTTCCTATTCAAAGTATTATCGTTAACAAAAGTAATTAATAAAACATGAAAAGAAGAAATTACTTATCGACAAATATTTAAATATTACAACAATGAAACATCAATTATTTGTATATGGTAAATTATAACTATCAACCATAGGGTAAAATCACACATGTAATAACCGTTGAAAATCATAGTGATTTCGTTTTTTTTATACATATATTTGATCAGTAGGAAATTAAATTTATATAGTCAGATAACAAACTATATTTATTCTTATGTTCATATTTGACTTAATATTAGTTAAATAAAATTTTACAAAAACAAAAAATACAATTGAAAAAGAAGATATTTTAAAAGATTTAAAAGAATATACATTATTTTAATTCCAAATAAAAATTATATTTATATAAATTTTACTAATGAAAAACAGAATTATGTATACGTTATCATAATGTTTATCTTTACGTATTTCTTTACTTATTTTACTTGTTTAAATTATATCATCATTTTTAATTCTTTATATTTGATTTCGTTACATTTATCTTACTTTAATTTAAATTTAATTTATCTTTTGGCTTATTTATCTTTACTTACAATTGAAATATTTTAACTTATTCACATTTTTTAATATTTGCAATTAAGTTTATTGGCTTAATATAAGGTTCTTTTATCATAAAATTTTGAATAATAATGTACAAAATAATGTACAAAAAAGTCTATTTATTTAATGATAAAAAAAATGAACTTGGTTATGCAATTATGGATACTAGATTTTCCACAATGTGAACAAGCACAAAGCTGCTTGTTTAAAAAAGCTGAAACATTTTAAAGTTACTTACCAGATAATGTTGCAGTGTCATTTTATCGAATAACCATTGATAATTTATTCAATATTTTGATAAGAACAAATAAATAAGTACTTTTAACAAAATGATAAAACATAAAGTTCACGGTTTACTCAAGAAAAAAATCTCTAATTATTGGTGAGAAAATAGCCTTTTCATCATACATTGTCTCACAGTATTGTTTCAGAAACAAACATTTCTAACTTATGAACAAACACCAATTTTTAATACAATATTTGAAACTTATCCAATTATTATAAAAATTATAAGCAATTTTTTTAAATTTAAAAACATTTTAAGAAAAAAAAGACCAAACCTTATATCAGAATAACTCGTAGGGAAGTAGCTCTGAAATGAAAATTTGTAACATTGATACGACATACAAATATTCAGTAGAGCATAATATTCTTTTTATACCATAAAAAGGTAACATTTAACTTTACATTATTATAGGATGTCCAAAAGTGACTCGAAATAGTTTCATTCGTGCAAATTAAGGTTCTATTTTGGTCAAATTACTTGTATGTTGAGCATGAATCTAGAAGGAAGAGTTTTATTAGGTAAAACATCTTCATGGAGAAGTTTTAACTGAATTGTTGAACTCCAATGCAACATTTGAATGACATTTTGGGTCTTTCATTATTGCAGAAATAATTTTACAATGATACATTCTGACGACAAATTGGGGTCTTCCTTTTTTGAGGAAGTAATGTTACAATATTACATTCTAATTTCTTTTATTGGAGAAATAGTGTTACATTTTAAGGACAATTTAAGGAGCTTCAATCTCCAATTCATAATATGGAGACTCGTCCAATTCTTGAATTGTCCCATCTACACCGCAGACTTGTATTATAAATTTGAGAGTAGAAGTGTCTGAAGGAACTTTGAGGTCAGAAACATAGAAACAGCTTACGTGTGCTACTCCAAGGTACTCTTTTGCATCCTCCAATGTTGTACCTGGATTGCCACCTGCTTGTTTTGATAATTTTACCAAGTAAACGTTGAACTTCGGAAACAGATAACTATTCTCATTTTTTAATTTCCAAGAAATTTTAACATCAAGGGTCTTTGAACCCAGAGGGTCTGATGTCCACTTTATGCAGGTGCCATCAACTAGCCAGGAAGAAGACAGAGGAAAATCTGACTTATAGTCCAAAGTCTTGATTGTGATGTGACCAAGAAGTGCAAAATAATCTGATGGGGAAGCTACAGTTCCATCATTGTCATTTGAATCTGATCTATAGCACACTGCATGGATTTCTGTTAAAGTGTATCCATTCATTGCAACTACACCTTCATTTATAACCCATCCAGAGGAAAATCCCTTACGTTCACGAGTCATGATTACTTTGCTGAACTTGTTTGGAAAGTGATTCACTGCCCTGGATGCAAGAAGCATAGATGCTCTTCTGCCATCGCCAGTGGAGGTGAATTCGAGCTTAAGTCCTAATGAAGAATTGCCATCCGATTTCACCTGCATTCCAGGTTATGAGTATGATGACATTCTTTGAAACAAATTTTTGTGCAGTTTATTCAGCAATAGTGATGAAGAAGTTATGGCTTACAGTATAAGTAAAGTGGACAGGCAACTCGCTCAAAAGAAACCCTACTTGAAAGATTTTGCTCTCAAAGCAAGTTTTCTCTTCAAGGGATCCTTTGAATTTAATGTTTCCACCTCCACTATATGATGCTTCCTTCAAGCTGCAATTTGACGGCAAGTCAATGAATACATCTATCAGTTCATGTCAGAACTACAACTAAAATGTAGTGAAGCAATAAGTAAAAGTATTCTTATGATGAATTTCTTTACAGGCACTTTCACACACAAGTTGTTTAGTTAAGCCACACATTGTTGTAGAATATTTCCTTTGAACAGATGTAATATGTGATAATGCACATTCTGTTACAGTTCCCAGTTACAGGAACATATTAAAATGTTAGATATGTACCATCACTTACTCTACAGAAACTTGAATAGAATTTGAAGGATCGTCAAACATAAGTTGTGGCTGCACGAAAATATTTTAGTTAGATTCCAATAAAGCTCTTCAACCAAGTATCACAAATTGAAAATGTTAAACTAAACTTTGTTTTCCAGTTAATATATCGATGTTATTTAAAATTAGCCCCAAGTAAAAATTCAAAAGGAGACATATAATCTTTTATTGGTCATCTAATCAACGATCTAAACAGTTAATAGTTGAGCCAACAATAAGAATGATCACCTGACAGACTCATACCTGGAAACCTTGGCAAGAAATGTTGCACCAAGTACTATCTGATACATTGCCGCCATCAACTGAAATATGGTAACCACGTCCCTGGAAGTAACAAAGACGATATACATTTTACAGATAAAATGCCAACATTTGAAATACAATGTTAAACAAGTATTTGATTTAAAGTAAGATTACTCAGAAGGAAAATTGGTAAGGTTATTTAATTATTTATTTTAGAAGAATGTTTAGGTCTTGTTCAGGCTTTTAAGATAACCAGTAGAAAATTATTTCTTTAATGAAGGTTCCACGCTAGATTTGGGTTGTTCACCAGTTTACCTCTTCCTTGCCAGTTTTATCTGCACTAAGCTAATGTTTGTCTTTAAGGAAAAAAAAAAAAAAAAGTCTACCCACCATCAGCCTCTTGCAATTCACAAAATTAGTCTTAGAATAAGTTTCACTGAAATTAAATTAAAAAAAAATCCTGTTGTGTAAAATGTGCGAACAGTATCTTCAAAGTTTTATTCAGGATGTATGTACGGGAGAGAAAACACATTCCAAATGCACAAAGGTCAAAGAATATTTCCTTAGACAAGGAAAGAAAAACTACGAAGATGCAAGAATTGCAATTGTTAACCTGATCAAAATTAGTGTAGAATGGTAATGGTCCAGGAAAATTTCGCTGTATTCCCCATGACTTTTCCACCAGACCCCACCAACTGCAACAACAGAGCAGAGCAATAATACTGGTATCTGAGTAAGAAATTTAAGTTTGAGTTGATCTCCATCATTAATACAAAAAGAAAGTTTGACCATGTAATTTGTACCCACCACCTAACCCCATTTTAAAATGCATGAAATATTTTAGAATTTCTATGGCGATGGGAATTATAGGATCAAACAATGAAATTTCTCAAATAGTTCTTCTTTCATGAATATTGTATGTATGACTTCAGCAAGTTCAAAAGGAGAAATATTATCAGACTCCAAGAAGTACCTATTTTATAAAATAAGGCTGTCTCGGGGAATCAATGAACTAACAAACTTGTAAGAAGTTATTAAAAATATAGTTTATGGTTGTTTCAAATGACAAAACATATTGTGCAAAATCTTGAATTCTAAAATTAAAAATAAAAAACATAAAATTTTATATTTGCTTTCTAAGAGTGATCAGGGAGAAATATAACTTAGAGTGTTATAAAATACCAAACTAGTCATATGATAAATTTTAGCAAAGAAAATCAGGTAGATCATCCATATATATTATGTTATTAATCACAAAGAGAATAGAACAACCAAAAGAAGGTTTTGTCTGAAATTAAAACATAAGTTTTAAGCTTATCAGAGTGAAATCAAAACCTTTGAAGTGCAATTTCTGGAGCAACAATAATTTATTTTCTTACTTTTGAAAAATATCCTTCTTATAGATATTTAGAATTGTAGAGATGTATTGAATTTATCATGATTTTTTATTGCGTCTCCAGCCTTTGTGGCGTCCTCTGCTTCATGTTCTTTCTGTATATACAATGTTGGCCACTTGTGCCACTAGATCTTTTTCTCAAAATTATTGACTTATCTGACCTTGTAAAGAAGAAGTGCAATAATTTTTTGGGTCTTGCAAAATAGGTACCTAAATTACCTATTCTGAGCAGTTTCAAAATCTGGTGCTTGCTTTGTCTCATAGACCCATCCAGGAGCAAATATTGCAGCAGAGACATCATTCTTTCTTAGTAAATCAAGAGCAACATCTACCTGAGATATCCATGAGAATAAAAAAAGGACCAGAAGCAAAATTGAGATTATTACCAAGAAAAGGGAAGTAACACAGATATCATATTCACTTTACCAGTTACATATTTCACTTTTCCAAACTTATTTGGCAGCTCAATTTGTACAAATTTATGTCCCACGAAAAAAATTCAACAGCAAGTGTTTTCATAAATAGATTTCAAATACAATGCAAAATGAAAACAAAAATAAGTCATGTAAGTAAGAAGCTTTTCTGAAGGTAGTAAATAATATCTGTTAAAAGGAAATTTAGCTGCTTCACCAAGGGAAGGGTTCAGCATGTAGTAAGAAGCTTTTCTGAAGATCGTTACTACTTTAAGATTAAAGTGCATCTGCTATATATTCTGCAATAACCAAAATGAAACCAAAGCATTTTGATGGTTGAAATGTCTAGAATCTTGTGCAAAACCATATTTAATAACAAAATTTAATCCTAGTAATGAAATTGAATTTGAAGAACATGATGTATTCCATAGTCTGGAAGCTAAAATGAGAAGTAATTAAATCTGTTGAGATGAATATGTTTTTGGTTGTTGCTGATGTTTGCATGACATTTTATTTTTCTTATTTGAAGATGGGTCTATTAAAAAGTGAAACACTGGAGAAAGACCTTGTACTATGCTTAAAATGAAATAAAACATGAAGGTCACCTATAATATCCCATTAAATGTCAAATTAGCATGTTCAGCTCAGTTCCTGACATAAGTTCCACCCAGGACAACTAAAAATTTAATCCCTAACAAGTTCAAATTTGGGATAGCAGATTGCATATGGAAACCACTTACATTCCACTGTCCACCACCATATGTGTTCCTTCCAAATACATCGATTCCCATGTACACATCAAACTTCCGCTCGTTTGCAACAGCAGCAGAGAGCCTTGGATAATCTTCCTACATGGTACACAATAAAATTAAACAAGGAAAATGACAATGGATCAAACATAAGTGTTGCGCCAGCATGCCAGGGGAAGATAAACAATACCTTCCATGTATAGTTCACAAATATTCCGTCACATATATCAAAGAATGGCTTATTATGTTCATTTAGTTGATCTTGCCAATTCAATTTACCATCAACTGTAACACTGTCATACCTACAGAACCAAGAAAACACATCAAAGTAAACTTTAGGCAAAATCAACTGCAATAAAAAAATTACTGACTTATTTAATAATACTCACCATAGCACTAACGATCCAGGAACAGAAGAATGCATTGTTAGTGATAAATGGTCTACAAACTCTATCAAATTAGGTATTTGACCCCGATCCAAATTCACTTCCATATTTATCTGCATTTAAATGCTTCTAGTTTGAATAATTGACAGGAAATGAGAAATACAAGGCTGTAAAGCATGAGAAAAATAGTTACGTATTAGTTTGGCTTTTAGTATAAATATGCATAGAACAGCTAAAAATGATTTACTTCTTAATGTCAATTCATTGGGAATATTAAGTAAATGTCTAAATATGTATTTGTTATGAGGCTACTTATAATACTCCCAATGTTACATTTCTCTTCTAAAAACTGTAGATGTTAGAGAATTGAGTCTTACAAAATCACAGGTGTTCAAGAAAAATCTCTACAATATTACTATCCACCATTATTTTCTTGGAGAATTATTCCTACATCAATCAGAGCAGTATTTACATGAAACACCATGCACATTCAACTTAAGAGCTGAACTAAATCATTCTGGTCTATTAAATTTAGACTGTACATGTATTTGGAGCATCTGATGCCCTGGCAGTGCAGGTCAACAGCTCACTCGTCATTCATAAAAGGAAGTGAATAAATCAAATATCAATTTAATTAAATTATACAAAATTCAAATAGAGCATTTGACATGAATATAAAACTAATAAGCACACAGTGATTAATGGATTACTTACTAGCCACCCATCAAAACCTAAATCAGCGGCAAGCTCTGCCAGACGTTCTGCATACATATGTGCAGTTTCCTTTGTTGAAAGCAATGTATCACAGGCAGTCCTTCCCTCATCCCATTCAGTAATGAAAGTCCCCAACACCTGAAATATTTAAGTAACAAGTACAGCCAAAGAATAATCTATTTACTAATTAAATCATATGAAATAATTTCACAAAACATCTCCAAGCAAGAAATAAACTAAAAATACCAAAAATCTGAGCTCCAAGGAAGAACCATAAAGTAGATGACTTGAGCATTTAAACTAATGACCTTAAAAACTGATTGCTAGTAAAGCAAAAAGAAAATAGTTTTTCAAAACTTTAAAATCTATATGTGAGGCTATATTATTGATCAAACTGTTATGTGACCACCGTTGGAAATCCCACGTTGAGTAGAAACATAGATGGGGTTAACACCCATTCATGAGCTAGCTGTTTTTAGGAATGAGTTAAATTTAAATTCAAATTTTAATATGGTATTACAACTTTATAGACCTGTTAGGTAATCTATTATTGAAATTCTAATTCTAATACGGTATTATAACTACATAGCGGTTTGTTGTTTGATCTATTAGGTCACTCCCTGTAGAAACCCACTTTCTAATGTTGTATCAGAACTTAACTCATCGTAGACACACTTGTTAGACCTATTATGTCATTCATTATCACTTCATATCATGAAGAGATAGACCCAAATCCAAATTCAAAGAGTTGCATCAAACTTAAAAACGTTATATTTTTTGCTCATCAAAGACAAAATTCGAAGATAGCCCGAAAAAAGCCTATATCGCCTATCGATGTCAGACCTATAAGGCCACATGTTATTGGACAGCATCATGAATTGAGTTAAACACAATCTCAAATCCTAACAAAGTATAAGAACCTATTCTAGTGATTAGTGATAGTTTTGGGGCTATCTGGCAACTTGGGTCGTATAATGAGCTGAGTTAAGCTCAAAAGCAAATTCCAAGGCCTTAAAAACGTAACACTTTTGTTCAAGCAAAGCAAGAAATTGTTGAAGCAAAGTACCTTAACGCCGTGACGATGAGCAGTGTTAGTCCAGGAGGGAGGAGGAAGAGTAACGAGACTGTGTGAAAAGTAGACAAAAACATCGATCAAGTGCCAATGCCAAATGGCATAAGCATCGGGGTTAGTGCCACCTTGAATCCACTTGTCATCCAAGTAGCCCCCAGCCATGTCATGGCACACAAGCAATCTTCGCCTCTGGGGCAACGAAGAAGAATCTCCATTGAGAATGGGAACTGAAGCCCTGTTGAAAGGGTAGTGAAAGGAGTCGAAATACGAGCGAGACTCCAACTCCTCAAGTGTTTTGATTGGGTAGGAAATGGGCACAGAGGGTTGCGACGGTGGAGGCTCTGAAACGGAGGGTTCTGACACTGACTCGGATTTGGGATTGGACATGGTAACCAAATCGTATGATGTCTGAATTGCTGCAACAAAGGAACGTAGGATGTGTCGAACGTTGATTAAGAATTGGCGGTTTATATAGACACCCAGAAGCCGAGGAATCATGCCACGATCCAAACCGACTCTGATTAAGCTTAAGCATTCACCTCCACTTCACTTTTTTTCTAGAAAAAAAAAAAAAAAAAGCTTCTTAAACTCAAGCATTCACTTTACGTTTATCTCTTCGATCGGAGAAAGAAAATATTGTTACTGTGTATTGCTGTTAAATATTTCAATGTAATGTCAATAAACTGTGAACAGGAATTGCCTATTGGTAGAGTGAGTTAACAGATTTATAAGTTTTTTTTTTTATCGAATTTTCGAGCAAATGATTTCTTTATAATAATTTATTCTCAAATATGAAGATCCTTAAAATATTTTTAATTTATGATTAATATCAACTTATACCATGTAATCGATATTGAAACTTATGCATCTTTCAAATTTTCATCTATATTCAAGCATTTTACTTTTTAAAGGGTTTTTACTTTTTAGCACTAAACATTTTACTTTTAAAGTTCTTTACTTCTTCTCATTTAATTCTTTGTCCAAGTTATCGTTCTAGTATCTAAATTTAAATTTAAATTCATTAGATGCACCACTCATTTCATTTGTTTGCTTCATTTTAATTTCGAAGTCCTTAAATTGTTCTCGTTTTTTATTCAATGCAATTCACTTACTTTCACTTTACATTTCTAGTAATCTTAATTGCATGCAACTTATTTGTTTCTAATCTACGTTTTGAGAATGAATAAAAGAAAAATATGTGTTTCTAATAACCCAGTGCTTCAATTTGTTTTATTTCTCTCTCACATTTTCTTTTCTTTTTCTCTTTTGTTTGTGATTTATTTTCCCTAAGCAATCTTTTAGATTGCTAAAGTTTAACTAGAGTTTAAGGGCCTCAAAAGAAAGTGAATTTTCTTCCTCCGCAACTGTAAACATCTTTTTATTGATTAGTCAACCAAACATGTTTTATCAAAATAATTTATAAGCTCAAGTTGTAGAATATTATGGTAATGATAGCTGTATCACGTGATTCAAAGATCTCAGCCAGTCACGATTATGAATATGAAATAAATAAAAAATTATAGACATCAAAAATCATTTTTCTTTTTGTAAAGAAAAGATCGTTCACGTGAACTTCAGTTCTTCGTATAGCAAAAAGTTATATAATATCATGCAACGTGCGACTGCGAGTGTTTTGAATTCCGAAATCTGATATCAAATGGGGAAGTTTAAAGCAAAATTAAGATGGTTACCATTCACTTTACGCACGTTAGTGGAGAACATTAAGTGTAATTCAATTCAGAAGTTTAATTTATTCGACATGTTCAAATGCAACGCCAGATACTAGTTGCCATGCCCCATCTTCCAAGCAATTTCATGTTACGGAAGACGATGGTGCTGTCTATGGCATAATCTTGGTGGGGCCATCATCAACGTGATTTAGACGGGGCAAAAAAGTTCAACGGATAGAGAGATATTTATGATGTTACTTTTAAGTTTTAATGAATCGGTGACTTTGTCATTCAGTTGCTTTCACCATTGCATTTGAAAACTTGCCTCTCAGCTTTGCCTACCTCACCTCTTTGGTGCATTGAATTCTTGCTTCAAAGGATTTCCAAAGATAAAAAAGTTCATGCTATTAGTGAAGAACCCTAATCTAAGAAGCTAGACGTACTTCTTTATAAGTCGGCAAGAAAAACCAGAAAAAAAAAATGAATTTCACTTTTTCACAGATTACAATTAACTTGGAACCAAATAAAAAATAAAAGATAGGAGAAACTAATTCTAATTTTTTTTCTCCAAAAAGTTCATGATGAAATTCGTTCAAACAAGCTCCAAGTTTGATTTTAACATTTTTATGGACATAACAGAACTACCTCTAGGCTGAAACATAATGGACTTAATACATCACCATTCACTAAAGAATGCACGGCAAGATTCTTTAACATATAACCCAGTTTTCAATACAAACACCTAAAATATGATTCTACTTTGAAGCTCCACGGCGAAACTATCAGACTAATCAAAATCACATGATCATTGTATGTAAATACTAAAGAATAATTAGGGCAAACGATTTTGTATATAATATATTAATCTTCATGCTTTTCATAACTTTGCCACAGATCTCCGCACCGTCACCATTCTCCATGTATGATAATCTGTAAGTGCATTTCAGTTCACTGTTGAAGGCTTCATGGCTGTGTAGCAACAACCAAATGGAATTCCATCTTCTGAACTCTTCAAACTCCATTTCTAGTGAAAGATGTATTTGTCTTCAGATTTTTCAAAGGTACAGAACCACAAGGCAAGGATGTCGTAATTTACTAGTCAAAATGTGGTGATTGGAACTGTCATTCATTACTGAATGAAGACCTTTACAACACCAACCATGTACCCAGAACAGCACAGCCAGGCATGCACACCTTGCTTTCAAAGTAATTCCTCAGTGCCTGTCAACTTGGCATATTCATTCTCGTCTATGGTCCCTTTCTTCAATTTCTTCAACAAGCGGTATTCTTGCATCAACTCCTCCTCGTCTTCTATTGTCTGTTGAGCACGTCTCTGTCGAGCTGTTTTCTTCCGCATGACAGCATCTGGGGTTTTCTTTGGTTTTTGAGGTTTTGGCTCTTTCTCTTTGGCTTCTTTCTTTGCTTGTAGGTTCTTCTTCCTTTGTTTCTCCCGTGATTTATCCCTATATTATTCAAGTTAAGCCATCAGGATTGGTTTCAAAAAGAGAAAGGGAAAGTAAATTTAGGACCATTGGAAGACGATATGAATCCCAAGACATACATATTAAAGTAAACTACCTTACAAGACACAATTAATTTGCAGCATTATATCATCATAAAAGAGGAATTGGATTATCCCATAGTATACATGAACATGAAAATAAGTAAACAAAAGAATGGCTTCTACATCCCTTTCGTCTTCAAATGTAGATTACAATGAGTTTTCAATTTCCACAAATAATTCAAATAAAAATTAGGAAGGAGCTTAAAGAAAAACAAAGCTCAGATTCAATTTGAATTATATAATAAATTATTAAACTATAATTATACAATCAAGTTTATTATTCCATAATTTTATCAAACATGTGATTATTTTATCTCACGACAAAACTAATGAAATTTTATAGTGTTCCAACTCCAGTCTTCCACATTAGAAAGCTTCAAATATAAAATTATATAAACCACATTAAGGTACTCATTCAATTGCCACAACATAAAAGTATTACAATAAAGTGAGATCTATATAATGCTTTCATTCCCTCCGATAGCATTGGTACAATCATTTCTTACTATTAGATGTACAACCATTCATAAGTTTTAACCTATCAACTTGATCTTTTTGGGAACAAAGGTTCTTGACATGGTATTAGAGACTCTTGACCAAGAGTCTGGGAAAGAGAGTTTGACCATGCTATCTCCATTTTATTCAAAATAAAAATGATAAATTTCAGCACAATGTCAGGCAGCCTGGCCCTTTGCTTGAAGCCCAAACGGCTTGTGCCGTGTTAGACATGGTTAAGCCATTTAGAAGCCTTCACCTAACAGTTGACGCTTTTTTGGGGATAAATGGTTCTTCACAATGCTTTTATCCTAGACCTAGAAAAGTTATGCCATGAATTATGAAAATGTTTTTACCTGTACTTAATGTCTGCGAAATTGATATCTTCAACTGGTTCAAATCCGTCAGTGGAAAGGGAGTGATGTTTGACCTCTAGCATTGAAGGAAGTTGTAATAAGCCATATCCCATGGCCAATTTGCCAATTTCAAGTTCTTTCCACCTGTAAGAATGAGAATATTTAGTTTGATAAAGATGATGTTTCACCATAAAATGAAAGGAACATTATAAATTAATGTTACTCACCTAAAAATATAAGAGCAGTGATGCTCTTTATAAGCACGGATGTAAGAGACAAAAGCCTTAATTCCTTTCTCCATGATATCGCGATCTTTTTTTGCAGCAGAACGAATCTGATAATAGTTTGATTAATAGTGGTTTTTTCTGGAAAATGTTATTTATTTATTTTTTTCATGTATAATTTGCAATTTGATAAATATAGGACTGGTAACCATGTTTACCGAAAAAATTAATCAAAACAAAACGTTTAAAAGTGAATGGGCAAAATCAGCATCAGCCTACTTAGCATTCAGGACTTTGGTATGGCGTTGTACAAGGGAATCTTATTTCCACTAATTATTTCTGTTAACTCTATTAGAAGTTCGAAGAAATAATTAATCACTAGCCACTGTTATGTTGATACAAATGTTATGGCAAAACAAAAAATTAAGATTATAAAAGCCAAGAGCAAACCTGAGGAACAATATCCAATGCACCATCAGAACATATTCTCTCTTGGAGAGGAATTCTTCTTATACGCAAGAATTCTACATAAGATTCCTCCTACACATTTGTATAGAATATAGATTCCGTTACAGTGAAATGAACAATTTTGAAGAATCCTGCATGAATTATTGAAAGCATTACAACATAAATATACTTGTGACCAAACCTTTGGTAATAAGAAGACAACTGCATGACCCTGTTTTCCCAGCCGAGCAGTTCGACCAACTCTATGTACAAAAACATTTGGATCTTGAGGGGGATCATACTGCACAAGAAAACATTTAGACCAGTGTATGGTTTACTTAAGCAAAAAAGAGAAAGGCAGAACTACGGAAGATGAAACAAATCAGTCAATACACAGTATCATTCACAAGGTCACATACACATATAGCTACCTGCACTATACAATCAACGCCTGGTATGTCAAGTCCTCGTGCAGCAACATCCGTACATAGCAGAATTCCATTTGAAAGGGATGTAAATGTAGCCAGTGCTTTCTCCCTTGCAGACTAGATGGCAAAAAATAAAACATCAAGTAATAAACAGTAAAACATTTAATACATAATGGGAAATAAGATAAACAATGCCAATTTATATATTATTATGTTTCAATGTTGAAAATTGCTAACACCTAAAACTATACCTGCTTCATCTTTCCATGTAGAGGAATCAAGGAGAAACCTTTCAAAACAGAAAGACTAGGAAGAACAGCTCCCCAATAATCAACACAAGCACAAGTCATGAAATATCTGCATTAGAGTCAGAATGATGTTGAGTACGATGAAATACTCTTCGACTGCAAAAATCACATTATTAATTACCAACACATATCTCACATTATAATTTTTCTTGAGCGGTTTTTAATAAGAATATCTATGAGCTGTGATGGCTTCTTATCTGCCTCGCATTCCAAGTACTGCATAAACAAAAAGGATGAGAGGATGAATATAACCAAAGGATAAACATTCAAAATTTGTTACATGGATTCAAGTAATAATGTAAGAGAGAACCACTGTCAAATTACAAACAACATTGAAGTGACTCCGCTAGTAAGGTGAGAAAACGAAATCATTGGATAGCAAGGTTACATTTAATCAACAACACAAGTGAACACCACATAACCTTTACCTCAATGTGAAGTCCTGAAGGTGTTTTTGAAGACTCTGGCTGTTTTGATGACGCAGGATCATTTTCTGATTTAGTTTCTGCTCGAACTTCAACCCTCACAGGGTTTCTCAGTCCCGCCTTAGAAAGCTCTTCAATAGCCTCAGTTTGAGTAGCAGAAAATAGACCAGTCCGACGAAGCTTAGGCAATATAGATATAATAGAAGTTATCTGCTTCTGGAATCCCATATCTAAGAGTCTATCAGCCTCATCCAAAATCAAAATCTGCAAGCAGGGACACAATTTAATACTATTTTGTTAGCACGACCAAAGAAATCTTGAACATTTTTCTACACTGAAGCATTGTATCCTATCCTATGTATATAAACAAATATCCATGAAAATTAAGAGTGAAACACATACCTCTAAGTTTTTCAAATCCAAGACATCCATCCGATTCATTATGTCATGTAACCGCCCAGGCGTGCCGATCAATATGTTTGCTCCTTCCTCCTCTATTTTCTTTATGTCTGCTTTTACTTCCGCTCCACCAACGAGGAGTATGGACTTAACATTCACCAATGTCGAAATGAATGGTTGTGCCACATTATATATTTGGGTTGAAAGCTCCCTTGTAGGAGATATAATTATCCCTAGCACCTACAAAAATGTGCACATAATCATGATGATTTAATTATTTGTTGCTATTAACCCAATTATAGTATCCCAACAAAATAAACTGAAACCAAGGTTTTAAAAAAAGGTCCCCAATTTCGACCACAACATCGAGGTTTCTGGAGCCTGAGTTTGCGACCGCATTGACCACATTTGTCTGCAATTTCTTAAAACATCAATGATAGCTATCAAAACACTAATGCAACCCCAGTTTAAAAGCTTGATTGGAACTAACACACCAGTCACTAAAATCCAGTACTCTATTCAACATTTTCTACAACAATTTCTACAACAATAACTCCATACCTATGAAAACCAAATACACTGGTATTCAGGTATGCACTATTCTCAACTAATAATAGGACGCAGTGGACATTGCTCAAGGAAATAAGAGTATAGAGGAACCTGGTGAGGCTTGGGATGAGAGCAGGACCGGCGCAGAATCTCGACGAGAGGAACGACAAAGGCTAGGGTTTTACCGGAACCGGTGGCGGCATCGACGGCAACGTCTTTGAAGCTGCAGAGCAAAGGAATGGTGGCGGCTTGGACCGGCGTGCAGAAGTCGAAGCCAGATTGTGATAGGGCCTGTAGAACGGAGTCGGAAAGTGGCGGATTCAGGTCGGAAAAACGCGTGCTCGTCAACGCTTTGTTCGGGAAGTCGGAATCCATGGCTGCGCCGTGTTGCTTTGTTCAATTTCCTTCCTTTCTTCTTGTCTAGGGTGATTTCAAGGGGTTTATCAAAATAAAAGTAGAAAATATTTTTGTTTTATTTTCAAATTTTATCTTACTGTAATTATGATAACATTTTATAATAATATATAATATTATAATATAATCTATCTATATTTATTTATTATATAATAATAAAGAAGATTCTTTATTTTTTACGTTTCACGATATCCGTTTTATTTTTAATTATTTTATAATTAGTTTATTTTTAATTATTTTCTTATTTTAAAAATATTTTTTAACAATTATTTTATTTAATAATTATTTTAAATATTATTAATCTTATAAAAATTAAAAAAATATGAATACATAGGTACGATAATATCTGTGTGTTCACTAGTATATACAAAGAGTGTTTATATTTTAAAATATTAATTTTATCTTTAAAAATATAATTATTTATTAAATTTTTAAAAATTAATTATTATTTTTATAATATTTTTTTTCATTTATAAATAATTAAAAATATAATATTATCGTTGCTTACTAATATAATATTATTATATATATTTAAAAAATACGTAGAGAAGCGTGCAGTGTTTGTGTACAAGTATTCATATTTTGTAAGGAAAAATTAAAAGTTTTTCTCATTTATATTCTTTATGTTTTGTTGCTTATACTTATACATCACAGATAAAAACGGTTTCTTAATTATTATTTTTCAAATTTTTCTTTATCTATTCAATTTAAAACATGTTGATAAATTAATCTTCGATTTTAGAACATTTGAAGAAATTTCTAATTTAAGGAAAGGACAGAGGTTTGGAATTTTTTTAAGTTATTGTTTTATCTTTTTCTGTAAATTAAATTTCAATCTTTTCAAAATAATTATGGACAGGTTTAAATAATTTTGTATCACATTCTTAGATGATAATTATACTACAAATGAAAGTGTATGTTTATATATTATAAATTTAAGGTTAAATTACTTTTTTAAATTGTTATTTTTGTCTAGAGAGGATTAAATTTGTTATTAGTTTTTTTGTCTGCTTTTCTAACAATATGATTCAATTTGATTCGTTAGTTTTTTTATTAAATTAAAAGAAAAATACGTCGACATGCGACACTAGCTTAATCATAGTTTACGACAAAAATTAGATCTGAAAGATTAATTTGATATTTTTTAAAAAAACAAGGACTAAATGAATAAATTTTATAAAAATATTATATTTAACAAGAAAAATAATGAGAACAATTTAATTATTTTTAAGTTGTTAAAAAATTAAATATAAATAGAAAATGCGAATATTTATAATAACTATTTATTATTTTACTACCTTATACTACAATGGATTTGCTAAATTTACCACAAATTTAGTGCAATATTTAAACTTTTCAATTAGTTTTTCGGCTAGATTAATTAGAGTAGTCAAAATGGATAATTTGATCCGGTCTAACTCGATCAAATACAGGTTGGTCACTTAGTGAGTCAATCTAATCTGACTCACTTATTAGCGAGCCAACAAAATTTTGAATCGAGTCTGGCCTACCACGGGTTGGTGAGTTAAATGGGTTGGCTCACTAGCTCATTTAATTAAAAAAATACAATTTTCTTCAGTCTCAAAAAAACTAAATTATAATTCCCATTCAAATATAAATAAACTTCAATGCAATATAAATGCAATCCAAAAGTATTTTAAACTTCAAATAGAAACCAAAATCACAAAAATACAAAATTATCAATGTGTTGTTGGCTAAAATAAAACAATCTATCTTGACTCAAATGCAAAACTCAACATAATAAAAAAATCATTGTGTGACCCTTTTATTTGCGAGTTGGCTCACCAACTCAGCTTACTACTGGTTCAACCCGGATGAGTCGGGTTCTAGGTGGGTCGAATTAAAAATTAACTCATAGTGAAATTTGTAAAGAAAAATCAACTTAATTCAAACTCGTGATAGATCAGAATGCTTTGCGAGTTCCAACCCATTTTCACAATTCTAAAACTAATCAAGTATAATCAGAGTAGTCTAACAATAAAACAAAACTTATTTTCAATTTTAACTTGATGACTAATAATATTTCGGCAAAATCATATAAGGGGTTATTTATATATTTTGTAGAGTTTTGTCCCTTATTTTTAAAAAAAGTCAATTTAGTCTTTCATGTTTTTAGCATTATTTAAAACAGTCATTTCGCCCAGTTTAAAATTAACTCCATTGACTACACTTGGTCTCTCTTCTTGTCCTTTTTTTCTGCATTCTTAAACTTTATAATCCAAAGCATGAAATCCATAGTCAAATTAGTTGGAAAAAGCCGCTCTGAAGGAACTTCAACTTCTAGTTTTTCACAAATCCTCGCATAAATCCACCTGCAGTTTGGTTAGAGTGTTAATTTTAATTTTGTTAAGGTTTCCGAGAAATTAAACTAAATTATTGGTAAGAATTTTAATTAGTTTGAATGATGTTTACTAATTAATAAGAATGGTTACAATGGAAATATAATGCTTCAGGTTTGAGTTTATTTACTAGGGTTTATGGTGATTTGATTTTTGTTAGCGTAGATTATTTTCCGTCGTTAACTTTTTGTTAAGATTTAAAATCTTAACTAGTTAAGTTTCTCTGATGCTTTTTGGAGTTGGATTATGAGGTCAACTGAAAAAGTTTTACAAAGACAAAATTAAAGTCGTTAAACCAGATAAAAGATAAAAAGTAATTATATAATTTAGTCTAATATATTTTCTTTATTGGTAAGAGGGTGAAGGAAGTACTTGTAAAATTGGGGTTAAAGATGTTTCCAATAGCCAATAGTTCCTTCTTTCGCCCCACATTTCACGCTTTTCCAAACCAATCTTCACTCTCTTCTGCTCAACCAACTCAATACGATGCAGCGAGCAGCATGAAATGAAATAAAATGTCTTTTCAACCTTCAACCTTCGCAATGTCAATGCTGCATCAACGCATCATCATCATCTTCATGCTTCTTCTACCCCTCACCTCCGTCATCGCCTCCGAACCTTGCCGATTCTCTTTTCCCGACGGAGACCGTCTCTACAATTACACCCTCTCTTCTCCCATCCGCAACTTTCCTCACGGCATCCTCAGCGAAGACGGGTACTCTCTCTCCTTCTCTTCTTGATCTTGCCTGAACCCTCTCTATATCTATTTTTTCTGTTGCGTTGATTTAACGATGTTCCGTCTTTTCTTCTTTTTTATCCGATTTGATATCGTTTTCCCTGTTAAGATGTATACGCTTTCTTTTCATTAGTTGTTCTATCCTTTTTCGGTCTCCCCTGATTCAAGTTTATGGTAGTTTCGGGGATTAGTTCGTCAATGTTATAGCTAGAGTTTTTGGAATTTAGTGTTGTGGAATGTTTTATCTGTCAGTATCTGGATTCTCTGGTTTTTACTGTAATTTGGCGATGGCGGTATTGTCGGTTCTTAAATCACGATCTAGAAAAGGGGATTTACTGTCTTTAGTCTTGATTACTTTGTAAGGACATGGCAGTTATGCAGTTCTGACTGAAGGTTTTCTTTTCATATTTATTTCGGTGCTTGTAGGTTTTACAAAGTGGCAGTAAACGAGACCACACTTTGGTTTCAGGTTGGCTCCATCAGGTCACACTTATTTCTTTGGATTCTGGCTAGTAGCGTTTCCATCCATCAGTAATGTTTTTTAGTTGTCTATGGTCGAAAACACAGAATATTATCTGTTCTTCTTTTTGGGGCTTTGATACTTTAACTCTCTGAAGAAACGAGTGAATTTCCAAATTAGTCATTGGGATTGTAGGCATCTTCCATTTTAGTCGCTGGAAATTTAAAATTGTCATTTCCTTTAGTTTTTTTAGGAGAAACGGCAGTGAAATCTGTTGTAGAAGAGGATATTTAGAATGACTTTTTAGAAAATCAGGGACTAACAAATGTTTTTTAAAATCTCAGGTACTAAAATGTTCAACCAATATATATTGACCCATATATATTGACGTTAATTTAGGGGTTTAACAGTTAGAAGCTTGCTTCATTTTGGTCCTCTAGTGAATTGGTGTTTGTTATATGTAACTATGCAAGGTCAATCGCTTTAGTTGAGCTGGCTATGAATAGACGAACTTTCAAAACGCAGCATATACGTTTATAGGCAACAATGGTCTTGTAGTAGCTTAAAGCTTGTGCCATTTGATCCATAATTGAATTTTGTGCATTGGTTGTGTGAGCAGCTTTGCGATGGAATGGTTTTCAATCATGACCCTCCAGTATGTGCTGACTGCTGGGTGAGTTTTTCTCTTTTCTGTGACGCTATTTTTTCTCTATTTTGATTGACATACAGTAATCATGATTTCGTGTGATTTATGAATTCTGATCTTACTTTATAATTAATTCTGCTTTTGGATAAAATTTATAGTTTCGTAAAGAAATAGTTGATGAAATCACAGGTGTTTTAGATATATTTATTGTTTGTAATATATCTCAAATATATGGTTTCCTCTTTTCTTTTCAGTACGAGACTTTTATGTTGCTTTATTTTTATTCATCCTTTTTAAGCTTTCTTAGAAAATTGTAGAGTTAAAAGATCATTGCGGAGATCTTACCCTTAAGGAAATGAACCCAAATGTATATATGAAGCTTCAATGCATCCATACTTCTTCTCAATAACAGATAACTACAGTGAAACTGCACATTTTTTAATGAACAGGAAAGAACAAGTTATTAGATTAGTTATCTTGCAATCAAGTTGACTTCGTATCATAATCTAGTAATGTATTATAAATGTTTCAAAAAATGAAGCTGATTAGAAACTATATTTAGTTTAATTTACTAGCAATTAGTAATTGGTCACTCTAGTCTACTGACCCACTGCCTGGGGTCACTGTTCCCTTATAAGCGGTGCTACTTCAAAAAGGTTGAGATGAAAAAGCTAGTTCATACCAATGATAAAAAGCAGCAGGGACTGGCACTGGGAACGATTTTAAGGCTATTCAAAGGTCCTGCCACGATTTTCATTAGTAATGTTTGAGATCCTACATTGTGTAGGAATAAGGCTAAATTACAATATATAAGTGGGGTGCAATCCTCACTTTCTAAACTGGGTTTGTAAGGTTAAGTTAGGCATAAACCCACTTATAAGATGGTCTAAAAATCATTCAGAGTCTATCCTTACTCAAGTTCTTTGATATGCCACCTTATTGGGCTCCTGTTAGATCATCCACAAATATCTAATCCCATACTTGAGATGTTAATTTCTCAATGAGTGTGTGTGTGTTGGAATCTCATATTGACTAGAAATAAGGTCAAAGTATAATATATAGGTGGCATGCAATCCTTACCTTAGAAGTCTGTTTTATGAGATTGAGTTAGACAAAGTCATTTATTAAGAAGTAAATTATTTCAAGAATTTGTAGAAATAATGTAATATATTGAACTATTTACTATCCCCTAATTATGCAATGTTTTCTGCTTATTTGATTGTCCTATTGAATGCTTTAGGATTGTGGAGGCCCAAATCAATGTGGGACTCGGTGCAACGCACTCGTGGCAAACAAAGTTGGAGGTAGAATTCCTGTCATATCTGTTTTCTCCCATTACTTGTTTTTGTGCATAAATAGAGTCCATTGTCTACTGCATATGGCTGTGGTAGTGGTGGTGACAACTGGACAGTTCTGCTGCTTTGTTTAGTTGTTGTGCCTTGTGAGATGGACAGTTCCTTGTTTTGAAATGAATTAAATGATTAGTAGGTGTTTGACCTTGGTGTGATTTCTCCAATTACACAATAATTGCTTATTCTGAAGCATTTTTTTGAGATTGTCATTAAGTAAAAATGCAGTTCAGGTCATTTTTTTGCTTTTAGTCTCTGTTTTTAATTTTTTTTTGCTGAAAAATATTGATTCTACCATCACCGTTACACAATTTAGGCCCCATTTGGGATGATTTTCAATTTTTCAATTTAAGCCCCATTCTCTTTTAGTTCGTTGTTTATCGTAGATGTTTTCCCCAGTTTTAAAATGTTGCCAATCTTTATTTTCCTTTAAAATGTTAACTGAAAAGATGTAAGACTGTTCAAATGAGGTGTTGATGAGAGGATCTGGAGGGAAGCATAGCAGAAAAGAATATTCCGTCTGCATCTGCATCTGCATCAATACGGTACCCGATTGATTTTCTTCAATGGAAAGTCAGAAACATGTGTTTAAAGAGGGGGAGGTGGATAAAGGCATTGGGGTCATGGTCAATGGAGATGACAGAAGTTTTGGGGTCAGTGCAGTTGGAGGAACTGCCAACAGAGGAATTGTGAGAGGGAGAAATGTGGGTGAGGGGTGGGGGTGCCAGGAGAGGGATGCATGTAGGTGATGGATAGGCATGGGGAAGGGAAGCACGATGGTTTAGGGTCTGAACAAGAGTTGGAGAAGGATAGAGGAAAATACCAAAACAGATGAGACATTTCTAAAGCCTTAGAAGTAGAATTAGGAAACTTTTTTAATTACTGCTTCCAAAAGTGAATTAAAATTGATTTAAAAACCACTTTACCCATATTTTATCCAAACAATTTTTTTTTTTAAATTTCAGCTTACAACCTCCTAATAGGACCTTAGATTATATTAAGTGATGGCGTGATTGAACTTGTTTTTAATAACTAATTAGACTTACACATAAGTAAAGAATTATCAGACTTTTTTCTACAAGTTTTATTGCTAATTAATATTTCTTGTATTTTTTGTTATTGTTTTCATTTGTTTCTCATTTTTTGTAAACTTTTTTTGCTATGTGAACGTATAATCTACTGTGCCGATGATTTTAACTATGAATTAATTTGCTTATACCTGTTCGATCGAGCACTCTTGCACTTAAAATCTGAAAAAAAAAAGTGTTCATGCATGAACTACTTAGTGTTTTTTCATTATTAACATTGTTTCAGCTTGTAAGTAGAGCTGCAATGTTCTTTAGTAGAGATTATTTTTAGGCTTGAAATAATATTCCCCCCTCATGATCTTTAGTTCAATAGTTAATTTTGGCGATACCCTTCTATTTTGCTTAGCCATTTAAAAGCCTTCCAGACGTAAACTATATCCCATTGAAGTCAGTTGTTTTGTACATCTAAGAGTGATGTTTTGGTAGGATAGAATCTTCATCTTCTAACAGAGTAATTAATGCAGGTTATCATGTATGCACAGCCATAGGACGTGGCCCAAAAGTAGATATTGATATAATTGGTAAGCCCAATTTTCCTATCTGTTTCTGTTTTCTTATTTTTTTTAGTCTATGGATTTCTTTTGCTAATTTGCTGTGCTTCAGTTATTCTCCTGTTTTGTATGTTATGCGCTATTTTGATTTAAGTGATTTTGAGTAATGCTTCTAAGTATGAACTCAACTAGAAAATATGACTCTAATACTGGTGTCATTTTTAAAATGTTATGCACTATTTCAATGGCAGATAAGAAAAATCCCCATACTGGTGTCATTTTTAAAATGTCAAACAGTGGCCCTAAGTTCAACTGTTCGCTAGCTGTATCTGTTATTTGCAATTCAAATGGAGTGCAGGTAGGTTTTTATTTTTATACTTATTTATTTTAAGTTTTTAATTGATTAAAACAGATATTATGACTCTGGTAATGATTGGATGGATTGTCTCATTTATCAATCTTCTACTTACAGGGACCACAATCTCTGGAGAGATTAGGTGCCTGTGATTATGTGAGTACTTTATTTTTTATATCTTTTATTTTTTTAATTGGCAAATGTTAATTGTTAGTATGTTAGTTTTTAATTAGCTAGGGGACTCAAACCACAACCTATCCCTCATTCCCTTCCACTTTTACCACCAAGCCACCCCTCTCCATTTTGGAAATCTTTTATAATTAGTGCTTCCTTGCATATTATCTGTTAATGTACGATATACTATTAGGCAGATTTATCATAGCTCTATTATGTTCTTGTGCAGTATATATTTTTAATTTGTTTACTTGGAAATTGAAAATTACTGAAAAATTTTGAAAATCTAGGAAATGATGTTTGTGGGCTCTTGAATCAGCAATGGATGTGATTGAATTTGTTGGATTTTCCTTTTCGTCTTGTAGAATCTTCATAATATTATCAAATGATATTGCTGTCCATGTTCCATCAGTGTGTTATATTGTCTGATGTTGGGTTCCTTTTATTTACTTTTATCGTGTTAATTTTATTGCAGACATGCTATCATTATTTCTCTTCTTCTGTGAATTAATTTATCAGTTGAAGTGTACCAAGAAAGATTTTCTTATATTTTTCCTTTTCCAGCTATTTTCTTCACCAACTGCCATGTCCCTCAATGATGTGAAAACATTTATTGTTTTGTAATGTGCTCAAGTTATTTTATCTCTGTATTATTGTTGAATGGAGTTTTAATTGTGAAATGAAAAGATCGAAGACCTTACCAGTCAAAATGTATTTTTTTCAAAGCTATAGATGTTGAATATAGATGGAAGGAAAATTGATTGACTTTGCAAAAGTGAAGCAGAGCTAAGCTAACAAGCTCTCAGCTTTAGTACACAAGATAATGAATCTTTTTCTTATGTCTTCAATTTTTTGCTGTTCAAAATGAAGAAAGTTGCACAGAAATCCAATCTCTTATTCCCCTGCATTGATATCATCTAGTAATGGAATAGGAGGATATGAATGATGGCTGGGCAAGAGTTGAAAACATAGGGCAATATGAAGGTGATATTAATTTAAAAGCAAAGACAACTATTATTTACTGACAGTTTTAATTTTCTCAAGCAGGTTACAGAGCTGAAGCACCCATCCGGTTGTGCCGTCATTATAAATGTTCATGGAGGAGGGTTGGGGTGGTTTGGCACCTTAATGATCATGTAAGGGTTTTACTGTCTTTCCTGGGACTGTGAATTATCATGGGGGGCTGTGATTTGGCTAAATTACTAATAATTGTTTCATTCTATCTTTTTCCAGTGTTTTGTGCCTTTTTGCTGCATATCTCCTGGCTGGTATAGTTTACCGATTTTTCTTCCTTGGGATTCGTGGTGTAGATGTACGCTCTCTGCTACCTTTCTGTTGTTTACTTGTCTTTTACTCTCTTCCCTGTAGGGTATGTGTTACGAACCAATAATTACGAATAGGAAAGAAAAGAAAAAGGTTAATGTATAGGATGAAAAGAACAAGGAATAGGCGAGTAATCTTTCTTCCATGGTTTTCCTCTTCACAAAGAGCTAATACTCTATTTACAAATGACACAAACTAGAATCAATCCCTTCTCTTACGTCCTCCTAATTATTTAACTCATCAGCCCTCTAACTAATCTATAACGTAACTATCATATCTGAGCCCCCTTTCTCATAGTCCTAATATTATGCACATCCATGTTCATTTTATTTGGACTTAAATATGTTCATTCTAAATTATGGTTTTTTCAAGCTCTTATTTAAATTTTATTTTTGTTTAGTCTCTACTTTTGGCAAAAGTTGTGTTTGTAGCATCTCATTGGGGACCAAAAACACAGACTTTTTATAATTTTTAAAATGATAAATTTTAAACAAGAGTTGATCTTTTAGAAAATGTCATACTTATGCGTTTCGTGTAGGTTGTAAGAACTGACTAGTCCATAATTGTTTCGTTATACATGCTCTTCTCCCTAGAAAGTGAAAAGAGAAAAAGAAACCCTTTTCAGTTAGTTATTATTGGCCTCTTTTTTCTATTGATTTAATTTAATTATGAGGTATTTTGAATCGATATTGCATAGTGTAACACTTCTGTTTGCCTTTCATGGTGGGCTTTAGTATTTATGTATGGGTAACTTTAATGTCATTGCTAAATTTTCTGCATCCCATACTGAAACTCGAATTCATTACTGTCCCCTTCAATGGCGGGAAATTGCTTGTTAATACACCCAGTTGATTTATGATGTTTTAAAATGTTAATTTCATGTCAAATCCTTCTCCGAAGCACTCTTTTAGAGCACTAAATCCACCCTTTTGGGTCTTCACTGCTTTTGGGATTGAAATGTTTTTTCTTTGACTATTTTTCAGATTATCCCTAACTTGGACTTCTGGATCAGCTTGCCTAGGAGAACACAGGTATTGTTCTACATGAATGCTTCAATTTTAGTTTTTCCAATCAGGTGGTAGGGAAAGATAAAATGAGTTTTTAAAACTTTAGCTCAACGATATATGTACAAGAAGGTTGGGAGTTGCGTCTTTAGTCTAAGCATCTACTTTGTCTTTGCAGAGTCTGTGTTCTTCTTTGGTGAGGAGGTTTAAGGGACCGTCTGAAAGTTACCGGAGCTCCTATTCACCTGTGAATTTCTGAGATTATATTTTCGATTCTGGATTTATCTGGTGAATTTCTAACGGAAAATCTTACACATACGAGGCAAACATTCTGCAGACAAATGCAGAAAATTCCTTTTTCAGATACCCTATTGGTCAGTTCTGAGCTTCCTTGATATGGAACATTCCTCAGAAATCTGTAATTCTTTTCTGATTATCCCTCCATGAATTTAGCATTTATCATCTTTGAAAGACTAGGGGAAAGGGCTGGAGGAAGAAGAAGAAAACAAGATAACACAAAAAAGAAAGTCGGGATAATTCTTTAAGAAAGGAGGGATTGATTATAAAGGAGCTAATCTAATAATTTTGGTAGACATTCTTTGGTATAATCAGATAATTGAATCAAATTGTAACTTTTATTTTTTTTAGTTTGACCATTAATTCTTTTGTTTCTCATATTGTAATCGTTCTTGCATTTCTACTTGATTCGATATGAATTGGGCGTGCCTTAATGCTTTTAGCTTTCTGCCAAAGATGGGCCAGTATATCCACACTATAATGTAAGGTCAATGGTCAGCATTAATCTCTTGTCTCGAGTCATCCCATGTTATCTATCCGCTACTGGCTTTTGTAATACTCGAGCTTTTGTACATACCACCACGTTATGTTTACCTATTGACAAAAACTAATAACAATTTCTAACATTTGAATAAATTCTTTACTAAATTTTGTGATCTCAGTTTTCATTTTAACTCGTAATTTTATACTTCAATAATAATTTGACTAAAAATAGAGAGTAGTAGATGAAATGCGTTATCTTATTAGCACTATAAATAACCTAAGACTTCCATAAGACAACTATGTGAAGATGAAAGAACATTTTCAGATATTTTATTGATGCTGAGAGTAACAGTTATACAACATAATTGATGAAAATGATTGAATAGTAGTTCTTGTAGCGTCATCTGTTGTATGAAATTAAAATAAGAACTAAATAATATTATAAAAAACAGTAACACTTATTCATTCTCCCCTTAATATACTTTTGAAGAATAAGAGGAAAGTAGAATACAATGAGTTTCTTCATTGATACCTCATTATAATTTGAACTTCATAATTTGTGGCCACATCAAATAGGTGTGACTTATATTTCTTATGATAATTCTGATAAAGAAGATTCTAAGACAAATAAAGATTGACAGTGACGACTTAGCTGTCAACAAGCCTCCATTTCTGCTTTTGTTTTGTTTTGTTTTTTGGTTACAAGGAGTGGCAAAGCCCCTATAAAGCAACTATAATTCAAGGAGAAGATAAAATGAACAACAAGTGCATAAGATAAGGGTTATTATACGCCACATGAGGCCAATCCAATAAATGCAAACCCATCTTTTCCTTTGATTTCACGCAACTCTAATTCTTCCTTGTGGGTGTACTCACATCACATGATGACGTGACGTGCGATAGATTTCTAGAGTTTATGACTTTTGTGCTTCATTGATTGATCATCATTACGATTGAGTCGGAACGATAAGCCACGAAGCGAACCAAGAAGTCTTTGAAAGCCAATGCTTGTACTGGCAAGATTTTTCTTTTATTATTGTATCACAGAAAAATCAATCAATCAAATACTTTGTTTCTTTTTATTTCATTTGTCTTCTATATTAAATATCTAAACACAGTCTTAATGAACTGCGTTTGATTGTTATGATGGAATTTGTGCTTGTGAAAAAGGCTCTTTGAGATTAACAAAGTTTGATTTGGGTCTCATCACCCAATAATTTAGCAAGTTTGAATGATGTGTATGCCTTTAGTATTTCTCATCTTATAGAAAATAAACGTCAAGTTTACATTACCAAGCCTTTATCGGGATATATGAGAAAAATATTAGTTCAACTAAATATTTTATGCCTCTTATGAGAAAAATGACACATATATGTACCTGATTACAATGGAGATACTTTTAATTAAATTGAGATTTTCAACATATTTATTTACTATTGAAGCTCAATAAAAAAATTTTAGTGCGTGAAAGACTCAGATAATTGTGTGTTATGAAAACATTTACAATATTTATTAGAAGAGTTGCATTTTTCTTAGTAAATATTTTGTGAATACAGTTTTTTTTTTTTTTTAGTATGTGTAATTGAGTTTCGTCTTGTCATAAATTTTTTTGAGTAGGTATCAATGTTTTGATCTCAAATTTAATGATAGAGTCTTTGTCAATTATTATACATTTGAGATATTGTTTATTTTAAAATGTTGACTTTGTTATGTTTTTACCTTAAAAGACACCTAGGTGAATGATAAAATAAAAGAATATAAACTGTCTTAAATCTCGACTTCTAACTAAGTAAAGTTAAACTATTGATTCTATGATAAATACCAAACATATTTTTCATACTCAATCAAACGTTTTTTTCAAACCAAATTCATCAGTAGTATATATAACAACAAAGAAAAAAAAATACATACTACAAACTTATATTATTATCATGTCACTTTATTTAATAATTAATAAATTTATAAATTATGGCGCACAATCATCAATATTAAGTCGGACTGGACTGACCGTAAGTTTTTTTTCTTCTTTTTTTCAATTTTCTTAACCTTTTAAATTTCTTTTCAAAATTTGATTATTTTTTTTTATGTTTTAAATTTGTTTTACATACATATATATTAATATTAAACGCATATTTAATCCAATAAAATATTTTTTAACTTTTAATTGATTAGTTAATGTTTTTAATTAGATAATTTAAAATAATTATTATATTTACATATTAAATTACTCAATTATAAATGATAATTGAGACTTAATTTGTAGGTGTTAATGATTTAAATTACAATAATATTATATATATTTATACATTTAAAAAATATAATATAAAAATAATCTTTTTAATTATTTTTATTTTATTTTTTATAAAACAAATCAACACACCGGACAAACTGGTTCGCATTTTGGTCCGTCAAATTGACAGATCGAGCAGAACGAAACAGAACAGGTTGACGGGTTGAAATCTTCAACTCAACATGTCTCTTTTAACACGGGCTAAGACCAACCCGTTTTATCACTCCTAGGTAGTATTTAGATTGGGGAGAAGATTTGGGAGAAAGAGTAAGTGGATTGATACGAGGAGATGGAAAGTGAATTGTGGAGTTACTTGGATTAAGAGATTTGAATGGATGGAGGAAGAAATTTGAAGGAAAAGTTTGTGATAAATTTAATAGATTAAAAAATATTTTAATTGATAAAAGTAGATAATTACCAATTTACTCTTGTGAAAAAATGTGAAATAAATTAAAATGTGAGTAATGAAAATTATATTAAAAAGAAATTGAATTTATTATTTGTAATGAAAAAATAAAATTTATTTGAATTTATTTCTATAATTATTATAATTTTTTTTGTTATATTAATTTTGGATATATTAATTATTATTATTATTATTATTATTATTATTATTATTTGTGTTATTAATATTAGTAATTTTGATTTAGTGAAAATTGTATAATTAAGTTGAGGACATAAAAAATTAAAATTAGTCCTCGTACAAATTAGTGGAAGTTGAATAACTAAAATGACCACTAAACACTCTTATACGCCCATCTCTCTTTCACGGATATCTACACCCTCAGATCATTTTACAACCAAATGTAAGTGTCTACTGTATATCCATCTTCCTATCACACCAGCGGAAACATTACCAATAAAAACTATTTTAGGTAATATAATTTTTAATTTATAAATTAATATCTAAATTAATTATTATAGTAATTAATTATTTTTTATTCCTAAAATTAGTCACTAATAAAAAAAAATTATTGTAGTGCAATTTACAAAATTAATCTATAAAATAAAAATTACACCTAATTATGTATATTATAAATTTGTCATATGGCTAGTTAATAGGATTATCAATATAGTTATATAATTAATGTTGAATGTATAATATGATTTAAAACCTTATACTTTTGTCCATTGCTTTCCCAGGTAATAATAGATCGCATCTTCTCTCTATTTAACATCTTTTCCTCTCACATGCTTTCTATGATAACACTCTATGTTCTCAATATACCCTCCATGTTTGTTGTCATTTTTCTATGTTTCGACCATACTCTATAATTGTGATTATGAGAGTAGTTGGGTTTGTTGGTTTGCGATATGTATTTAGTCCTTGGTTTTATGTTCTATGTAATGTTTCTTAGACATATTTTAAATAAGATGAACTATGTCATGTGATGTAATTTCTGTTGAACAATATTCAAAACCTTTTGTTTATTTATATGTTTTAATATTTTTTTGAGTATTTTAAATTTCAAATTATATTTTGTTCGAGTTTGATTTTTTTTTGTGTATTTAGTGAATTGTGAATACTTTCGAAAAAAAATGCACAATTTACATGGTTCCTATCGACCTAATTAAGATCAATGAATCATAGTTAATATATTTAATAATTTAATATTGATTATGTAGATAAAACACATGACAATGAAATATATTTTTTTTATGTGGATAAGTTTTAAAAGAAGTAACGTGAAATACAACCAAGTTAGAAAATGTATGGTAACTGATAGGGATTATTATAAAGTTGACTACTTATTGGTATTGTTATTTTAGTTGACACAAAAAGATATGGTTAAATATGTTTTTTCTCTTAACTTTTAGTAAATTTTAGAATTAATATATTTAGAAACTTTAGACCAATTTAGTTTTTATCTTTCAAAATATTAGATTTAGTCTTTTTAATTAAATTTTGTTAAATTTATTTGACATTTTAAGCGTGTTTCATAATAGTGTTTGACTTAACAAATAAGAAAAGATGTGTCAAATAGTATAAACAACTCAAATACAATCCTGAAATACGTACAAAATATCAAATAAATCTAACAAAATTTGATTAAAATGACTAAATTCATGTATTTCAAAAGACAAAAACTAAATTAATTCAAAATTTTAAAATAAACTAATTTTAAAATTTAATAAAAATTAAGGAATAAAAAAATATTTAACTCTAAAAAAGTAATGATAACTTAAATATGTGAATTATAGCCTGCAGGATCACCATTGTTGTGGTGTCCATGTGAATACGAAATGCAACGTTACCTAACACCTGTTCACCCTCTACCTAGTATTCTCCAACAAACCCTAATTCAGAAAAATAACCACATATATTTCATGACACTATCAATTTTCTCTTACATTTAAACTGCTGCTATAAATGGTTTTAATATTCTACTTTTTGTTTTAAAGTGGTTGTGAAATGAGTATAATAAAAAAGTGGGTGTCAAAATATATTTTTCTAACTAACGAAATTTTGAGTTTGAAAAAAGCACCAATGGATTGTACTGTTTTTTTATTAGATAGAAAACAGTTGGAATAAGAAGAAAAGGATAGGAAAGAGGGAAAGAAAAAAAAAATAGAGAGGAGAGTTATGTCAAATAATTTTTCTTAAATATCGTCTTTATTTTTTTTTTTTTCTTTCTTCTTGTACAGTGAACACATTAAACACATAGTAAGACTTTTCTTTTCACCAGTCTTTCAAAGAATACAGTTGATTTATCAACAAAATTTGCACAAACAAAAACGGCCGTAATCTCTTTTTCTTTAATTTTTACATCGTAATAAGTAAATATACAAAGAAATATATTTTAATGAAAGATTACGTGAAAATTAATATCGAGTTGACAAAAAAGAATTAATATTATTTTCTGCTTTGAAAATGAGGGATAAATAAAAACAAAAATAGTATAAAAAAATAAATTTGATATGTGGCGGAGATCACGGAGGGTGATTGGTTTAGATAGAAACTTCTGTTCTCTTAGAAAGTAGTATATTTTACGATAATGATATTTTAACCAGAACTCCAGGACCATGGCTTCTGAACTAAAACGATTGTTGTAGGTTGGTGATAGAAGAATGAAAAGAACAGTTTATGGATGCAAAATTCGATGAAGGCACCTTCTTCTTCTTCTTCCTTCCTCTCACTTCTGAGAGTGAAGCCTCGCTCCTCTTCTTACCTCTTCACCCTCTTAGCTTTCATTCTCTTCGCTGCGATCCTCTGTGGCCATGACTTCCTCTTCATTTTTCATCCACACCCTCACTCTAAGGAACAAACACAAACCCTCTTCTTCTCCACACCCCGTGAGTTTCACTCCTTCTTTCTTTTTCTTATTATCATCTCCATTTTCTTGTTCTTGTTATTTCATGTTCTTGGGTCTTCAAATGAAGGAAACACGACAGAAACCGAAAGAGAGGAAGAAGTAGGGTGTGACGTGTTCCGGGGAAGGTGGGTACGCGACGAGTTGACTCGCCCACTGTACGAGGAATCGGATTGTCCCTACATACAGCCCCAGTTAACATGTCAAGAACACGGTCGGCCTGAGAAGGAGTATCAACGATGGCGATGGCAACCTCACGGTTGCGATCTTCCCACGTAAGTGCTTCGCTATTTTTTTTAACATTTTTTTTTGTTTTATTGTTCTGGTAATTTGGAAATAGCTAGAAAGCAGAATGTTAAAAAGTGTGTGTTGTGTTTTTTGTCGGGTCCAAGTTGTCGGTGTGAGAGGGTGTGGTTGTTGAACGCTGTGAATATTGAAATCGTAACGTAACTGCTCATTTATTGAATCATAATTGAATGGTTGGCACCAACAATTTTGTACCTATTAAGCCATGCAATGATGGTGGAGTTGGACACTTGTAGTTATAGCTCTGTTTTGCCATTGGTGGGACTAAAGGTGTTGCAAGGACATCTTTAACTCCATCCTTGTCCAAAATTTTAAATATTTTTACAGAAAAAACCACATTAAATCAATCGGATCCAAATGCCACAAATTTTTGGTTAAAGAATTTATTAAAGTTAATTAGTGATAAGAATAATTAGTGTAAATCTCACTTAGATAGTTAATTATAGGCTTAAATACCTTTTTGGTTATCATTTTCGTAGTGTTTGTTGCGGATGGTCATCATTTTGACAGAATGTGTAAAATGGTTATCATTTCTACCGAATGTTTAAAATGGTCATCATTTTCACAATTCGTGTTTTGTTTGATCCTTTTCTATAAGACTGTTTAAATCATTAACGGAGCATTGTACAAGTAGCACGATTTGTATTAGGTGTGTTATGTGTAGTGTACATATGGCTAATTAACGTTAATTTTTCAATTTAGGGAAAATTTTGTAATTAGAGAAATTTTTTCATCTTCGTCTTTCTTGAGCTCGGATTTGCAGAGGAAGCAACTAATACTTGTCATTTCATCATTGGATTGCAGTTGTGCTCTTCATTTCAATTTTCCAATTAATCATTATCAACGAGTACTGTACAGGTGACACGGTTTGTATTAGGGTGTGTTACGTGTATTGTACAGGTGTGGGACAAGTTAACCCACTTACCTCGTTGATGATGATTAATTGGAAAATTGAAATGAAGAGCACAACTGCAATCCAATGATGAAATGGCAAGTATTAGCTGCTTCCTCTGCAAATCTGAGCTAAAAAAGGTTGAAGATGAAAAAATTTCCCTAATTGCAAAATTTCTACTAAATTGGAAAATTAACATTAGTTAGCCATATGTACAGTACACGTAACACACCCTAATACAAACCGTACCACATGTACAATGCTCGATTTAAACGACGTTACAAAAAAAAGGACCAAATAAAACACGAATTGCGAAAATGAGGACAAGTTTAAACATTCGGTAAGAATGATGATCATTTTAATCATTCTGTCAAAATGAGGACTATGCGTAACAAACATTACGAAAATGAGGACAAAAAAGGTATTTAAACCTTAATTATATAAGATTGAATTAGATTTAAATTCTTAAAATAATATCATAATTATTTAAAATTTATCTAACAAAATTTGATGTTTGTAGATTGATCATATCATCCCTTGTTATTAGATCACTATTTATGTTTATTTTTATGCTTGAGACATAGATGTTAAAGATTTCATATTCATTATTATACATAAGAAAAATGTTCCATATATAAGTAGTGTAAATATAATCTTATTATTTTGAAATATTAGGTAATGTTTAAAGTGCATTTCTTAAAATAGAGTGAATTCCTCACATAAATATATTAATCTTAATATCATATATAGTCAAATTGAAAAATTAAAATATAGTTACAATTAATATAAACTATATGAATTTAAACATGTATTTATTTTGAGATAAAATCAAAACTCGATTGTCCGAAAATGCATTAGGTTTTAGGATGCCTCAGTTAGACAACTCAGATTTCAAGATATTTTGATGTTTTGTGATATTTTACATATTAATTTAATTAATTAGAAGTTGATTTTTTAAGCCCTTATTTGGACGGTTTCGGGTTGATAATTATTGGTAGTTTGAAACAGAAAATTAAAATTCTGAAGTTTTGGCTACGTTTTACCTTCTTAATAAAATCTATAATGATTATTTGCTCGATAGTGGTGGAAACTAAGAATTATAAGCGTTGGGTTGATTTATTTGGTAGGGTCTTTGAAGTTAAGTTTACGTTTAATAATTAATGTAAGAAAACAAGAACCACATATTTTCCACAATGGAATGGATGCTAGTTAATGAGGGAGAGGGCTATATGTAGCTTTTATTTTATCTTAAAAGGAAACCAAATTCATCTGCCTCATTCATATCAGACACATATCATTAAGAAGGATTTGTACAGATAAGACTGCAAAAGTTTCCAATGATAAAATATGGAGACACTATATTAATATCTTCTTTAATGCAACAAATGAACCAGTTTTCTTTAAGGTGATTAAAATGGTAGGTTACACCAAAATTTAGTATGCAAAAAATTTTGTAAGACCATGTTTGCCCAGTTTTTTTTTTTTTCAAGGTTACTTTAAATTTAAAAATTAATTATCGAAATTAATTATTGGGTTAAATATGTTTTTGGTCTCTCATGTTTAAGTGAATTTTGGAATTAGTTCCTCATTAAAACTTTATACCAATTTAGTCTTTCATCTTTCAAAATGCGTGAATTTAGTCATTTTAATCAAATTTTGTTAAGTTTATCTGACATTTCAAGCACATTTCATGATAGTATTTAAGTTAATATTGAAGAAAAAATGTGTCAAAAAGTGTAAATAATTTAAATACTATCATGAAATGCGCTTGAAACATCAGATAAACTTAACAAAATTTGATTAAAAGGATTAAATTCACGCATTTTAAAAGATGAAGGACTAAATTGGTCAAAAGTTTTGATGAGGGACTAATTCTAAATTTCGCTGAAACTTGAGGGACAAAAACATATTTAACCCTTAATTATTTGATAAATTTTTTACTGCAAAAACTCATGTTTTCAATAGAAAAACTTCTCTTAGCTTGTACGCAAAGTGAGCACACTCAACAAGGGTGAGCAAAGTTAGAGTTCTCATAGAAACTAACTTACTTTTTTTTAAAGTCACTTGTTCTATTATAAAAAGAAATAAAGAACTTAATTTCTTAAAAACCTTTTTCAAAATGTGTTTGGTCTAGCTTCGCTTTTTCAATTAGAAGCTCCAGAAAAAGTTGGGCACGCATAAAATTAAAATGTCCCATTCCAAAGTTCAAGTAAAAAAAAACAGCTAAAATTAATTTTGATATTGCAACCATATAATAAATGAACAAATTAACAGTATTTGAATTTCTAAGGTCACACTTACGAGAAAATCAAACTATACAATTTTCATAGTCATGTCATGATTTACACTTTACACTTTATCCACTGAAAGCTCAAAGTAATCTTAATTCATTTATTTAAGATGAAGATAACACATTTTTATGAACAACAGATTCGATGCAAGTTTAATGCTGGAGAAGCTTCGTGGGAAGAGGATGATGTTTGTTGGAGACTCCCTCAACCGAGGTCAATATGTTTCTTTGATATGTCTTCTCCATCACCTCATTCCTGAACATGCCAAATCCATGGAAACCCTTGGTTCCCTCACTATCTTTAGAGCCAAGGTACTTAATTATATATTTCTCACTCTTTACTTATAATTATGTTTTTTTTCTTTTTTCTATTTGTTCATCGTGTTCATCGTGTTGTATTTAACTAGGAATACAACGCCACAATCGAGTTCTATTGGGCACCTTTTCTACTTGAATCAAACTCCGATAATGCAGTGATTCATAGGGTAACTGATAGAATAGTGCGAAAAGGTTCAATCAACACTCATGGTCGTCACTGGAAAGGTGCTGACATTATCGTATTCAACACTTATCTTTGGTGGATAACTGGATCCAAGATGAAGATCTTGTATGCTTCTCCACTTTTCTTTATTCAACCAATTATTTTCTTTTCTTTGCCCTAAAGTTTTCTCAAACTCTTAGGCTTGGATCTTTTAACGATGAAGTAAGAAAGAGCGTTGAGATGTCAACAGAAGATGCTTATCGTATGGCTATGAAAAGTATGGTTAGATGGGTGAAGGTGAACATGGACTCCAACAAGACAAGAGTATTCTTCACCAGCATGTCACCTTCTCATGCAAAGTGAGTATGGTTCACACACATATAAAATATATACTAAAAAGAATTTGTTACATATTCACGTCTACAAAAATTGCAGAAGCATAGAGTGGGGAGGTGAATCAGAAGGGAATTGCTACAATGAAACAACACCAATTGATGATCCTGCATATTGGGGTTCTGATTCTAAAAAAACCATAATGCAAGTAATTGGAGAAGTGTTTGGAAAATCGAAAGTACCCATAACTTTTCTCAACATTACTCAACTTTCCAACTATCGAAAAGATGCACACACATCAATTTACAAGAAGCAGTGGAACCCATTGACTTCAGAGCAACTAGCTAACCCTGCTAGCTACGCTGATTGTGTGCACTGGTGTTTGCCAGGACTTCAAGACACTTGGAATGAACTTTTGTTTGCTAAGTTATTTTTTCCTTAATAGGGCGTAGAAGAGAACGAATTAATAGAAAAAAGAAGAAGAGAGGATTTATGTATAATAATAGTTAACATTGAAGAAGGAGCAGATTGTACATACCAAGTTGAGTGAATTATTTTTAGCACAATGTTAACACATATAGTTTAACTGAATTGCTGTGAACGTCTCTTTTAACTATAGTTAGTGTGAAATCAAATATATAAGAGGAAAAATGTGTGTGTGGGTGTGTGTTTTATCATAACAATTGAAAGTATTCAATAATTACTGTAAAATCAAAATAGATTAATTAAATTAAAATATTTTTGGAAATAATTCATATATATCATAAAACCTTTAGACTGTGTTTTTTTGGGTGGATATACTATTTATAAGGAATGGAAAGAGATAATTAGGAGGTAAGTAGTGTATTATTTTGGAAGTGATAAAAGGTGATGGGATGAGATTATTAGAGGGATGGACTGAAAATTTAATCTCACCATCTAGAGTGAGATTAGAAGGTGATACACCTAGATTTATCAAATTACCCTTCATTATTTAATTTTTGTTACATCTGATTTAGTAGTTAAAATCAATACAGGTGGTGATTTTAGTTCACTTTCTTAATTCTATGTTAACGGTAATAATAATTATTATGGTTATAATAAAAAATTATTACTTATAAAATTACTATTAAAAATAAAAAGAGTTTCCATGTAAATTAATTATTTTCCACCTTATATATTAAATTTATTATACAAAATATATTGTATTATTCATTTTTTATAAATTTTTTTTTATATTTTCAATCATTCAATAAAATTTATAAAATAATTTTAAATTACTTATATATAATTTTAAATTATTTATATATAATTTTATATTATCTATAACAATAGTGACATTTTGGTAATGTAACTTTTTTTTCTATTAATTTTATTTTAATATATCACATCAGTCAATTCAGTCACAAACTTTCACATACTTCATTTTCTAATCTACTCTAAAATCATCTTTGAATCATTTAAAAGAACTAACATCAATTTCACCCTTTCATACATTCGATCTCTTCCTCTCTCTCTCCTTCTAATCCTTCTTCTCAAAAGAACACAACCTTAAAGATTTATAAAAAAAATTTAAAAATCTCGATTATTGCTTTGAAGTATGATGTACATCTTAAGAAAAGTGATAACAGATGTAGATGTCTCCCAATCAGAATTGGGATGGGAAAACACCTAAAAACAATAATGGTGTTTTGAATTTTGATTTGAAAGTGAGAGCATATCGATGAACACGTTAGAGTGGGTGTGGTCCAGAGATAGATATAGCATTTAGTAGAATTAATTATGAAACCAGTGATTTCTGGTTTTCGGAAAATTTAATGTTAAAAGACCAACATTAATATTTATTAAAATTCCAAACCATTTCATTCTTTTGAGCTAATCTTTATAGCATTTCTATGATCATTAACCTAAATATATGACCAAATTATTAATTAACTCTTCCTATCATTTATAATAACACACATATCTATTTCTAATCATAATTTCAAACATGAAAACCTTTATCAATTTTTACTAACTGAAACATTCATTTACCTGATTCTAATAAACATCAGAATAAGGATAATTACTTTTTACTTTAGAAAACCTTTTAAGTGAAGAAGATTAATATGATATATGTTAAAAATCACGTTCAACATCTAAAATCAAAATCAACTTATAAAGTATTAACTTATTATATAAATTGATTTTGCAATTTATTGGTGAAATCGATTTGAAAGAATGAAAACAATATAAGGTGAAAAAGTCTGAGAGATTAATTTAAAATTGACATTACCATATGTTTAATAAGTTTCATTTACTTTTCTCATTATAAAAGTTTTCGTAATTACTGACATAAATAAATTCATCAATAAATTCAAATTATCAACAGGATTCTAAAAACAAATATTATGTGTTGATAAATTAGAATTTGTATTACCAATAACTATTTTTGTCAATAATATTTCAACGATTAATTCTGTTAATAAATTTCATTGGTAACTTATAATATTTATTACTGATAAATTTTTCCATTAGTAAATTTAGTGACAAATTTGTTTGAGTTGCTATGATAGAGATATACAAAACTATAGAGAAACTAAAATCAGCACAAATATGCACACAAAGTGTACATGAATTATATTGCATCATCATCAATGTGACAGAGAGACCAATACTCGATTTATAGAGTAACTATTTTATTTACAAGACCAACTAACTAACATATTGAACTTGAATTACAGTTATAACAACTCCAAGTCTTGTGAGATTTTTTTATATTTTGAGGGGGAGATGGTTGAGAAGAAGAAGAGAAGTAGGAGGAGGATAAGGAGAAGTTAGCACTAGTGACGGTGAAAGTAGTGAAAGTGTACAAATGCAACTTCGATGACAACCAGACAACCACAGTTGGAAGAGGAGAAGGAGGAATATGAAAAGAAGAGGAGAGAAAGAGGAGGAGGAGGAGACGATGGTGGAGGTGGAGGTGCGATGTGGAAGAGAAGAGGAAGAGTTGAGAAAGATAAAGAAGAAAAAAAAGTCTCAATTTCGAATTTGATCAATGGTCAAAATTCATTGATAATTACCGAAAATATTTACTGATAAATTTATAACAATCAATAATTATCAACAAATTTCACTATCCGGTAATAAAATGTATTGACGACCACTGTAATGACAATCTTTGATCTTTTTAGTATCGATAATTTGTCGATAAACTAGAAAATTGAAATTGATAACAAACTTTTGTTATAGCATAGATAAAATTGTGTACGTAGATAATACATAATTTTCCTTGAATGTCTTTGATAAAATATTAAATAAGTGAGAGCTTATATACAAAGTAAATAGAAAGAGGTTCGTAAATAACCTATCATATTACATGAGCACTAAGATAGCCAAAAGGGCATGAAAATTAGTGGAAGATATTGGCACATAGAAATGATTAATAAGCACGATCTCTTGATAAAGCTGAAGTATATGGCTAAAGTAAAACCAACGAATTAATGAGAATTACAGCACAGGAATCAAACTGTAACTTTTGACCAAAGAACACGCGTTTAATCTAAGAATCAAACATCACAGTCTATACGAGACACTGTGAAAGTCGAAAGAGGAATCTTTTGATGAGTAAGTAAAACAGTTTAGCAGAGGAAAAATTAATTATTGTACATTTGACGAAGTCTTTGTGCAGTAAAATAGTTTTGCAACAGTACTCATGTACATAGAAGAAAACAAGGTAAGGTTCAGCAAACATTAAATAATGGTTTTGAATTCCCACTTGCAACCCAACTTGTACTTCCTTCTATCCCTTCCCACCTCAACTTACATTTATATAATCATATATATTAATAACATAATGAGAGAGAATAATGGCTATGGTATGGTAAACAACAACAACTTGACATGCATTGTCTCTCAAACAACTTTAATTCATCCATACCAAGTTGCACTTCAAACCTTCATTCTACAATTTTTTTAATATTATATGTTCCATAATACGTGCATGGCTATCATCACAAATCTCTTTTTTAAATTATTTTAAATTATTTTAAATTATTTTTTTTAGTATCAGGTTTATCCTTTGGCTAATACGTACATGAGTACAATTTGGGGCCGACAAAATTAATGATTTCTTTTGTACACATTATCTACTCTATATATGAAATTTAAGGGTATTGATTCAAGATGAGTTGTAAGAAATTTTTTGAAAGAGAAAATAAAATATCGGATAGAAAGTTGAGATTTGTGGGAAATTGTTTAGTAGATTACTAAATTATTTCTAAATCTAATATTTTTAATTTTTTTATAATAAATATTATTAAAAGTTAATATTTTAAAAAATAATTTATTTTTTTATTTTCTCAACTAAATTCATTTTTTTTTAAAATATTTAAATTTTAAAAGATACACCTTGAAACAATTGCAATATTATACTTAAAATCAACCTACACATCTTCATTAATTTAATTAAACCATTCATCTATATCAATGAATTTTATAATCAAATGTAGTGTCCTTCAATTAAGATTAAAATACTTTATTATCAATTGTTTGTTATTGTTAATTTAATTATATTTTTATAATCAAATATAGTATCTTTCAATGACAATGAAATTATTTTACAATCAATTTTTTTTTTCTCCAAATAACTACAAATCAATATTCCATTTTTCATCCCTATCCAAAGAAAGCATAAAGAAGCTTCAGAGCAAGTTGTAAATTTGAAGAAGAAAAAAAAAACGCAACTTGTAAATGCCCATGCCCACGGTTTCACACCGATTTCCACGCTTAACGTTCCCTTTCTTTATTTGGCTGATTATGCTAATTTACTTTTGAAAGATCACAAATATCATATCATCTGTTTCGGTAAAACTTTCGGCCCAGACTTAATTACTATAATTTAAGAAAATGTCCGGTGGGTAGAGAGATAAAGAAATAAAGGTTGCATGATGAAAATGTCAAAATATTTTAATAATGTAAAATAAATTGTGTTAGGAAAAAAAAGTTTGTATATCTAAAGTTTCTGAAAATAACAATTATTTCTTTCATCTAATGCTATAGTCGTATGTAATTTTAAAAAAATTGTAAAGAATGTGTCGCTTTGTAATTTAACAAGCAGTCTCTGCCAAAAAAAAAAAAGAGAGTAATGCAGTCAGTGTAATAGTGAGAAGTTTGAATAATTCGTGTTAACCATGACACAAATATACTCTTACATTACATACTTATAAAAAACCAAAGAAGATAAGAATGCTTTTTTAATTCTTTAAATTTTAAAAATTTAAAAGATAAACGTGTAAAGATGAATTTAACTTAAAGTGATACATTCGAAGATACAAGTTAATTATAAAAAAATTAACAATTAAGATTTTAATGATTTCATAATTTATAATAATAGTAGTATCAGTTCTCGACGATTTTATGATTTTTTACTTTATTTTTAAAACATTAGTTACAGGCGTTATATCTTTTGCAAATATACCAGATTTGGTCTCTGTATGAGAAGAAAAATATTAGTTTTGTAGACTTATATTTGTTAAAAAAATATATATGAACAAAATTATTTGTTATAAAAAAGTCAGAGATATGAAAACCAAAAGTTTGAAAAGTTGTTATGAACTAAAACACTAATTCTCTCTCTCCCTATGTATATAATTTAGTGTAATCTTAATATTTGGTTTTAATTAAAATTTTTGATAAGTGTATTTTGTTGACTTTAAAAATGAAAGTATACATTGTTTCTTAAAGTACAAGTTCCATTGCTCGAACCTATTTATTCTTATAATTTTCTATAAGTCAAAACTATGATACAGTCTATATTAAATGAGAATAAATGCATTGTCCACTTAAAATAAAATCAATTTGCATGCGAATTTTATTATAAAAAAAAAAAAAGGTAAATTGAAATGGTTGGTAGTTGGTAGCCATTTGAAAGTAGAAAAATTCAAGCTTTGAGGCAAAGGTCACAATGGTGGATTGATGGCTTTAGACCCACTAACAATGAATCATATCAGGCACAGTTTTCGAAAACACGTGAAGTACATATATGGCAGCAACTTGGTACTGTTCTCTAAATCTAAACATCGTGTTAAACATTGATCCCTAGAAAATTTCAGACATATATATCGATAATGCTCTCATTTCCACATGCGGAATCAAATACATAACAATTGTTATTACCAGCATCACACTTTACCTCGTCACTTGTTGCTAAACTATATTCGCGCAAACTTTTCAGTCACTTATTACACATCCATCGTCTTCTTTCGCACTTCCTATTCTAACTTTGCAGCGCCTTCTTCGGCCAGTACTCTATGAACTGTCACTAATCGCAAATGGTTTGCTTTAGAACAAAGGAAGAAGAAAATAACCAAAATGGAGAATATTAAAACCAACTATTTGCTAATGCAATTCTTATGTCTTCTGTATTCTGTATATGTAGATGCATGTATCTGTTCAATTATTTTTTACGTGTTTTATTATGTGATCAATTTTAAAAATATATTTCCATTACTCTTTTTCATATTAATTGTTTACTAAAACTCACGCAAAAGTCAAATCCAGTAATAAATAAATAAAGTATTCGAAATATTATATTACGAAATCTTTCATATTATACGTTCGTACATTTCTTATATATTTTGGTGATCACTAGGGGGTGATTTAGGTGTCAATATTTACATTGGAGGCAGTTATTGTATTCTTCCATCACTCTTTTATTTTTACAAATAAGGTTCGAGAGTGCCGCAATACTTTTCTCAGATATATATTTATAGTAAGCTTTTAAATTACATGGAATTTCTTAAATAGAAGAAAAAAATAATAATTGAGTTTTTATTATGTAATTTTAGAAAACTGAAATAAATTGTTGTTTTCTTGTTTTGAAGAAAAAGTATATAAATAAATATAAGAAAAATAGTGTGGAGTTGAAGTGTGTCAGTAGTGTGTGTAGGAGCTGACGAATCCCCCAGTATTGGTCTAACCTGTGTCAGATCAGCTCATCAATTTTCCATACATCGAGAAAATATATCTAATAAACACGAAAGAAATTACCTAAATAAAAGCAAATACAAAGCAGATAATTAGATAATTAATAATTATTTACGGTCTTACAAAATACACACACAAGATAAGATAGAGAAAATAGAAAAAAAAATTATATTATGAATTTCATTTTTTATTTTCATCCTTTATATTTTAACGTAGTTCTGAGAGTCATTATTATTAATTTATTTTTTTGGAATAATTAATGATTTACACAAAATTAATTCATAAATTAAAAAATGAAAGCCAAAAATTGAGACATAGTATATTTTCATAGAAAAAAAATGAAGGATTAGAATGAGAAAATTAAAGAAATCAAAGAGATGGTTCATATGAACATTAACATATATCATAATGCATATACATATCATAGTTTGATTGATTCAGCCATTGCCGTCCGAAAAACCCTACTGATCTACCCATCCATGCATGATGCATATCAATTCCAAATACGGGCTTGAATCGAGGTTCCAACCCGAATATGAAACAAAAAACCGGAAGACACAACCCGTTTAAAATAAAAAAGAAAATAATAAAAGAGAGAGGAAATGAATGAATGGTGGTGATCAACAGTTTTGGTGTTCAGAGATTGGGGTGTTATTTTCAGCGATCTGAGCCAGCGACTGCAAGTTACAACGTACGATGGTGTCCACGAACACGCACGTTTCCTCCTTAGTGTTACCCTGCGGTACGTCAACCACATACGACTCCATAACAAGTGTCCCGTTCCCGCTAGCGTGAAGCGTCGTCACCGACCGGTAATTCCTCAGCCGGTGGTCGCCGCCGACCACGCTGAAGCTCATCACGTGGCGCTCGTCGTCCAGGATCTCCAGACGCTCTGTGCTCGACTCCGCGGGGAGCCCCGACACCACCCTCACCTCGCGGACGGCGCCCACGCGAATGCCGTCGCCGGTGATGACGTGGCAGCTCTTCACGAAGTTCTTGTAGCCCTGCGGGTGGTCGAAGCGCCGCACCACCGCCCACACGGCAGAGACGGGGGCGCTGATCGCCTGGACGACCACGGAGCAGCACTGGTTCGGCCCCGCCACGCGCGCGTGGTGCCGCGCCACCGCGTCGGGGAGAGAGGGCACCAGGAGACGGCGCGCAGCGGCGGGAGGCGTCGCTTGAGACTGTTTGGGGCAGTTTACGCCGTTGGCGATTGCAGCGGAAGAGGTAGTGGCGGCGTCGGTTATAGGATTGAACCTTTCCAACTGAACGGAGGATGGCATTGTAACTGCTATTATTATTATTATTATTTAATTTATAATAATAAGAATAATAATAATTAGAAAAAGTAAAAATATCTCCCTGGGTTTCTCTGGCACTATGTGGTGAGTAATGAGTTTGATTCGGTGTAGAATAAGGAAAGGAAAGGATATATACGAGAGTGAGAGTGAGAGGGTGTTGGAGAGGGAAAGTGTTAATAATTTTGTAGTACAAGTTGCATTAGTTTTGTTGTTGAAATGAGTTTTCTTATTTTGTGTTGTTGGTTCTTTCTTTCTTGCTTTTGAGATGGGATTGGAAGTGAATGAGTAGAGAGAGAGTTGTTTGTATTGTTACGCAGGCAGGGGCATGCAAGTGGATCATCAACTTGCATTTCAATTCTATAATTTGGACTTGGCTTTTATCGATTATACCTTTTTCTTTATTTCAAACTCCAACTTTGCCTCTCCATCCATCCCTCTTTTTATTCTACTCTTTTTTTATAAACAACTCTCAATATTTAATTCCTCAACATGGATCACTTTTTTTTATTTTTTTTCACCTCCAATTTTTTTTTTCTTCCATCTCAATGCCTTCTTTTACACACAAATTACCTATATTAAAAATAAATAATATATAAGATTTTAAATTAGTTAATACTCACATGATTACTCCAAATAAACCACGTGCATTTTTATAATTTTTATTTTTCATAATAGTTAAATAGTTTTAGGGAGTCGTTCTCTCTATATGAATAATAATATGCGTCTATATAAGTATATCAGTTTATCCAATATATTATATCCCATACTGATGCCTTTGTAATAATATTTAATTGTTTAAATGCTTTATATCATCAAATATATTCAATATCATGATAAATAAATATTATATTAATTTCACTCTATGAATATAAAAAATATTAAAAATATACAAAAATATTATTTAGTAATATTGAATTAGATTTATATTTGTATATCCTGGTTAGAAAAGTGCTAAATCATGAATAATAACAATCATTGAAATATGCAACTTTAAATCACTTTAATTAAATATCTCCATTCTTGGATTCTTTTCAAACAGGTGTTTAAATCACTTTAATTAAAATACATACATAAATTGACCGATGAATGTCTCTTAAATATTCCCTTGATGTATATACATGATAATATGATTAATAGTTAATAGCGATTCAATTAAATGGATAAACTTATTAAGTGATGGCATATAAACAAATCGGTTTGTCTAAAACTAAAAACCCACCAGATATATATATATATATATATATATATATATATATATATATATATATATATATATATATATATATATATATATATATATATATATATAATCTTACTTTTTTTTCTAAGGATTTTTATTCTAATTCAAGTGCCAACATTGCTCGAATCATTCGAATTAAACTACAACGTTAATTAACTATCTTATCAACTAATTGAGATTGTAATTAACGTTGGAAAGATAAATTAAGAAGCATAGGCATGAGAAATGAGGAATATATGATATAACTTCTATGTATGTGTATGCCTGTTATAAATGTATACAGAAGAAACAATTGAGATATGATTAGAAGCACGTGACATGCACAACTGAAATATCTAACACAGCTCACGTCACCTACTAATCCATCCGATATAATAAGTTTGTGTTTCATTGTAATCTCCAAAGCATTATTTTAACACACATTAGGTGAAAAAAAAAAACTAAATTGGCCAATGATCATAGTTTGGGATTTTGCTAATGTAAAATCTTTAAAATAGACAAAAATTCAAATAAATTTTATACGTTTCATGAAGCTTATAAATGATTATAAAAAATAAAATGAGTTTTAGAAAAATATGAGATTTGTCAATTGATATTAAACCATTTATAAAATGATTTTTGTTCCAATTTCGACCGACAACCATCTTTAGGAACAACCACTGTGTTACCGAGATATTGTTCGTTTTGGAGCATTTGAGCTCCATCACAGTTTTGTCTTTAAAAAACACCTCAGAAGATGGAGGGAGGTAAGAGTATTTAAACTTTGCTTGACCTATGTGAGACTTATTGGGTGTACCGGAACAATAAGTAGTAAATAATTATAGTAAAAAAATTATAAATAAAATTAATAGTGTAATTGTTGGTGGGTTTCGTTTTAACTCCCTTTCAACCCAACTCGAATCCGTTTAACCTATGAATTAAGTGAACGTAGTTCAATTCAATCCACTCTACAAAAATAACAAAATTTTGTCAACTCAACCCAATTTGAATCGATAATAAATCAAATTAAATTACAGATTATAACTCATTTTAACATCTATTTTAGTGTTAAAATATAAAAGTATGATCCAAGTCTCATATTAATAAAAAAAATTGAGTAAAAAAATGAGTTATCATTCCTTTAAGGTTTAAAACCAGAGATAATGAATTCCTGGAAAAGACTCAAATGTACAATTAATTTAAAAAATAATACTAAATATTTTAATTAAAGAAGAAAGAAATCTCCATCCCCAATTATATTAAGAAGTAAGTTTTTTCTTATTGATTAATATGCAATCTAGTGAAGTAACTTTTTACCCAAATATTTATATCAAATCATTGAGTTTTTCAAATTATTTATTACGATACGTACCATCTTTATTGAATTTTATATATTTAGTATTTCGATTGTCTAGTTTTCCATGTGTGTGGATAAAATTTCTTCTGCTTAAGTTTAAATCTAAATTAAATTTATTAATATGCAGCCAGTCACTTTTTTTTTATATATAAAAAGTTCATCAATAAACTATATCTACCATAATTTATTTTTTAATAAAATTACGATGATCTTAAAATGAGCTAAAATAATGTTAACTAGAAACAAATGACAAAACCAGGGCAGGTGAAATTTACATATCAATGGGGTGACCTGAACATAGTTAAGGAGAAAAATAAATTAATAACCTCTTTAGAAGATAATTTTCCAACAACCACCACTCTAAAACAAGTGTCTACTTTGTACATAACAAAATATAGTTAAATATATTTTCTGTATTATATAGTTAACTATTTAATTTATATGAATTCAACATATTATTTAAATCATAATTCTTTTTCTTCTAAAAATAAGTAGTAAATAAACGTTGATTTTAAAGGAAAAATACATCAAATTATAACTACTATTTTCTTGAAATTTATTATCTGTTAAATTTAATGGAGTCAACAGATGCAAAGCAGTATAAAGTGATATGAGTCATTTCAAAACTGTGGATTTGTGTCCACAGTTTCATTCATATATTTTATTTGTTAATGGCTTCTTTAATCTCCTAAGTTGCTTTTTAGTTTTCCAACTATTCCTTCTCTCATCAACTTTCCCCACAATTTATGCTCACCAACTTCATTTTCTTTTTCTTTTTAACCTAATAATAATTAACCTTCATCCATTCGCATTCTCCTTCTACCTTTCAACATTAAAATAAAAGCATAAGGGGAAAACAATAAAATAACCTATCATAACACCTACTACATTCATTTTTATACACAAAAATATATTTGTTTGTTGAAGTTAATTATATAAAAACATGTTATTTTTTTCAAAGGATCGCATTTTATATTTAATATATTAATATCACTTGTCTTTTTTTCTTTTAGAATTAATACCACTTGATATATTCAAGTTTTTTAGGGTGCTGCTAACTACCGTGTGGTATATTTTATACTCGTTCAATGCAGGCCTCGATTGCAAGAGGTTTCATTTTGAAACAAATTAAGGGTTATTTTTCTTCCATTTCAATAAATAAAATTTAAATGATTATTCTGACAATAATTTACGTACTCAAAATATTTTGACCAATTCTTCTGTGGAAGTTTTGACAAACATCTATTTATAAATGATTAAATATTTTTCTATGGGTCTAAAATTTTACAAGAAAAAAAAACATGTGTGAAGATAAAATTTAATTACATTGCTAACTTAATACAAATGAAATCTTTCCTTTCTTTATCTATTTGTGTATCTATAATTTCACGAGAATGTTTAATTTTGTAATTTAATTGATAAAATCCATTATTATTATAAGAATAATCTGGTCACCTTTTTGTACACGTGGCTAGTAAATTAAAGGTATAAATACACATTTGGTACCCAAACTTTTTTAGAAAGTTCAATGTGGTACCCGAACTTTAGGAATGTTCAATTTGGTACCCCCAATTTTCTAAAGAGGTTCAATTTGGTCCTCTCCGTTAAGTTGGAGTTAACACCGTGTCCGTACAGGACACGTGTCAAGCCATGAAATTTTTATTTTTTTTTTAAATTAATTTTTTTTTTCAAAAAATTAATTTTTTTTTTTCGAAAAATTTAAAAAAACTGCCACGTGTCAGTTTATTATCGTGCCACGTAGCAGTTTACAAGCATGACACGTGGCAGAGTAATAGTTATTTTCAATTTAGTACCCCAGTTTAAATTTTTGGTTCAATTTAGTACCCAAATTTTTTAAAATGATCTAATTTCGTCCTTTCCTATTTGAGACCAAATTAGTAAATAAGCTTAATTATAATTTATATAAACATGTTAAAATAATTGTTTTGAATTTATACATCAAATCACTACACCTAAATATTCAAATTATTTTATTTTTTACAAGTGTAAAAAATTTCATGTATAAAAAATTACAAAGGTTAAAATGAAGAAAATAAAATAATTTAAGTATTTAGGTGTAGTGATTTGATGTATAAATTCAAAACAATTATTTTAACATGTTTATATAAATTATAATTAAGCTTATTTACTAATTTGATCTCAAATAGGAAAGGACGAAATTGGATCATTTTAAAAAATTTGGGTACTAAATTGAACCAAAAATTTAAACTGGGGTACTAAATTGAAAATAACTATTACACTACCACGTGTCATGCTTGTAAGCTGCCACGTGGCACGATAATAAACTGACACGTGGCAGTTTTTTTAAATTTTTCGAAAAAAAAAATTAATTTAAAAAAAAATAAAAAAAAAAATAAAAATTTCATGGCTTGACACGTGTCCTGTACGGACACGGTGTTAACTCCAACTTAACGGAGAGGACCAAATTGAACCTTTTTAGAAAATTGGGGTACCAAATTGAACATTCCTAAAGTTCGGGTACCACATTGAACTTTCCGAAAAAGTTTGGGTACCAAATGTGTATTTATACCTAAATTAAATGAGTGTTTTACTGCACCAACTAAAAAAAATAAAAAATCTATTTTAGAATCTGGTATCATCCAAAGCAGTGTTTTGCTTTGAATTTTCACATCGTTTTGGAGTTTTTTCATTTCAGTATTATTATTAAAAAATATATTAATCCAAAAACAAATGACAATGTTATTTTATAATTGTTTTGATATTTGTCTTGCATGATCTCACTCCAGGTTTGATATTTATATCCATATGTTTATAATTGTTTGATTTGATTTTCTACCTTAATTAATTTTAATATTTTTGATATAATGTAATGTAATAGACAAATCAGTTTATATGAGTGTGGTTATTATATAATGTAATGGATGACAACCATTGTGTGTACTCGTATTACAACTAATTGGGAAATGGTAATATATATTTGAATTAAAATAATTACTTTGCAATATACTAAAGTTTGATATACTAAAGTTGTCTTTCTATATACTAACTTAAGTTAATGTTAATGTCTTATTTTGCAGATATTCAAGCGTCCTGTGCCATTTCTTGCGAAGTCCATAAACTTTGGTAGGATAGCATGTACAAAGTTCATAATTCAAATGTACAATAGTATTGATTAGGACATATGTATTTGGATTGTGAATATTCCAACTATCTTTTAAATTTTTTTGAATTGTGGATGTTTGAGAAAATATTATGTTCTGGTTTGTGTTGTTATGTGAAAAATATGCAGGTTAAACGTGGGAATCACAATAAAACAGAAAATTTATTTTAAAAAAATAGCAAAATAGGCATCGATTCTTACCAAGACTGCAGCAAAATGTGGGTATATGTACTGTGACATTTTTTATTTAAAAAAATATATTGAACACTTATGGCTTCAATTCTCCCAAACTCGATGCAGAAAAGAGCCTATATGACTCTGGTCCCTCTGCAACAGAGGTCAAAGAAGACTTCTACAATCTCGGGTGATAACCGAGGCCTGAAGGGTGTGCCTTTTGGCCTCGTCCCAATATGCCTCGGTTCTAAAACCGAGACAGAATCACGAAAGTAACAAGGACCAAAAGCCCTCATTACAATAGGTGTACATATTAAATGACTCAATTATAACTAATAATTGAGATTTAATTTGTAAAAATTAATGCTTTAAATTACCATATTATCATATATTTATATATTTAAAAAATATAATATACAAAACTAATTATTTTAATTATTTTTATATTTTATTTTTTTTAAATAAACGGAACGGGTCGATCTGTATTTTAACTGTCAAATTGACATATTAGACTAGACAAACCAAATCGAAATGATGAGTTGAAACTTTTAATACATACCAACATATTGATCCGTTAAGCCCAATTTTTCGAACCTAATAACTATAAGTTATAAAAACAAATAACAATAATAATAGAATAATAATTTATTATAACTATTAAATATGTCGGATTGGGTTGCAAATCCAATTCACCAACTTGTCTGGATATGCTGGTGTGGTTCGCAGAAGCTTCTTGTACCATTATATTACAACGAATGGATTATAAAATATATTGTTGAATGCATTATAGAATTATTCTTTTTCTGAAAGACAAAGTGAATTTGAATTTTTGGAGGTTGATGAATTATATTTTTTGATTTTTTTTTCATGTTCTAATCTTGTTGACAAAATTTATTCTATTTTAGATTTTTTGTGTGGTGATTGATTTTTCTAATTTTGAAAGACAGTATCTTGTTTTACCTTGTTTGGTGTCACAAAAATTGTGAGAACAAGATTTTAGGCCCAAACTTTTATTTATTTAGTTTTTAGTTTTTCTTCTCTCATTTTTTTTTATATGCATCTATCTATCTTTCCTTTTCTTCTTTTTTCTTTCTCCAGGTTTTGACCTTAATCTCTTTCACAAACAAATCTCATCCCATAAAATTTGATAATTTCTTGATCAAATTTATCTTGTCATAATTAAATTTATAATACGTATATTTTAAATGATATTTTTTCATTGTATATTTTTAAATGATATTTTTTCATTCATAAGAAATCTGATTCATTTAGATATTAATTTATAAATTAAGAATTATTTATTTCTATAATAATTTTTAAAAGTTCTAAAAAATAATATTTAAATTACTTTTTATTTAAAAACTTGATTTTTATATTGATCTCTAAATATTTTTTAATCAAAAATTTGATCACTATTTAATTATTTAATTGTAATGATTTTTCACTTTTAACATTTTATATGATATTTCTGATGATTTTATTGGATGAGATTATTTATTTTTTCAATTGTACAGTCCTTTGCTATGATTTTTTTTATTTGTTTTTTCTTTCGGCTATTGCATGAAATAAAAGTAATTTTCAAATTAGAAGAGTTACCTTAAATCAAATTTGATTTATTTGTTTGAATAAAAAACTAATGTCGTTGAAATGTTGAAATTAGTTTATATGACTATTGTCGAATAATTGCTTTAAATTGAATCTGGCGTGTCTTAGATTCAAATGAGACTTTAAATTTCTCGTGATTGATACAAGGAATAAATATGTTAGATAAGTAATTTTATTTATATATATTATTCTTTTTTTTTTAACTTTCTAATTACTTGACTTGTTTTATATTTATAAAATCCACATACATTTTTATATTTTTTTTCTTGCATTACTTGATTATATATTTTTTTAATATTGTAGGGTTATATTTAAATGGTTCATTATCATAGTCAATGAATAAAATAGATTTATATTTGATTAATTTTATCATTTTTAATGTTTATATCATTTTAAAATTCAAAATCAATAATAATAAGTAGTTAAAACATTAAAAACTAATGTTAGATAACAATTTAGAGACTAATTCACATACAACTTAGTCAATATAATAATTAATTATTTTAGTCTCTTATTTAAATGGTTTATTATCATAGTCAATGAATAAAATAGATTTATATTTGATTAATTTTATCATTTTTAATGTTTATATCATTTTTAATTCAAAATCAATAATAATAAGTAGCTAAAACATTAATAATTAATGTTTGATAACAATTTAGAGAATAATTCACACACAACTTGGTCAACATAATAATTAATTATTTTTGTCTCTAAAATTTGGTTTGTGTGTATAAGGAGAACCCAAACCAGCTTGACTTACGGAAACTACTAGGTGAGTTTGAAAAAATAGGCCAAGGACAAGTATATCTCAGCCAGGCAAGGTGGCACACATCTTGGCATATGGGCAAGAAACTGATGCATTAAATAGCCTTGGTAATGCAATAATAGGCCAATTTGAATTTTATGACAGTTAGGATAAGACATTCATTGTCAAATTCATTAGTATTTATAAGAGGATAAAAACAGTTCTAAAGGTAATCAAGTGAGGCGGTCTCCAGCTATGTAAGATAAAAATATAAAAATGGTTCGATTCCCAAGGTAATAACGATCTAGAAATACATACCTTCACTATTGATATTTGAGATTAAGTAGTTGTGTTTGTTTCTATTTTCAAATAAACTACTGTAGCAGAGAATTAGGGGTGACAACTAGGATTTGGCCTGGCGGGTCCGTAGGCCCGCACAAAATATGTGAGGTAGGCCTAGAAGTTGAACCTGCAAGCCTGTCACAGCCTGACCTGCATAAGCTCGCGGCACGTAAGCCTGCATAAAAAAAACTTTCACTTGTGTATATTAGTTACTTTTTTTTTATGGACTCTTGCATTAATGTTCCAAATTTTTGTATGAATGGAAAAGATAAGTATTATGTATATTTTAATGTGGTAAAATTTAAAGAATACATTGTGTATGTCATATTATGAATATGATGAAAATTGTTGAATTATCAATTTATCATCCAACTCCCCAAAATCTTCACTTAATTTTGTGAACTTAAAGTTTCCAAATTTTTAAATATTGAAAGTTCTATCTTAAGAATTAAAAATAAAAATAAAAAAGCGAGCCCATGGACCAAGTGATGTACGGAACGGACCAATAATTGCAACATGTCGTATCTTGTTTTACCTTATTTGATGTCACAATGAAAACGAGCTTTTAGGCCCAAGCTTTTATTTATTTATCTTTTAGTTTTTTTTTCTCTCTCATTTTTTGTTTTTTTTTACATGCATCTATTTACCTTGCCTTCACTTTTTTTTTCTCTCTCCAAGGTTTGACCTTAATCTCTTTCACAAACAAATCTCATCCCATAAAATTTAGTAAGTTCTAAATCAAATTTATCTTGTTTAATTGAATTTATAATACGTATATTTTTAATTAATATTTTTTCAATTATATTTTTTTATTAATGATCAATTTAAATACTAATTTGTAAATTAAAAATTATTGATAATTATAATAATTTTAAAAATTTATAACTGACTCATACATCAGTGACGTAATTAAAATAATTTCTATTATAATAGTCTATAAATTAGTCAGTAATATTAAATTGCTATGTAAGTTTTGACTACTATGAAAATTAATATCTAAATTAGTCTTTGATTAAAAAATATTTCTAAATTAATATTTAAATGTTTTTTTATTATAAAATTGATGATTATTTAATAATTTTCTCGTAGTGTTTTTGGATATTTATGATTAATTTTTAATTGAGATTATTTATTTTCTGAATTGTACCGTCCTTTGGTATGAATTTTTTTTATTTGTTTATTTTCAGCTATTGCATGGAGTAAAAGTTATTTACAAATTAGCAAACTTACCTTAAATCAAATTTGATTTATTTATTTTTTTAATAAAAGACTAATGTCGTTGAAATTAGTTGATATGATTATTGTCGAATAATTGCTTTAAATTGAATCTGGTGTGTCTTAGATTCAAATGAGACTTTAAACTTCTTGTGATTGATACAAGGAATAAATATATGTTATATAAGTAATTTTATTTATATATATTATTCTCTCTTTTTTTAACTTTCTAATTACTTTGACTTGTTTTATATTTATAAAATCCACATACATTTTTATATTTTTTTTTTTCTTGCATTACTTGATTATACTTTTTTTTAATATTGTGTGGTTATATTTAAATGGTTTATTATCATAGTCAATGAATAAAATAGATTTATATTTGATTAATTTTATCATTTTTAATGTTTATATCATTTTTAATTCAAAATCAATAATAATAAGTAGCTAAAACATTAATAACTAATGTTTGATAACAATTTAGATAATAATTCACAGACAACTTGGTCAATATAATAATTAATTATTTTTGTCTCTAAATTTTGATTTGTGTGTATAAGGAGAACCCAGACCAGCTTGACCTATGAAAACTACTAGGTGAGTTTTTTAAAATGGGCCAAGGACAAATAAATCTCAGCAAGGCAAGGTGGCACACGTCTTGGCATATGGGCAAGAAACTGATGCATTAAATAGCCTTGGTAATGCAATAATAGGCCAATTTGAATTTTATGACAGTTAGGTTAAGACATTCATTGTCAACTTCATTAATATTTATGAGAGGATAAAAACAGTTCTAAAGGTAATCAAGTGAGGTGGTCTCCAGCTATGTAATATAAAAATATAAAAATGGTTCGATTCCCAAGGTAATAACCATCTAGAAATACATGCCTTCACTATTGATATCTGAGATTAAGGAGCTGCGTTTGTTTCTATTTTCTAATAAACTACTGTAGTAGAGAATTAGGGGTGGTAACTAGGATTTGGCCTGGCGGGGCGGTCCGTAGGCCCGCACAAAATATGTGGGGTTGGCCTAGAAGTTGAACTTGCAAGTCCGTCACAGCCTGACCTGCATAAGCCCGCGGCACGTAAGCCTGCATAAAAAAAAAACTTTCACTTGTGTATATTAGTTACTTTTTTGATGGACTCTTGCATTAACGTTCCAAATTTTTGTATAAATGGAAAAGATAAGTATTATGTATAATTTAATGTGGTAAAATTTAAAGAATACATTGTGTATGTCATAGTATGAATATGATGAAAATTGTTGAATTATCAATTTATCATCCAACGCCCCAAATTCTTCACTTAATTTTGTGAACTTAAAGTTTCCAAATTTTTAAATATTGAAAGTTCTGTCTTAAGAAATAAAAAAAATAAAAAAGCAAGCCCATGAACCAAGTGATGTACGGAGCGGACCAGTAATTGCAACCTGTCGTATCTTGTTTTACCTTATTTGATGTCACAATGAAAACGAGCTTTTAGGCCCAAACTTTTATTTATTTATCTTTTAGTTTTTTTTTTCTCACATTTTTTGTTTTCTTTTACATGCATCTATCTACCTTACTTTCACTTTTTTTTTTCTCTCTCCAAGGTTTGACCTTAATCTCTTTCACAAACAAATTTCATCCCATAAAATTTAGTAAGTTCTAAATCAAATTTATGTTGTCTAATTGAATTTATAATACGTATATTTTTAATTATAATTTCTTTTTATTAATGATCAATTTAAATACTAATTTATAAATTAAAAATTATTGATAATTATAATAATTTTAAAAATTTATAACTGGCTCATACATTAGTGACACAATTAAAATAATTTCTATTATAATAGTCTATAAATTAGTCACTAATATTAAATTACTATGTAAGTTTTGACTACTAAGAAAATTAATATCTAAATTAGTCTTTGATTAAAAAATATTTCTAAATTAGTCTTTAAATGGTTTTTTTTATTAAAAAATTGATTATTATTTAATAATTTTTTTATAGTGTTTTTGATATTTATCATTATTTTTTAATTGAGATTATTTATTTTCTCAATTGTACCGTCCTTGGTATGAATTTTTTTTTATTTGTTTTTTTCAGCTATTGCATGAAGTAAAATTTATTTTCAAATTAGAAAAGTTACCTTAAATCAAATCTGATTTATTTATTTTGTTGAATAACAGACTAATGTCGTTGAAATTAGTTGATATGATTATTGTCGAATAATTGCTTTAAATTGAATCTGGTGTGTCTTAGATTCAAATAAGACTTTAAACTTCTTGAGATTGATACAAGGAATAAATATATGTTAGATAAGTAATTTTATTTATATATATTATTCTCTCTTTTTTTTAACTTTTTAATTACTTGACTCTTTTTATATTTATAAAAACCACATACATTTTTATATTTTTTTTCTTGCATTACTCGATTATACTTTTTTTTTAATATTGTGTGGTTATATTTAAATGGTTTATTATCATAGTCAATGAATAAAATAGATTTATATTTGATTAATTTATCATTTTTAATGTTTATATCATTTTTAATTCAAAATCAATAATAATAAGTAGCTAAAACATTAATAATTAATGTTTGATAACAATTTAGAGAATAATTCACAGACAACTTGGTCAACATAATAATTAATTATTTTAGTCTCTAAAATTTGGTTTGTGTGTATAAGGAGAACCCAGACGAGCTTGACCTACGGAAACTACTAGGTGAGTTTTTTAAAATGGGCCAAGGACAAATAAATCTCAGCGAGGCAAGGTGGCACACATCTTGGCATATGGACAAGAAACTGATGCATTAAATAGCCTTGGTAATGCAATAATAGGCCAATTTGAATTTTATGATAGTTAGGTTAAGACATTCATTGTCAACTTCATTAATATTTATGAGAGGATAAAAACAGTTCTAAAGGTAATCAAGTGAGGTGGTCTCCAGCTATGTAATATAAAAATATAAAAATGGTTCGATTCCCAAGGTAATAACCATCTAGAAATACATACCTTCACTATTGATATCTGAGATTAAGGAGCTGCGTTTGTTTCTATTTTCTAATAAACTACTGTAGCAGAGAATTAGGGGTGGCAACTAGGATTCGGCCTGGCGGGGCTGTCCGTAGGCCCGCACAAAATATGTGGGGTTGGCCTAGAAGTTGAACTTGCAAGCCCATCACAGCCTGACCTGCATAAGCCCGCGACACGTAAGCCTGCATAAAAAAAACTTTCACTTGTGTATATTAGTTACTTTTTTTGATGGACTCTTGCATTAACGTTCCAAAAATTTTGTATAAATGGAAAAGATAAGTATTATGTATATTTTAATGTGGTAAAATTTAAAGAATACATTGTGTATGTCATAGTATGAATATGATGAAAATTGTTGAATTATCAATTTATCATCCAACCCCCAAATTCTTCACTTAATTTTTTGAACTTAAAGTTTCCAAATTTTTAAATATTGAAAGTTCTGTCTTAAGAAATAAAAAAAATAAAAAAGCAAGCTCATGAACCAAGTGATGTACGGAGCGGACCAGTAATTGCAACCTGTCGTATCTTGTTTTACCTTATTTGATGTCACAATGAAAACGAGCTTTTAGGCCCAAACTTTTATTTATTTATCTTTTAGTTTTTTTTTTCTCTCACATTTTTTGTTTTCTTTTACATGCATCTATCTACCTTACCTTCACTTTTTTTTTGTTTCTCTCTCCAATGTTTGACCTTAATCTCTTTCACAAACAAATTTGATCCCATAAAATTTAGTAAGTTCTAAATCAAATTTATCTTGTTTAATTGAATTTATAATACGTATATTTTTAATTATAATTTTTTTTATTAATGATTAATTTAAATACTAATTTATAAATTAAAAATTATTGATAATTATAATAATTTTAGAAATTTATAACTGACTCATACATTAGTGACACAATTAAAATAATTTCTATTATAATAGTCTATAAATTAGTCACTAATATTAAATTGCTATGTAAGTTTAGACTACTAAGAAAATTAATATCTAAATTAGTCTTTGATTAAAAAATTATTTTTAACTTAGTCTTTAAATGGTTTTTTTATTAAAAAATTGATTATTATTTAATAATTTTCTTATAGTGTTTTTGATATTTATCATTATTTTTTAATTGAGATTATTTATTTTCTCAATTGTACCGTCCTTGGTATGAATTTTTTTTATTTGTTTTTTTCAGCTATTGCATGAAGTAAAATTTATTTTCAAATTAGAAAAGTTACCTTAAATCAAATCTGATTTATTTATTTTGTTGAATAACAGACTAATGTCGTTGAAATTAGTTGATATGATTATTGTCGAATAATTGCTTTAAATTGAATCTGGTGTGTCTTAGATTCAAATTAAGACTTTAAACTTCTTGAGATTGATACAAGGAATAAATATATGTTAGATAAGTAATTTTATTTATATATATTATTCTCTCTTTTTTAACTTTTTAATTACTTGACTCTTTTTATATTTATAAAATCCACATACATTTTTATATTTTTTTTCTTGCATTACTTGATTATACTTTTTTTTTAATATTGTGTGGTTATATTTAAATGGTTTATTATCATAGTCAATGAATAAAATAGATTTATATTTGATTAATTTATCATTTTTAATGTTTATATCATTTTTAATTCAAAATCAATAATAATAAGTAGCTAAAACATTAATAACTAATGTTTGATAACAATTTAGAGAATAATTCACAGACAACTTGGTCAATATAATAATTAATTATTTTAGTCTCTAAAATTTGGTTTGTGTGTATAAGGAGAACCCAGACGAGCTTGACCTACGGAAACTACTAGGTGAGTTTTTTAAAATGGGCCAAGGACAAATAAATCTCAGCGAGGCAAGGTGGCACACATCTTGGCATATATATGGACAAGAAACTGATGCATTAAATAGCCTTGGTAATGCAATAATAGGCCAATTTGAATTTTATGACAGTGAGGATAAGACATTCATTGGCAAATTCATTAGTATTTATGAGAGGAAAAAAACAGTTCTAAAGGTAATCAAGTGAGGTGGTCTCCAACTATGTAATATAAAATATAAAAATGGTTTGATTCCCAAGGTAAGAACCATCTAGAAATACATACATTCACTATTGATATCTGAGATTAAGTAGTTGCGTTTGTTTCTATTTTCTATAAAACTTCTGTAATAGAGAATTAGGGGTGACAATTAGGGTCTGGCCTGGCGGGTCAATCTGTAGGCCCGCACAAAATATGTGGGGTAGGCCTATAAGTTGAACCTACAAGCCCGTCACAGTTTGACCCGCATAAGCCCGCGCAGGCTGACCCGCAACTTGCACTTGTATATATTAGTTACTTCTTTTGTGGACTTTTGCATTAACGTTCCAAATTCATGTATAAATGGAAAAGATAAGTATTATGTATATTTTAATGTGCTAAAATTTAAAGAATACAGAATATATTGTGTATGTCATAGTATGAATATGAATATGATGAAAATGTTGAATTATCAATTTATTATCCAACTCTCCAAAATCTTCACTTAATTTTGTAAACTTCTTAAAGTCCAATTCTTAAACATTGAAATTTCTATCATAAGAATTAAAAAAAAAAAAAGCGAGCCCGTGGACCAAGTAATATGCGGGACGGACCAATAATTGTCGTATCTTGTTTTACCTTGTTTGATGTCAGAATGAGAACCAGCTTTTAGGCCCAAACTTTTATTTATTTATCTTTTAGTTTTTTTTCTCTCTCATTTTTTTTTTCTTTTACATGCATCTATTTACCTTTCCTTCACTCTTTTTTTCTCTCTCCAAGTTTTGACCTTAATCTCTTTTACAAACAAATCTCATCCCATAAAACTTAGTAAGTTTTGAATCAAATTTATCTTGTTGTAATTGAATTTATAATACGTATATTTTTAATTAATATTTTTTTAATTATAACTTTTTTTATTAATGATCAATTTACATACTAATTTATAAATTAAAAATTATTGATAATTATAATAATTTTAAAAAATTATAACCAACTCACATATTAGTGATATAATTAAAATAATTTCTATTATGATAGTTTATAAATTAGTCACTACTATAAAATTGCTATGTAAGTTTTGATACTAAGAAAAAATTAATATCTAAATTAGTTTTTGATTAAAAAATTAATTTGAAATTGATTTTTATATTTTTTTTTCATAAAATTAGTTACTATTTAATAATTTTTTTATAGTGTTTTTTCATATTTATGATTATTTTTTTAGTTAAGATTATTTATTTTCTCAATTGTACCGTCTTGAATTTTTTTTATTTATTTTTTATTCAACTATTGCATGAAGTAAAAGTTATTTTCAAATTAGAAAAGTTACCTTAAATCAAATTTGATTTATTTATTTTGTTGAATAACAGACTAATGTCGTTGAAATTAGTTGATATGATTATTGTCGAATAATTGCTTTAAATTGAATCTGGCGTGTCAGATTCAAATGAGACTTTATACTTCTTGTGATTGATATACGAAATAAAATATATGTTAGATAAGTAATTTTATTTATATATATTATTCTCTTTTTTTAACTTACTAATTACTTGACTTGTTTTATATTTATAAAATTCACATACATTTTTTTTCTTGTATCACTTGATTATACTCTTTTTTAACATTGTGTGGTTATATTTAAACGGTGTATTAACATAGTCGATGGATAAAATAGATTTATATTTAATATTTTTATTTGTTGTTTGTATTTGTTTATATTTATTTTTTAATTTTACATTTTGAATATATATTTTTAATTTAAAATAATTATTTTATCAATTTTAATTATACCACATACATTTTTCAATTTTATTTGTTTTTCTATTTGACATTTTTTTAAGCATAACTTTTATTTAATTATAGAACTATCTCCAAATAAATAAGAATCATTTATAATAAAATTACACCAATAAAAATAATGTTATTATTTTTTTATCATAAAAAATGTAAACACACACCATATATTTTCACAAGTATAATGTGAATATTAAATTATAAATTTATAAATGAAATGAGATTTTATTTTAAGGATTAAATTAATTTGCTGGGATTTGCCACTAAGAAAAAAATTTAGATTCACCACAAATATAAAAAAAAAAAAAAACATGATACTACTTTAACCTAAACAGTTAATAATTTACTTGTTCTTATATCTGATTCAATTTTATCACTATTATTTGAATTTTTTAACTCGTGTTTAAATTTTATCATTATTTTAAATTTTTGGTTTTAATTTATTTATAACCAGAAATACTAGAATCGACTTAATTTTCTTGTTACCAAATAATTTAAAATAAAAATTCTTATTCAAAATAAAACATTCAAGTTTATAAAATAAAAGATTTAAAAAAAAATAAAAGATAGAGGAATGTATCTAAAAAGATAGAGGTCTTCTAATGCACAGCAACATTATCTGAAGGGAAGTCCATATATGAACTTATAATGTTATCTGCATGGCATCAATGTTACAAGATAAGAAAAACCATCAATTTAATCCCCAAAATACTTATATTGACCTATTTAGCTCGGTTGAGTTTGTGGAAGCTTTATGATTCTTGAGTATCATGTGAATTGATTTGGACTTGTCTTCTTCAACTATTTCCCTGAGTATGTCATCTTCAATCATCTCTACTTGGGAGTGTGAGGTGTTCTCATGGAAGGCCTCACTGAAAATCATGCTGGAAAGCCACTCTTTCCAAGTCGTTCTTTTGTACTTATCTTCCTCTAATGTGCCTGTTGCCAAAAGCTGATACACATAAACCATCTTTTTCTGACCAGGACGAAAGGCCCTTGCAATAGCTTGCTTTGTCTTCGATGGATTCCACTCTGAGTCCAGAAAAATCACTCTCGAAGCTGCTGTCAAACTAATACCTTCTGCACAAGCTGTAATGGAAGCAAGGAGCACCTTCGATGGTCCTTTCGCTTCTTCAAACTTATCTATCACTTTCCCACGTTCAAACAGTTCTTGTTCCCCATTGAGCAACAGAATTTCTCTACCTTTCTGCCATTTCAACACCACCTCAAATAACTCTACCAATAACTTCACAGGTGCATGATTGTGGCAGAATATAAGTACTTTCTCCTTCTCCATAACACGGAGAACGAGACTCATAACAAATTTAACTTTTGACCCTACTTTCAAATCATACCTGCATTTCTCCAGCTGCTGCAGCTGCTCCAGAGGGATAAACTTCTCTGCATACGAGGCTGTTTTAACCAACCATGGATGTATTGATCCGAGGATTATCAAAAGCTCTAACTCCAGAGGGAATCCCGCGCAATCAGCCATTTTCCTGTGCAGTTTCTCCAAAATTTCACTCTGCATGCCACCTGTGTTCATCAGCAACGTATACATTTGCAAGCCAGGAACACTGTCAAAACTTGTGCTCTCATAAATATCTACGAAACCGCTTGTAATTTTCTTCAACATGGTTAGACCTTGCATTCTCTCATGTTCGTCACTTGAATCAACTTTCCCAGCAATGTTGTCTAAGAACAATTTTCTAGCTTGTGACTCCAGCAAATGGCGTTCCTTCTCTGCCCTTTTTCTTTTCCTTCTGTCGTTTGGGTCTAACTCTTTCAGCACTTCGTATATAAACTTTGGTCTTGCCAAGCAAAGTGTGTTAAAGTATTCACAGAAGTTATTCTGAAATAACGTACCAGAAAGTAGAATTCTTATATCTGTTTGCACTTTCATCAACACTTTCCTCAACTTTGATTTAGTGCTTCTAGGATTGTGACCTTCATCAAGTATCAGGATCCCAGGACTTTCCCTCAATGCTTTAGCCAAATACTTTCTGGGTGTAAACCCTGAACCCTCTCTCATCAATGCTAAAAAAGAGGCATAACTCATGATCAGAACACCTGGGTTTGCTTGCCACTTTTTTATTTTGTCCAAGCAGTTCAAAATATGCTTGACATCTCTATTTGGATGTAGAAAAGGAGGAAGGGCAATTGAATTTTGCATATCGTCTCTCTGAGGTCTACGGCTTCCATGAATCAGATACACTGGCATAGAAATATCCCATTTGATGAATTCTTTGTGCCAAGTGTGAAGAGTGGTTGTTGGAGCAAGGACAAGAGGCTTCATCCCCGGAAATAGCTTTGAATAGCTAATGAGAAATGCAATGATGAGAAAAGTTTTACCAGATCCAGGAGAATGAGATATGATACAACCCCCTCTTCTTTCGGATTCTGCATCCATTAGTGTTGGATCCGTAGACCCACCAATATTTTGCCAAAGAAATTCGAAAGCTTTCTTTTGGTGGACATGCATCTTTTCTCTAAGTTCAGGGATCAACTTCCAGACGTTGTCATGTTCCATAGAAGTAAGTTCATCACGAGTTGATAACTGATGGAAAACATCATCTTTATCACCCTCTTCTCCACTGCATTGCCTCTCCTCTTGGTGCCTCGCTCGGTAATGCTTTTCTAGCTGTAAATGTTTTGAACAAATCAGGAGACTATAATTGCATAGGCCTTTTGAAAAAAACATCATCAAAGAAATCAAACCGTACACTTCAAATTTTGAATTTGACTTACAAAGGGTGGCGTCACGTACTTTATCTCAGTTTTCACAGAGCCACATTTGAAACAACAAATTCCAATTTGTTCATTCAATCTGTAGTCATGTGGACAAGTATGATTAGGTTCTTCGGAATTCTCAACAAAATTGGCAGCATTTGAATCCTGATGTGACAGTTAAACTGATCAGATCAACCTTAGAATGTAAGATAAAAAACCAGAATATACAGAGACAAATCAAGGAAGGAGTAAATATGATTATAGAACAACATGAATAGTACTTCTTCAGAAACTGCATTTCAGTTTTATCTGTTAAGAGAAATGCAACATAGAAAAGGAATCAATGGTTATAACTTACTTCTTCAATATGATATGATGCCATTGCCATCTCCATCTCTCTCCACAGCATATCTATCTCAGAGATTTGTTCATCTTCCTCTGTTTGAGGCGTTTCTGCTTCCTTCTTTTTCTCCGATCTGTTGATTTCGTTCCACACTTCCATTACAGTTGGTTCTTCTTTTGTTGGAGTTCTATAAATATCCTTGAAGTAAGAATCAATCATTTCCTCGTAGGCAGATGCATTTAAACTTCTATCATTTCTTCTGTTGAAGTTTAAATTTGAATTCAAGTCTCCACATCCAGGATCACAACCTTCATCACCTTTCAGATCTAAAGGTCTCTTCCTCTTACGCTCAGTGTTGCTGTAATTTGCATTACCTCTAGTAACGTTGTCATTGAGGGCATGATGCTCAGGGACTAATGAATCTCCTTCTTCAAGAAGAGAAACACTAGCAAGTTGAGTTTGATGTTCATTTTGACCGTCCTCACCAGACTTTATTTCATTTTTTCTATTCCTCCTGCAGTATACTTTAATCTCTCTGCTAGAACACATGTCATCACCATCTTCCTTCCCTTTCTTGGTCTTGTATGGCCAGGTTCGAACATCGCCAACCTTTATTTCAGAAACATTATCACAACTAAAGTACCGTTCAGGTGGTATGTTCCTACGTCCCGATCGTCTTAAGCCCTGAACATCATCACGGGAATCATCTGCATGGCCATTTGCATCAGTGTCAGATGCATCAACTTGAGTAACAATGGGCTTTAACGTGCCATCGTGACTCACCTCAAAATTAAAAACACTTATCCGAGGTTTCATGTTTAATGAAGAGCTGCCAACATCCCTATCTAAAATTTGATACACAATCTTGTTTTGCACAGATCTTACACAAAATGAAACCTTCTTTAAAGAAGATATAACAACTAACCATGAAAGATCAGATAAAAATTTTCCATTGATCAATTTAGTATGCGACAGATTGGAGCAATCTTCGGATAATTCCCATCGATAGTGTTGATCTTCACAAACACTACGATCAAGCTTCTGGAGGATGGCAATCTCATTTATTCCGATTACCTTAACCTCTTTACTAAGAGTTCTTATCTTCCTACCAAGTGAACCTTGATTAACATACAAGTTTACATAATACAGACACGAGCATCCTGAACTATGGGGTTTTCTCTGTATAGAATTTATTTTAGCATCAACCCACACCTACAATTAAATTGATAAAGAGAAACTTGGTTAGAATTTAAATGTCCTTAAGACTATATTGTAATTCATAGATTAAAGAAGAGAATCAAACAACCAATATCAAGGAAAACTGACAAATTCAATTTAACAGAGATCTAAAACTAAAAAACCTTTACTTACCTTGTTATCAGAAAATCCATCTGAGTTAGTATCACCACTCTGCTGAGATGCTGAGAGAACACAAATGTCAATCCCACCTCTTAAAAATTCTGAGCAATCTGATAAAGTGGCTTTTCGTGATCTTATTCTAAGCTCTGAAAAAGGGCCCTCCTCTATGGTCCTATGGTGATTATCTATGGATTGCAGACTCGTAATTCCTGCCTCAATTTTTATGAGCTCTACAGCTTGCCATGAACCAGACAGAAGTGTCTCGAATGCTGTTAAAAACAAAATTTTGGGGAAGTTAAAATGGTGGAGAGACTAATGATATGTAATGACTAAGGAAAAAAGATTTGCAGCAAATTGGTACAAATAATAGGAATGAACTAGGAATAAAAATTTCACTGTGAATTAAAGATGTTCCTCAGTTGAATCAGAGCATTTTCAACTTCTCCATTATCATAAAATCCACTATCTAATATTGTACTGATATTTATTTTTGCTGTATTATTTGTCATGCATGGTGATGATGGAGATATAAGGAAATACTTACCATAAGCGTGGAATGGATTCTTTGATTGCCGTGAATGTCTTCTTTTCTGCATTATGGAGTTTAACTTGTATTGTGTTTGTGTGCAACTACAGTACTAGGGTTTTATATCAGCACCTGCAGTACTAGATAGTATTAGGAACAAGTATAACATCCAAACTACTACGAATCACTCATAACATTTGCAATCCCCCAACTAAATAGAACAAAACATTAACTGCAACTAGCTACAATTAAGTTTAGCATGAATATTTTTTAAAGTTACAATGAAATAGTCAAATGTTAACGTGAGTTCAAAACTTCAAATGTTGCACGCACTGAACTCGAGTTAAGCATACCTGAAATAAGCTTGTGAGAGATACTCTTAAACTAAAGCTGCAACAAGAAATGCTCCCAGGGAGAAGAGAGTGAAAATGTAAAAACAGTCATGTCCACCTCATTTTAGAGATTACGCATTATTTACATTTCCAATTGAAGTGCAAAATCAGATACTCCCACAAAAAAAAAAAAAATTTAATAACATACAATGGAATAATTAATGCTGAAAATACACTGATAATTAGTTATTAAATATTTAGTTCTGGTAAATCAAGTTAATTTAAAAATTCTAATTGATAATGCGAGATTATATATAACACTTTTTCAGTTTGATTAATAACACTAATATATATTTTTATTTAAAATTAAGTTTAAATTCAAATTATTTTAAATAAATACACTTAAATATCTTAATTCATTTCATTTTTTATACATATTTATTTACAAACATATATTTTGATTTTAACTCATTTATGATATGAACATATTTTGATCCAAATTTATTTCATATTGAAATTTGAAATACCTAAACATGATTTAAGTTCCATGAAGGAAAAAAGACGTATGATAGTTCATCTATAAAAAAAATGTGTATATGTTGTTATTTTTATTTTCACTGTTGTTTTTATGAAACAGTCGATTGTAAACATTTATTCTTTCTATTTAATTTCAGTGAAGATATAAATAAACAAAAAAAATACATATCCACCATTGGTACTATTATGTATCTAAGGTGAGTGTATTTTAAAGTGGTTCTTTTTTAATATCAAAGGAAGATGAATTTACGTGAAAATCATGAAAGTAGTATTATGAATTTTATAATCTCTCATTTCTATTATGAAGAAAATAAATGCGTCAATATGTTTGTATATTTGATATTTTAAAGAATTTTATTCACGGATCTTATTCAACTTCTTATAACACGAAGCTCAGCATCTTCATAGGGGAATTCTCCATCACCTAACAAAGAAAAAATAGTAAAAAAACTAAGGTTAAACATCACGAACTACCATATCATAAAAGTAATCGAGTACGATTTTTTTTTTATGGATATTTTAGTAAATATTTGATACGTATTCAATTCATTTTTTCTTAATACATTACAAAAAAAATAATTAAATAACAATTAATTAAAAAAAATCACTACATTTACCAATTTAGATTTTATTTTATAAATTAAAAATTATTGATAAATAAAATAATTTCTATTATAAAAAAATTAATTGGTGTGAAAATTAAAATCTAAATTGGTCTCTAACATTAACTATCAAAATTTTAACTAATAAAAGAATAGTGTCTGAAATAATTTCTAATTTAAAATTAAAGACTAATTCAAAATCAACAATAATAAGTAGCTAAAACATTAATAACTAATGTTAGATAATAATTTAAAGATTAATTCACATACAACTTGGTCTATATAATTATTAATTATTTGGTCTCTAAATTTTGGTTTGTGTGTATAGGGAGAACCCAGACCAGTTTGACCTAGGGAAACTACTGGGTGGGTTTGAAAGGTGTGCCAAGGATCAGTATATCTCAACCAGGCAAGGTGGCACACATCTTGGCATATAGGCAAAAAACTGATGCATTAAATAGCTTGGGTAATGCAATAATAGGTCAATTTGAATTTCATGACAGTTAGGATAAGACATTCATTGGCAAATTCGTTAGTATTTATGAGAGGATAAAAACAGTTTTAAGGGTAATCAAGTGAGGTGGTCTCCACCTATGTAATATAAAAATATAAAAGTTGTTCGCTTTTCAAGGTAAGAACCATCTAGAAATACATACATTCACTATTGATATCTGAGATTAAGTAACTGCGTTTTTCTATTTTCTATTAAACTACTGTAATAGAAAATTAGGGGTGGTAATTAGGGCCTAGCATGGCGGGCCAATCCGTAGGCCCAAACAAAATATGCGAGGCAAGCCTAGAAGTTGAACTCGTAAGCCCATCACAGCTTGGCCCGCATAAGCCCGCAACCCGCATAGGCTGACCCGCGGTCAACATAAAAAAAAATATTTTAATGTGCTAAAATTTAAAAAAAGCATTGTGTATGTCATAGTATGAATATGAATGAATATGATGAAAATATTGAATAATCAATTTATCATCCAACTCCTCAAAGTCTTAATTAATTTTGTGAACTTAGTAAAGTTTCTCTAATTTTAAAATTGAAAGTTTTATCATAAGAATTAAAAAAAAAAAAGAACATGTGGGCCAAGTAATGTGTGGGACGGGCCAATGATTGCAGCCCGCATAAATTGTGCAGGACGGGATAGACAGTTCACGATGTGTGGGCCTTATGCAGGCCGGGTCTAAACGGATCGTACCGACCATCATTGTCATCGCTATAGAAAATGTAAATGCATGTGTATATTGTGTTGTATTACTTGATTTGTGATGATTTGCAAGAATGGATATGGGAGAATGGGGTCAATTCATTCTCCATACAATTACTATTTTATCCTTGTGTTTCTTTTAGTTTTTTACTTATCACTTTTGTAACAAATTTTGATTAATTAGATTTTAATTTTAAATACTTTTTACACCACTATGAAAATAATATTGATTATAAAAATTCTAATTGTAATTAGTTATGCTTTACATAAATTGTGAATTATTCAATTTTTAATTAATTAAAAACTACATTTATGCTTAGGTTAAATTAGTTAAATACATTTTGTTAAAATATTGTAAATTTGTAAATCTAGCACGTTTTTTGACTATTATTTGATAATCACATAAAAAATTTTATTATCTATTTTTAAAATGGAAAATTTTATTTAAATTATTTTAATCAATATATAAATGTTTGTAACAAGATTACTCCCATTTAATTTATATTAATTTTAAGCAACCATATCTCAATTTAAAATAGTTTCATAATGTGAAATTATTATTTAATTTTTTTAAACTAATCTCCAAAATTTTATTTTATCTTAATTTCTAAAAATTATATTTTAATTTAATATATTTTTATCAATCTTATTTTTTTGGTTTAAATAATCACTTACATTTCATTATAATATAATTTACATTTTTTATAATTTAAGTTTAATTACTTATATATATATATATAAGGGTAAAATAGTAATCTTATATTTTTATCTATTATATTATTATTTTTAATTTATTATTATATCTATCACATCAGTCACTAGTTTTCATAAACTTTTTTCTCACTTATTTTCAAATCTCGTAATATTTCTTTTAATCTAAACAACTCAACTTTCACCCCTCTTTCCTTTCAAATTTACTTAAATCCATTCTCTCAAATTCACTTCTATAAATAAATAATATACTCAAAATTTATATATTTAATATTATTATGGCTAATTTAATACAAATGAATGCATAATCTAGTATATCTATAACCATCAAAGAAATTATATATATTAAGGAATGTCCATCGTTTTTTCATATTTTTGAATTCATGGTAATTAAATCATAATTATATTTTCAGTTAACTTTTTTCGATGCAAATAACCATATTATTTGCAAAATATTAATCTTCCATTTTATTAATGTGAATTTGATTCAAAAAGTCTTCACAAACTTTCATTTCATTTTGATGTGATGAGTAATCATATTATCATGTTTTCATCTTCATTGATAGTTTTCTCTATCAATTTTAAAAAATAATTTTATTCTTTTATTTTTCATCAATATACCTATTTAAAAAAGAAGTTTAAGACTAAAAAATATTTTATCATAATCTAATCAAAAGTTAAGAGACATAATTATTAAAAAAAATTATGATAATCAAGTTACAATTAAAAATCGACTATGAAAAATTACGTAGTGCATTGCTTCTTCTTTTATTTTAAAAAAGAAGTTTAAGATTAAAAAATAATTTATCATAATCTAATCAAAAGTTAAGAGACATAATTACTAAAAAAAATTATGATAATCAAGTTACAATTAAAAATCGACTATGAAAAATTACATAGTACATTGTTTCTTCTTCTATACTAATAAAAAATGAATATACAATTTTTTATATTTTCTCATAGTACATTGCTCATATTTTGTCCATACATTTCACTTTATTTTTGATAAATATAATATAATTTTATTTATTAACTTAATAATATTACAATATCATCAACTACTAATATTATATCATATATATATATTTTCAAAATATATGTACACACATACACTATGACATCTGTGTTTAAGTAATATAATTTTAAAAAAAAATTAAAATTTAAAAGATGTAAAAAAGATTCAAAAAAATTTTAGGAGGGAACCTTGACCCCACCTGCCCTTCTAACCTCGGCCACCGCAAACAACTGTATTATAGTAATAGTAAGCTGTTAATTTTATCTTACTTTTTACGATATATTGAATTTTATTAATTATTTTATAAAATTAAAGTGCAAAATCAGATACTCCCAAAAAAAAAAAAGATACAATCGAATGGTAAATGCTGAAAATACACTGATAATTAGTTATTAAATATTTAGTTTTGGTAAATCAAGTTGATTTAAAAATTCTAATTAATAATGCGAGATTATATATAACACTTTTTCAATTTGATTAAAAACACTAATATATATTTTGATTTAAAATTAAGTTTAAATTCAAATTCAAAATAAGAAACTCTAGAGATTTATTTTAAATAAATACACTTAAATATCTTAATTTATTTCGTTTTTTATACATATTTCTTTACAAACGTATATTTTGATTTTAACTCATTATGATATGAACATATTTTGATTCAAATTTATTTCATATTGAAATTTGAACTACCTAAACTTGATTTAAGTTCCATGAAAGAAAAAGACGTATGTTAGTTCATCTATAAAAAAAAAGGTTTATATGTTGTTATTTTTTATTTTCACTGTTTTTCTTTTTATGAAACAGTCTATTGTTAACATTTATTCTTTCTATTTAATTTCAGTGAAGATATAAATAAACAAAAAAAATACATATCCACCATTGGTACTATTATGTATCTAAGGTGAGTCTATTTTAAAGTGATTCTTTTTGAATACTAGAGGAAGATGAATTTACGTGAAAATCATGAAAGTAGTATTATGAATTTTATAATGTCTCATTTTTATTATGAAGAAAATAAATGCGTCAATATGTTTGTATATTTGATATTTTGAAGAATTTTATCCACGGATCTTATTCAACTTCTTATAACGTGGAGCTCAGCATCTTCACAGGGGAATTCTCCGCCACCTAACAAAGAAAAAATAGTAAAAAAACTAAAGGTTAAACATCACGAACTACCATATCATAAAAGTAATCGAGTTCGATTTTTTTATGGATATTTTAGTAAATATTTGATATGTATTCAATTCATTTTTTCTTAATACATTACAAAAAAAAATTAAATAACAATTAATTAAAAAAAGTCACTACATTTACCAATTTAGATTTTATTTTATAAATTAAAAATTATTGATAAATAAAATAATTTCTATTATAAAAAATTAATTGGTGTGAGAATTAAAATCTAAATTGGTCTCTAACATTAACTATCAAAATTTTAACTAATAAAAGAATAGTGTCTGGAATAGTTTCTAATTTAAAATTAAAGACTAATTCAAAATCAACAATAATAAGTAGCTAAAACATTAATAACTAATGTTAGATAATAATTTAAAGACTAATTCACATACAACTTGGTCAATATAATTATTAATTATTTGATCTCTGAATTTTGGTTTGTGTGTATAGGGAGAACCTAGACCAGTTTGACCTAGGGAAACTACTGGGTGGGTTTGAAAGGTGTGCCAAGGACCAGTATATCTCAACCAGGCAAGGTGGCACACATCTTGGCATATAGGCAAGAAACTGATGCATTAAATAGTCTGGGTAATGCAATAAATAGTCAATTTGAATTTCATGACAGTTAGGATAAGACATTCATTGACAAATTCATTAGTATTTATGAGAGGATAAAAACAGTTCTAATGGTAATCAAGTGAGGTGGTCTCCAGCTATGTAATATAAAAATATATAAGTTGTTCGATTTTCAAGGTAAGAACCATCTAGAAATACATACATTCACTATTGATATCTGAGATTAAGTAGCTGCGTTTTTCTATTTTCTATTAATCTACTGTAACAGAAAATTAGGGGTGGTAATTAGGACCTAGCATGGTGGGCCAATTCGTAGGCCCAAACAAAATATGCAGGGCAAGGCTAGAAGTTGAACTCGCAAGCACGTCACAGCCTGGCCCGCATAAGCCTGCAACCCGCACAGGATGGCCCGCGGTCAACATAAAAAAAATATATTTTAATGTGCTAAAATTTAAAAAATATATTGTGTATGTCATAGTATGAATATGAATGAATATGATGAAAATATTGAATAATCAATTTATCATCAAACTCCTCAAAGTCTTTACTTAATTTTGTGAAGTTAGTAAAGTTTCTCTAATTTTAAACATTGAAAGTTTTATCATAAGAATTAAAAAAAAAAAAAAGACCTGTGGGCCAAGTAATGTGTGGGACGGGCCAGCAGCCCGCATAAATTGTGCAGGACGGGATAGACAGTCCGCGATGTGTGGGCCTTATGCAGGCCGAGTCTAAACGGGTTGTACCGACCATCATTGCCATCCCTACAGAGAATGTAAATGCATGTGTATATTGTGTTGTATCACTTGATTTGTGATGATTTGCAAGGATGGATATGGGAGAATGGGGTCAATTCATTCTCCATACAATTATTAATTTATCCTTGTGTTTCTTTTAGTTTTTTACTTATCACTTTTGTAACAAATTTTAATTAATTAGATTTTAATTTTAAATACTTTTTACACCACTATATGAAAATAATATTGATTATAAAAATTCTAATTGTAATTAGTTATGCTTTACATAAATTGTGAATTATTCAGTTTTTAATTAATTAAAAACTACATTTATGCTTAGGTTAAATTAGTTAAATACATTTTGTTAAAATATTGTAAATTTGTAAATCTAGCACGTTTTTGGACTATTATTTGATAATCACATAAAAAATTTTATATCTATTTTTAAAATGGACAATTTTATTTAAATTATTTTAATCAATATATAAATGTTTGTAACAAGATTACTCCCATTTAATTTATATTAATTTTAAGCAACCATATCTCAATTTAAAATAGTTTCGTAATGTGAAATTATTATTTAATTTTTTTAAACTAATCTCCAAAATTTTAGTTTATCTTAATTTCTAAAAATTATATTTTAATTTAATATCATTTTTTCTTAATACATTAAAAAAATTATTAAATAACAATTAATTCAAAAAACATTAATCACTACATTTACTACTTTAGCTTTTATTTAATAAACTAAAAATTATTGATATCTAAAATAATTTCTATTATAAAAAAATTAATTGATGTGAGAATTAAACTCTAAATTGGTCTCTCACATTAACTATAAAAATCAACAATAATAAGTAGCTAAAACATTAATAACTAATGTTAGATAATAATTTAAAGACTAATTCACAGACAACTTGGTCAATATAATTATTAATTAATTTGGTCTCTAAATTTTGGTTTGTGTGTATAGGAAGAACCTAGAGCAGTTTGACCTAGGAAAACTACTAGGTGGGTTTGAAAGATGGGCCAAGGACCAGTATATCTCAGCTAGGCAAGGTGGCACACATCTTGGCATATAGACAAGAAACTGATGCATTAAATAGCCTAATGCAATAATAGGTCAATTTGAATTTCATGACAGTTAGGATAAGACATTCATTGGCAAATTCATTAGTATTTATGAGAGGATCAAATTCATTAGTATTTATGAGAGGATAAAAACAGTTCTAAGGGTAATCAAGTGAGGTGGTCTCCAGCTATGTAATATAAAAATATAAAAGTGGTTCGATTTAAGGTAAGAACCATTTAGAAATACATACATTCACTATTGATATCTAAGATTAAGTAGTTGCGTTTATTTCTATTTTATATTAATCTACTGTAACATAGAATTAGGGGTGACAATTAGGACCTAGCCTTTGCGGGCCGATCCGTAGGCCCACACAAAATATGCGGAGCAAGCCTAGAAGTTGAACTCACAACCCCGTCACAGCTTGGCCCGCATAAGCCCGCAACCTGCACAGGTTAGTCCGCGGCCAGCATAAATAAATATATATTTTAATGTGCTAAAATTTAAAGAAACCATTGTGTATGTCATAGTATGAATATGAATGAATATTATGAAAATATTGAATTATCAATTTATCATCCAACTCCTCAAAATCTAAACTTAATCTTGTGAACTTTGTAAAGTTTCTCAATTTTTAAACATTGAAAATTTTATCATAAGAATTAAAAAAAAAAAAGACTCATGGGCCAAGTGATGTGTGGGGCGTGCCAATGATTGTAGCCCGCATAAATTGTGCAGGACGGGACATACCAGTCTGCGATGTGTGGGCCTTATGTAGGCCGGGTCTAAACGGGTCGTACCGACCGACATTGCCATCCCTACAGAGAATGTAAATGCATGTGTATATTGTGTTGTATCACTTGATTTGTGATGATTTGCAAGGATGGATATGGGAAAATGGGGTCAATTCATTCTCCATACAATTACTATTTTATCCTTGTGTTTCTTTTAGTTTTTACTTATCACTTTTATAACAAATTTTAATTAATTAGATTTTAATTTTAAATATATTTTACACCACTATAAATATATCACACACACACACACACACACACATATATATATATATATATATATATATATAAAGGAATGTCCATCGTTTTTTTATATTTTTGAATTCATGGTAATTAAATCATAATTATATTTTTCAGTTAACTTTTTTCGATGCAAATAACCATATTATTTGCAAAATATTAATCTTCCATTTTATTAATGTGAATTTGATTCAAAAAGTCTTCACAAACTTTCATTTCATTCTGATGTGATGAGTAATCATATTATCATGTTTTCATCTTCATTGATAGTTTTTTCTATCAATTTTAAAAAATAAATTTATTCTTTTATTTTTCATCAATATACCTATTTAAAAAAGAAGTTTAAGACTAAAATATTTTATCATAATCTAATCAAAAGTTAAGAGACATAATTACTAAAAAAAATTATGATAATCAAGTTACAATTAAAAATGGACTATGAAAAATTACATAGTACATTGCTTCTTCTTCTATTTAAAAAAAAAAGTTTAAGATAAAAAAATAATTTATCATAATTTAATCAAAAGTTAAGAGACATGATTACTAAAAAAATTATGATAATAGAGTTATAATTAAAAATTGACAATGAAAAATTACATAGTACATTGCTTCTTTTTCTATACTAATAAAAAATGAATATACAATTTTTTATATTTTCTCAGTACATTGCTCATATTTTCTCCATACATTTCACTTTATTTTTGATAAATATAATTTTATTTTATTTATTAACTTAATAATATTACAATATCATCAACTACTAATATTATATCATACATATTCAAAAAATATATACACACATACACAATAATATCTATGTTTAAGTCAGTATAATTAAAAAAAAAATTAAATGATGTAAAAAAATTCAAAAAAAATTGAGGAGGGGAGCCGTGACCCCACCTGCCCCAACTAACCTCGGCCACCGCAAACAACTGTATTATAGTAATAGTAAGCTGTTAATTTTATCTTACTTTTTACGATATATTGAATTTTATTAATTATTTTATAAAATTAAAGTGCAAAATCAGATACTCCGAAAAAAAAAATATACAATCGAATGGTTAATGCTGAAAATACACTGATAATTAGTTATTAAATATTTAGTTCTGGTAAATCAAGTTGATTTAAAAATTCTAATTGATAATGCGAGATTATATATAACACTTTTTCAATTTGATTAATAACACTAATATATATTTTCATTTAAAATTAAGTTTAAATTCAAATTCAAAATAAGAAACTCTAGAGATTTATTTTAAATAAATACACTTAAATATCTTAATTTATTTCGTTTTTTATACATATTTCTTTACAAACGTATATTTTGATTTTAACTCATTATGATATGAACATATTTTGATTCAAATTTATTTCATATTGAAATTTGAAATACCTAAACATGATTTAAGTTCCATGAAAGAAAAAGACGTATGTTAGTTCATCTATAAAAAAAAGTGTATATGTTGTTATTTTTTATTTTCACTGTTTTTTTTTTATGAAACAGTCGATTGTTAACATTTATTTTTTCTATTTAATTTCAGTGAAGATATAAATAAACAAAAAAAATACATATCCACCATTGGTACTATTATGTATCTAAGGTGAATCTATTTTAAAGTGGTTCCTTTTGAATATTAGAGGAAGATGAATTTACGTGAAAATCATGAAAGTAGTATTATGAATTTTATAATCACTCATTTTTATTATGAAGAAAATAAATGCGTCAATATGTTTGTATATTTGATATTTTGAAAAATTTTATTCACGGATCTTATTCAACTTCTTATAACGCGGAGCTCAGCATATTCACAGGGGAATTCTCCGCCACCTAACAAAGAAAAAATAGTAAAAAAACTAAAGGTTAAACATCACGAACTACCATATCATAAAAGTAATCGAGTTCGATTTTTTTTATGGATATTTTAGTAAATATTTGATATGTATTCGATTCATTTTTTCTTAATACATTACAAAAAAAAAATTAAATAACAATTAATTAAAAAAAAATTAATCACTACATTTACTAATTTAGATTTTATTTAAATAAACTAAAAATTATTGATATCTAAAATAATTTCTATTATAAAAAAAATTAATTGATGTGAAATTAAAATCTAAATTGGTCTCTCACATTAACTATCAAAATTTTAATTAATAAAAGAATAGTGTCTGAAATAGTTTCTAATATAAAATTAAAGACTAATTCAAAATTAATAATAATAAGTAGCTAAAACATTAATAATTAATGTTAGATAAATATTTAGAGACTAATTAACAGACAACTTGGTCAATATAATTATTAATTATTTTGGTCTCTAAATTTTGGTTTGTGTGTATAGGGAGAATCCAGACCAGTTTGACCTAAGGAAACTACTAGGTGGGTTTGAAAGATGGGTCAAGGACCAGTATATCTCAGCCAGGCAAGGTGGCACACATCTTGGCATATGGGCAAGAAACAGATGCATTAAATAGCCTGGGTAATGCAATAGGCCAATTTGAATTTCATGACAGTTAGGATAAGACATTCATTGGAAAATTCATTAGTATTTATGAGAGGATAAAAACAGTTCTAAGGATAATCAAGTGAGGTGGTCTCCAGCTATGTAATATAAAAATATAAAAGTGGTTCGATCTCTAAGGTAAGAACCATCTAGAGATACATACATTCACTACTGATATTTGAGATTAAGTAGTTGCCGTTCGTAATCGAGAATTAGGGGTGGCAATTAGGGCCTAGCCTGGCGGACCGGTCCGTAGGCCCACACAAAATATGTAGGGCAGGCCTGGAAGTTGAACTCGTAAGCCCATCACAGCCTGACCCGCATAAGCCCACAACCCGCCCGGGCTGGCCCGTGACCAGCATAAAAAATATATTTTAATGTGCTAAAATTTAAAGAATACATTGTGTATGTCATACTATAAATATGAATATGATGAAAATATTGAATTATCAATTTATCATCCAACTTCTCAAAGTCTTTACTTAATGTGAACTTAGTAAAGTTTCTCAAATTTTAAACATTAAAAGTTTTATCATAAGAATTAAAAAAAAACTCGTGAGTCAAGTGATTATTAAATAACAATTAATTCAAAAAAAATTAATCACTACATTTACTAATTTATATTTTATTTAATAAACTAAAAATTATTGATATCTAAAATATTTTTTATTATAAAAAAAATTAATTGATGTGAGAATTAAAATCTAAATTGGTCTCTCACATTAATTATCAAAATTTTAATTAATAAAAGAATAGTGTCTGAAATAGTTTCTAATTTAAAATTAAAGACTAATTCAAAATTAATAATAATAAGTAGCTAAACATTAATAATTAATGGTAGATAACAATTTAGAGACTAATTCACATACAGCTTGGTCAATATAATTATTAATTATTTTGGTCTCTAAATTTTGGTTTGTGTGTATGCATAGGGAGAATCCAGACTAGTTTGACCTATAGTAGGTGAGTTTGAAAGATGGGTCAAGGACCAATATATCTCAGCCAGGCAAGGTGGCACACATCTTGGCATATAGGCAAGAAACTGATGCATTAAATAGCCTTGGTAATGCAATAATAGGCCAATTTGAATTTCATGACAGTTAGGATAAGACATTCATTGACAAATTCATTAGTATTTATGAGAGGATAAAAATAGTTATAAGGGTAATCAAGTGAGGTGGTCTCCAACTATGTAATATAAAAATATAAAAATGGTTTGATTTTCAATGTAAGAACTATCTAGAAATACATACATCCACTACTGATATATGAGATTAAGTAGCTGCGTTTGATTCTATTTTCTATTAATATATTGTAAAAGAGAATTAGGGGTGCCAATTAGGGTCTGGCTTGGCGGGCCGGTCCGTAAACCCGCACAAAATATGCGGGATAGACTAAGAAGTTGAACCCTGCAAGCCCGTCACAGCTTGACCCGCATAAGCCCGCAGTCTTCACAGGCTGGCCCGCGGCTAGCATAAAAAAATATATTTTAATGTGCTAAAATTTAAAGAATACATTATATATTTTTATCTTAATTTCTAAAAATTATATTTTAGTTTAATATATTTTTATCAATCTTAATATTTTGGTTTAAATAATGACTTACATTTCATTATAATATAATTTACATTTTTTATAATTTAAGTTTAATTACTTTTATATATGTAAGGGTAAAATAGTAATCTTATATTTTTATCAATTATATTATTATTTTTAATTTATTATTATATCCATCACATCAGTCACTAATTTTCATAAACTTTCTTCATACTTATTTTCAAATCTTGTAATATTTTTCTTAATCCAAACTAAACTTTCACCTCTCTTTCCTTTCAAATCTACTTAAATTCATTCTCTCAAATTCACTTTTATAAACAAATAATATACTCAAAATTTATATATTTAATATTATTGTGACTAATTCAACACACACACACACATAAAGAAATGTCCATCGTTTTTCATATTTTTGAACTCATGGTAATTGAATCATAATTAGATATTTCAGTTAACTTTTTTCGATACAAATAACCATATTATTTGCAAAATATTCATCTTCCATTTTATTAATGTAAATTTGATTCAAAAAGTCTTCACAAGCTTTAATTTCATTGTTATGTGATGAGTAATCATATTATCATGTTTTCATCTTCACTGATAGTTTTCTCTATCAATTTTAAAAAATAAATTTATTATTTTATTTTTCATCAATATACCTATTTAAAAAAGAAGTTTAAGACTAAAAAATAATTTATCATAATCTAATCAAAAGTTAAGAGACATAATTACTAAAAAAATTATAATAATCAAGTTACAATTAAAAATCGATTATGAAAAATTACATAGTACATTGCTTCTTCTTCTATTTTAAAAAAGAAGTTTAAGACTAAAAAATATTTTATCATAATCTAATCAAAAGTTAAGAGAAGTAATTACTAGAAATAATTATGATAATCAAGTTAAATTAAAAATCCACTATGAAAAATTACATACTACATTGTTTCTTCTTTTATATTAATAAAAACTGAATATAAAAAAAGTCATGAGATAAAAAATAGTTCTAAATTTTAAACAAATATTTAACTATTAAGTCAGACAAGAAAAAATTACATTTTTTATTTATTTAAAAATGAAAGAGAAGACATGAAAAATGATGATATAAATGATGAGTTTCTGTCTAACTTTTTTTGAGTAACAAAAAAAAAGTAAACATGAAAAATACATATAAGAAACTTAAAAAACAGTGAGAGAGAAAATAAAAAATATTTTAATAATTTCATTTCTTTATATATTTAATTTTATGTTTTATTATTTATTATTGTACTCTATAAAATAAAAAAATAATTAATTTAGTTTTCATTAATTTTTAATATAATATTACTTAATTTAAAAAAAATAAAAAATTTATCTATAATTATATATAAATCTATAACAATATAGGGAATTCATCTTTTTGTGTCCACATTTCATAATACCCGTTTTACCCTTAATTATTTTAAAAATTAATCCACATTTCATAATACTCGTTTTACCCTTAGTTATTTTAAAAATTAATTATTTTATAAATAATTTACTTTTAATCATTTTTCTACAAATCTCTTTTGAAATCTCTTTTGTCTTAAATCATTATTTAATTTTTCTTTTTACATATCATTTTTTTTAATTTTATATTTAACAACTATTTTAAAAATTATATATTTATTATTGATCTTAAATTTCTTGAAAATTAAAAAATGCGAATTCACATGGGCGACAACGCCTGTGTGTTCGCTAGTTATATATAAAGAGGATTCCTTCTTTTTTATCTACATTTCATAATTCTAACTTTATCCTTTACAATGTAATTATTTGTTAAATTTTTAAAAACTAACTCTTACTTTTACAAGTTTTTATAAAACTATTTACTTATTTTCTTCTTCTTTTTTCTCCTATTCATCAACAATTATTTTCTCATATTTTCTTCATACATTTCACTTTATTTTTGATAAATATAATTTTATTTTGTTTATTACCTTAATAATATTACAATATCATCAACTACTAATATTATATCATACATATTCAAAAAATGCATACACACAGACACAATAATACCTATGTTTAAGCCAGTATAATTTAAAAAAAAAAATTAAATGATGTAAAAAAAATCAATAAAAATTTGAGGAGGGGAGCCGTGATCCCACCTGCCCCTATTAACCTTGGTCATCGCAAACAACTGTATTATAGTAATAGTAAGGTGTTAATTTTATCTTACTTTTTACGATATATTGAATTTTATTAATTATTTTATAAATTATGTCAGCAATAATGCGTTATTAGATAATCGTTTTTTTTGTCTGACATATTTATATTAAAATTAAGCTCAGTATTTAAATAGTTTTGAAAACAATTTTTTTTAATATATATAATCCTAAAGTTTTTTAATTAATTGAAAATTTAATAAATTCATTTATAATAAATAAGAACTAGTTGTTATATGACTCTTTGGTTCGTCAACTTTTTTATTTTTCTGATGTAAAAAAAAACTTTTAGATTTTTATGAAAATTAATTTAAGGGTTCATAAAATATAAACATTGAAAATATTAAATTTGATTAAAAATCTTTATTCCATAAGGATTTTATTTCTGTAAAATAAAATAAGAAAACGAGTCCTAAACATGCAGTATTTAATTTGCAATTAGAAATTATATAACTGGGAATAACTTAAAGATTTAAATGTTACGAACTATATTAAAAATAGCTTCTGCATATATATATATATATATATATATATATATATATATATATATATATATATATATATATAATTTCTAACTATCTATTTTTAATGTATTAAATAATATAACTATTCTTTAAAGTCCTTAAATAGGAGAAAGATTACTTTTAAAATTTTCTACGAGGAGACAAATTTGATGAGATTAAAAATATAAAATAAACAAGAAAAGTTATCATACAAATAAAAATTATTTTAAAATATATATTTTTAGGAATTTTTCCTCATTTTCAAAATCATGTCCATTACACCACGGTGAGTGTAAAACATTTATGAGAGAAGGTGCAAATTATGCGGAATTTCTTCCTCGCAACGACAGTTTGAAGAATGTCTTGTAGTGATGATAGCTGCCGATTAAAATTGGAAATATGGATTTTCCAACGAGAATGATATTTTAATCTATTTTTTAATTTATTTTTAATTCATTACTTCAATTATCATTAGATTATCATATTATTAAAAAGAATAAAAAAAAAAATCTAATAATGATTGAAGCAATAAAGTTAGAAGTAAATAGAAAAAGTGAGTTAAAATATTATTTTTTTTAAAAAAAATAGATTTTTAATAGATCAAATCAGATTAAAATTAGAACAATTTGATGGAATCAGATTTTTTCCCAGCCCTACAATTTGGTAATTTGTTGTTGATGCTAACCACAGATTTCCCAGACAAAAGGTCCTACTCGATGGGATTGCATCAGAGGGATTCGTGCATTCACGTATAAACATTACAATAATTAAATAACCTAATTAAAATTTGACTTGGTTGACCATTGTTACGACATCCTTCAATCGGTTAGATTATAAACGAAACAGTTGATTTAATTTTAGTGGTAGGTAAGTGGAAACTCTGAATCCATATATAGATATTATATTTTGCTAAAATTGCAACATTTGAGAGTAACATTCGTGGCTACGATATATATATTGTTTAGTTTGGACAAAAATATCAAGTTGCAATGCTATTATTGTAGTAATGTGTAGGTCGATTTCCGTATCGCAGGTGTGGAGGCAGATTTTACGAAATTAATCTCCATTTCCGTATCCCATCTGCATCAGTTTTTTCTCTGCTGCAGCAATTGTATTGGGTTTGCCTCATCAAATACTGATAGATAATGGAGAATCCAGAACTAGGCAATAAAACATTCATCAGTTATTGGGATTCGCAAGGGCAGGGGCATGTTTGTGTCCGAAACGATAGAAACGTAGGGTCTTATGGCGTTTTCATTGGGGATTATCCATTCGGGTTTGTGCTTCCAGTGACGTTGTGCCAACTCTTCACCTTCAACATAATCTCTAGAACGCTCTTCTTTCTTCTCAGGCCTCTACGAACACCAAAATTCAGCTGCAACCTTCTGGTAAGCTTCAACGATTTTCCTTCGAAATGAGTATAGTAATGTTTGCATAACTATGATTTTGTTGTGTGATTATGAAATGTGCAGGGTGGGATTATTTTGGGCCCAACATTTCTGGGGCGCAACAAGGCGTATATGAGTGCTCTATTCCCAGAAAGACAAGCATCGGTGCTAATGTTTGCTTGCATATTAGGAGTCACATATTCCCTGTTCTTATTGTCACTGAAAATGGACGTACTCATGACTGTGAGAGCCGCAAAAAGCAATTGGCTACTCGGAGTAATACCCTTCTTCGTTTCATTTTTAGTCCTGGACGCACTCTTAAGCGTCTTCTATGCCCCTAATATATCTCCTTCCTACATAGACAATTCACGCAACGCAATAAGTTTTTCAATGGCCATGAGCAACTTCCCCGTCATCTCCGATGCGTTGATCGAACTCAATCTCATAGCCACAGAGCTCGGCCAGATCGCTCTCTCTTCCTCCATGATCAACGACAACATACAATGCCTATTGCTCCTCCTCCACAGCTTCACCGAACAATCTGATGACCTCAAACATTCAATCAACTTGTTGGGAAGCTGGTCCCTATTCTTGTCTTTCGTCTATTTCGTCCTGCGACCCACCATGAAGCTCATTGTCCGGATAACCCCCGTGGGAAAACCGGTCAAGGAGTCCTACATCGTCTTCATTCTTCTCACGGTTCTGCTCGTCTCCGTTTTGGGAGACGCCCTGGGAGTAACCAGTCTCATAGGGCCGTTGCTTTTTGGCTTGGTCATACCCAGTGGACCACCCTTGGGCACAACACTTGTGGAGAAGTGTGAGGTTCTCATCGCCCAGTTTCTCCTACCCTTCTTCTTCATGTACGTGGGAATGATGACCGATTTGTCTGCACTCGGGGATTGGCGCTTGTTTTTGACTCTGCAGTCTGTCTTCATCATCGGAGACTTGGCCAAGTTGGTAGCATGTATTTTGGTTTCTCTAACCTACAACATTAAGCCTAGATATGGCACATTGCTTGGCCTCACCTTGAACATCAAGGGACTAACTCAACTCATAGGTTTCTTTAGACTCAAGAAATTCAAGGTTGTTTTTCTATTATTTTATTAGTTTACTAAGCAATTTGCTTGACCTAAATTTTCATCTATGTTTTTCTGAGCTTTTGTAGATGTTGGATGAGGCAACATTCAGTCAACTGGTGTTCTGTGTGGTGTTTATCACGGCGATCGTTACACCCTTGATCAGCTTACTGTACAAGCATCGGCCACGAGTCCTACAGACAGCAAGCTTATACGAAGGCCATGTCAGAACCATCCAAAGCATTCCAAGAGACACAGAGTTTCGCATCATTTGTTGCGTACACAACGAAGAGAACGTGCGTTGCGCAACTGCTTTCATCGAAGTGTGCAACCCTATGGTAGAGAGTCCCATATGCCTCTACGCCATACACCTCATCGAGCTTCTAGGAAAAAGCGCACCCATTCTCGTTCCCATAAACTACAGACTAAAATCTCTGTCCGTTAATTATCCCAACACCAACCACATCATGCGAGCCTTCGAAAACTACTCTAACAACTCAAGTGGACCCGTCACGGTTCTCCCCTACGTCAACGTCGCACCCTACAAGAGCATGCACGATGCCATCTGCAACCTCGCGCAGGACAAGTTGGTGCCTTTCATCATCATCCCCTTACCCGAAAACGACAATGTGCATCTCGTGCACCACGTGGCAGCATCCATCCGCAAAATGAACGCCAGCTTTCAAGCGCAAGCTCCATGCACGTTGGGGATTCTGGTGGACAAGCACTCCCGGCTGAGCGCGTGCAGCACCCAGATGTTTTTCCACGTGGGGATATTCTTCATAGGTGGGTCCGACGACAGGGAAGCGTTGGCTTTGGGGATTCGGATGGTGGAACGTGCGTCAACGAGGGTGTCGTTGTTCCGGTTCGTGGTGATGAATCGAGGGTACGGTAATAAAATTGTTTTGACGAGAGAGGAGCGTGAACAGGAAGAGGAGGATCTGATGATGGACGATAGTTTAATTGATGAGTTCAAGAGCTTGAAATATGGTAGCGGTAACGTTTCTTGGTTCGAGATTAAGGTGGAGGATGGGGTTGAGGTTTTGGACGCAGTTCACAGTTTGGAAGGAAACTATGACCTTGTGATTGTGGGAAAAAGACACAACGATGGGTATCTGAATTCAGAGCAAATGGGAACACTCATAGAAAACGCAGCCGTTTTGGGAATATTGGGGGATATGCTGTCGTCGCGGGAGTTTTGCCTTGGGATGATTCCGGTTCTGGTCACACAGTGTGGAGGGGTAAGGCGAAATGCTAAAAAGATCGATAAAGTACATTCAACTAATTTATCTCAAAAAAGTTTTACAACTGCTGAATAATACTATATTTTCGAAATAATTTTAGGTGTTAGAATCAGAAAACTATTTTTCTGGGAAAGTGTAAATATATATTTCGTTTTATTTTTTGTATGGAGTAAGGAATGTTTTAGTACCCCTATGGTTTTCAACCTTTAAAGTAGTACTCGTTTACACATATTCTATTGGAAAATAATTGTGCATGCATTTAGGCATACATCTAAATATATATTTCGACTTAATAGTTAATAAATAAATATATATGTAAATATTCAATTTTTAAATTGAAGAAATTAATTGATATTTTTATTAATACTTCAATCATTAAAAAGTTATATTATTGCATATTGAACCTTGAAAGAGTTTTAATTCTATATTTTTTAAATTGAAAACTTGATTAGATCTTTTATTAAGAGAGGTCATAAATTGAATAAAATAAACAAAAAATATAAAAAAAGATATTAAAAATAATTATTATAATTACCAACTCTACTGTTTTTTTTTCATTGCTTTTCCTAATTGATGTCTTGCATATTCATTTTAGTAATATATCTTGACATAGAAAAGAATTTATGTTTTTGGATAAGACAATTTAAGAAAGTAATTAATTTATATGGATAATTTAAAATTTTTTGAGGAAAAATCACTTGTTTGAATGAGAATGAGAAAATTAAAAAGAAACTGAAATTATGAAATTTTAAGAAAGTATTTTAAATAAAAAATAGTAGAATTTAAAATTTCCTTAAAATTAAAGAAATTAAATTTTGTCAAGTTGTAGAACTACTCATCGGTTAGGAGAAAAAAAAATCATAGGTCTCGATCTTCACTTCGAGTTGAAAATAGAGTCGAGTCTTGTCGGACAAAAAGTCAAGACGAGTGTCTTCAAGTTGAAGGTCTAAACGAGTCAGCCAGATTGAAGTCTAACCAGGTCAGCCCAACTCGAAGTTGGACTAATTATTTTTTGTCAATAAAATTGGTGATTATCAAATATTTTCTTGCAGTGCACTACAACATTTATAAATTAGATATTTTATTGATAAGTATCCTAAAATATCAAACATGAATACATATCACACACATATATGTGATCCAAATTGAAGTATCGATGCAACACATGTTATAACTTAAACAACAACTCTTTCAATGTTCTCTGTGCTATATTATAAAGACTTTTTTGAGTTTCATAATTTTTTTTCCATTTTTTCTTTTAAATAGTAATATTATTCCAATTTTCAACTATACTAGACATAGTAAATTAATAAAATGTTATTTCCTTTTTGTTCACTAAGTATTTAAAAAATAAGAGTAGTTTTATTTTCAATTAATGTTAATTAGATATTTATAAGTCACAAATAAAGAAATATTATATGAATCAAACATTTTATTTTTTGAAATTACAAGACTACTATTTTAATGCTTGTATTTTTAGATTTTAATTTATATTTTGTGGTCAAAATAATTCTCTATTAATAAGTTCAGTAGTACATGTAATCGTTTGTAAAAATCTTTTTGAATACCATGCATTCCTTGCTGGGCTGGGGGAATCCTTTTCCATACCAAAACAGTTTGGGTGACGCACACAAATTAAAATAGGTGATTATATTTTGAAGGTCAGTTTTTATATTGGAATTTTTTGTGTTGCGCTGAAAATTTAAAATATACTATTTTAATACTTTAAAATTTTAAAATTTGTGGTTATTATTGTATTTTGAAAGTACAAGCAATAAACAACATAGAAAAACTTAATAAAAAAATTCAAATTTGATATATTTTGATATTTAATAAATAAAATACTTTACTAGATAACTTAAACATTACCATTGATTACTATTTAAAAATTTTCTTGTATTGTATTGGAATTTTTTATGTTGTGTTGAGTGTTAAAAACTAAACACAAACGAGAAATAATACAGAAAAATTAAGTAAAAAAAATTCAAATTTGATAAATAAAATACTTTACGAGATAACTTAAAATAGTAATATTTTAATTATATTTATTTAAATTTTTAACTTAAATTGTAATACATATTATTATATTATTATAGAGGGGTAAGTGCATTTTTCTATTAAAATTTGTCATTAACTATTAGCTGTTTGCCGTGTGGTTTAGTTTCATATGGATCCTTACAACCGCAATTCGTTACACGAAGTTAGGTTTTGTAATTAATTTTTTTCTTGATTACACCTGCCACTGGAACCATTTGTGCTACACAACCATTTTGTTCTGTGATACCACAACTCTCTGTTCACGCTAAATATTTACATGCTTAAAGTTATTATTGCCACCCATAATGCATCTTTTTGAAAGTATATTTTAACATATATTAATACTTGAAGTTAAAAAAAAAAATATATAATTAAAATATTAAAACAATTGGTTGTGAAATAATTGTCCTGTCATAAATAGGTGTCCACTTATAAAATTTTCGCAGTTGTAACAACTATAACACCATAGTCGCAGCTCATATTTCCCTAATTTTTCCAAGTCATAGTCTAAATATAAATGTTTTATCTGTCAATTTAATTGAAACATTTTAAGAATTTATATATGTTTCTCTCCTCTCTGTTCTGTTCTGTTCTGCCTCTCACGTGTTTGTTTGTGTTTGTGTTTGCAAACACAAACACACACACGAGGGAAAACCTTTGTTCTTGTCAACGAATTGGTTGGTAGAAACATATAATGAAGCAGAATTCCATAACCACTGTATATAATGATACGAGCACTGGTAATTTGGTGGTATGTCTAAACAGTGACAGAACTATAGCCTCTTTAGGCATGTGGATTGGCGATAATCCATTGGATTTTGTGATTCCTATCACATTGTGTCAAGTCATCATACTCGTTTCACTCTCAAAACTGTTGCATTTTCTCCTCAAGGCAATACATACACCTAAATTCGTATGCTCAATCATCGTAAGTTTTCTCTCTCTTTTCCTTTTTCTCATACTTTCGTTTGCTAAATTTTAATTACTGTAATGCATGCATGAAAGTTTGAGTGTCTGGTTGAGAGAGATTGACGAGAAATAAAAGTTTACAGGCGGGAGTTCTGATGGGGCCAACGTGCTTCGGGCACAACGAAGCATTCCTTGGGACTTTGTTTCCGCTAAAACAAGCTTTGATTATGAATACGTTGGCCAAAATAGGAACAATTTACTGTGTGTTCCTAACAAGTCTGAAAATGGATGTATTGACAACATTAAAAGCAGCGAAACGATGTTGGCGATTCGGCGTGTTTCCCTTCTTCGCTTCCTTCTTCGTGACATCGACTATGTTGTATTTGTATTCGCCCCATAGCGCGAACAGAGAAGAAAACAAAGTGTCGATATACAACTTCCCCAACGTCTTCACCCTGAGCAGTTTCGCTGTTATATCAGAAACCCTGATGGAACTCAACATCTTGGCCACGGAACTGGGCCAAATCGCTTTGTCTGCTGCCATGATCAGCGAGATATTGCAATGGTCTACGATGGAGCTCCAGTTCAACTCAAACTTGAGCGCTGAATTTATAGTTGTGTTATTGGCAGGTGTATGCGGGTTCGGTGTGGTGTGTGTGTTTATTGTGAGACCATTGGTGAACATTGTTGTTGAAAAAACACAACCCGGAGAATCAATGAAAGAAGCATACGTTGTGATGCTACTTCTGGGGCCACTTGTTATGGCAGCCATTAGCGACAGCTTGGGGCTATTCTTCATCGTGGGACCTCTTCTCTTTGGTTTTATTCTGCCAAATGGACCCCCAGTGGCTACAACAATTATAGAGAGGGTTGAATTGATAGTCTCTGAGCTTTTTATGCCTTTCTTCTACATGTATGTAGGCAAAAGAACAGATTTGTCTGGAATTCATGACCATTGGGATGTGGCTCTAACAGTACAGGGAATCTTATTTTTGGGATGCGTCGTAAAGGTGCTTACATGTGCACTTATTTCTCCCTCTTATAAAATTAAGCCCAAACATGGCGTTGTGCTAGGGCTCATATTGAACGTCAAGGGTGTAGTGGAACTCATTTTTTACAGTAGAATGAACAAACTCGGGGTAATATACTACTTTCTTTTTCTTTCTGTTCCTCAATTAAGATAACATGTGTTTTTAATATACTACTTTGTAACATGTTATATTATGAGGTTCCTTTTTGCAGGTAATTGATTTAGAAGTATACAGTGTAGCGGTGATGTACGTGGTGTTAATCACAATATTTTGCGTACCTTCGATCAAATTCTTGTACAGGCACTGTCGCGTGTGCATAACACCAACAGTACATGAAGGTCGTGTGAGAACAATCCAAAACTTCAAAGCAGACACAGACTTCAACATCGTTTCGTGCGTGCACACGGATCAACACGTGCATAGCATGATTGCCCTAACAGAGTCATGCAACCCAACCAGAGAAAGCCCCATTTGCCTCTTCGTGATCCATCTCATTGAGCTTTCCGGGAAAAGCACGCCCATTCTTCTTCCCATGAACAAAAACAACAGAAAATCTCTGTCCGTCAACTACCCCAACACCAACCGCATTTTGCGTGCATTCGAGAACTACTCCGAAAACTCAAGTGGTCCTGTAACTGTTCTTTCATACGTCAACGTTGCACCCTACAAAAGCATGTACGAAGCGGTCTGTAACCTCGCGGAAGATAACTCGGTGCATCTCCTCATTATTCCATTTCATCAGAATGATCAGAGTCTAGGAATCCACGTGTGCACCATCTTCCGTGAGCTCAACGCAAATTTTGCTACTTACTCAAAGGGCACGTTGGGGATTCTTGTGGACAGATTGTCGGTGCTGAGTATGAGTAACTACAACTTGTCTTTTCATGTGGGTGTCTTCTTCGTCGGCGGAGAAGACGATAGAGAAGCACTGGCGTTGGGAATTCGAATGTTGGAACGCGCGAACACGCGCGTGACCTTGATCCGGTTTGTTTTGCCTAGGAAAGGAGATTCGGGGTTTGTGATATTTGGAGAGGTGCAAAATGAAGAGGATGCGTTAGAGAGCACGTTGGACGAGAGTTTAATAGATGAGTTTTTGGCGAAGAGGGATTATAGTTTTGATGTTGTTAACGTTGTTTACCATGAGGTTGCGGTGGAAGATTGCATACAAGTGTTGGAAGCTATTAGGGAAATGGAGAATGACTATGACCTAGTGATGGTGGGGAAGCAACATAATATGGGGGATTTTAGGGAAGAAGAAATGTCAAATTTAATGGACAATTCGGACCAGTTGGGAATTTTGGGGGATATGTTGGCATCAAATGAGTTTTGTGAAGGAAAAACTCCTGTGTTGGTGATGAAATGTGGAGTCAAAAGGGTAAAACAAATGCGAAATTCAGGTCGTCACGTCTTTCGTAGTGGTTTGAGTTTTTAGGGTTCTTGTTTATGTCAATGTGCTTTATTAATTGTTTTTTTTTTCACACAATTTTCTTTCTCTTGGTTGAGAGAAAGCATTGATCCATAGGAGGACTTTGGATTTCTACCCTTTCCTTTTTCGTATCTCCGTGAGCCTGTAAATTGGTTCTTTTTGGAGAAAATATTGTTTTTTTGTAATATATGTTACGATTTGGGTAAAATTCTACAAAATTATGGATTTTGATAAAGACCCATTAATTTGATCGATGAATTCCTCGTTTAATTAACATTCTTGTTTTTCTTTTACGTTGAAGTCTTCATTATGACGATAAAATCTCACTTTTTTTTTTACGAAGTTGTCATTCCAATATTTTTTTTTACCTTTTTTTTTAATAAATTAATCATTTATGAATCTAAAGCAACTTATATATTTCTAATTTTAACAGTGACATTTTAAAAAATAATCATTCCAAATTTTTTTAAAATTTTACAACTTATATATTTCAATTTTTTTTTAAATTTTACGACTTATATATTTCTAAGTTTAACAGTGACAGTTAAACAAAATGTTTAGATATTATTTTTAAGATGTACGTAGTTGTTTTCTACGAGATAAATGTTGAATAATTTCTTTAATTAGGATTTAGATTGATTATTTCATAATAGCGAATTTTGTTTATGTAATTTAACGAAGTAATCAAGTTGAAATAAATTATGGTAAGTATGTTAAAATACGTCTAAAATATGGGAAAGGGATAAGTAATATTTTAAATAATTTTAAAAAATTATTAATATGTAAGTTAAAGTTATTTATGTCATTAATTAGGAATTATTGATGTAAATTAAAAGGGAAAAACAAAGTTAAAATAAGTTATAGTACTATCTAAATTTGATCATCTAATATTGAAGGGAAGTAAAGTGTTTATATATAAATACAAATAGTTTTTATAACTTTTTTGTAGATAAGTAATTTTTATTGTAGATAATTATTTTAATTTAAAAAAGTGATTAATTTTAAAAAAATGTTAAATAAAAAAAATTTAAATTAAAAAAAAGAATATTCCGTAAAAAATAAAAATGTATAATAATTGTTTTAGTTTAAAAAGATGATTATTTAGAAAGTAAAAAGAAAAATAAAATAAAATATATATACAAAAAGAAGAACCTCTTATATAACCGTTATTGTTTATTATTATTTATATAGATAATTATTACAACTGACTATTTTATATGTCTTAAAATAATTAAATACCTATTTAAAAAAAATAATACTATTGTAATTTAAAAACATAAATCATAAAATTTTAGTAAATAATATAAGTATTTTTATTTATACATTTACAAATAATTAATTTATTTAAAATACAAATAATCAGTCATTAAAAAGACGGCTTCTTAAAAACGGGGTGGTTGATAATAAGGTCGTTAACCTACAATTACAACTTGCTTAAATTTGTAACTTTTAAACATTTTATTCCAAATCAATAAATTGGTGTTCAAATTGCACTATTTTCATAAAAAAATAAACTAGAAAAAGAATGTATTATAAATGAATATTTTTTAAGGGAGATGACCATGTTTCTTGGTTGCATATTAAAATTTAAATTTATATCATATATAGATTTCTACTCTCTCTTTTTTCCTTTTAACATTTTTTAAGACTTAATAACTCCTTGTTATTAATGTGCACCTGATTGGGTTGTATTGTTTCTGATCTACACTCAACATTATATTTTCCTTTTTGACATCAGAAATATCCATAATACTCCAACCATCATATTAGTCATCAAAATGAAGAATGTTTGGTTACAATCTATAATTCATTGCTGGCTTGTCTCTTGCAACAGTTAGAGAACACAGCTATATATATATATATATATATATTTTTTAACAAAATGGGCTAAAGGCCCAAAACAGAATCAAGCAAGATCAACCGCATGGAGCATTCAGAGGTCACGTAAAAACTAATGAGGGTCTTTCTTCCTGTATTTCCAAAATTTTTTCTACACCTCCAAAATTTATTTAAATTCTCAAAAAATTCTTTGACCATTTAAGGAAATTCGCAGACATCACACCCCCAAAATTATGTCGACTTTCGGAAGTTAAAATATATGGCTTCCGAAAGTTAAAATATATCACCGGAAGTCGACTTCTGGAAGTCAAAATGTATCACCGGAAATCGACTATCGGAAGTCAAAAAACATTATGGAAATCAACTTCCGTAAGTCAAAAAATTAATTTTATTTTAAATATTTTTAATTCTTTTTAAAATTTATGTTTTCTAACTTTTAATTGTTTTTTTAGTTTATTATTTATTATTTTATTTCTTTTTATGTTTTCATATTTCTTATTATATTTTAAAAAAATATTAATATCTATATATAATTTTATTTTTATTTAATATACTGAAAAATAAATATAAATATAAATATAAGTAAAATTAAAATAATATTAAATATATATATATATATATATATATATATATATATATATATATATATATTTCGTTTTTTTAAAATTTTATTATATATATATATATTATTTTAAATATGATTTTTTAATTCTTTTTTATTTTTATTAACGTTTTAATAAATTATATAAAAATAAATTTAAATTTAAAAATATAAAAAGATATATAATTGAAAAAAATTTAAAAATTTGATTAAAATTAAATATTTAAATTTTAAATAAAATTAAAAATTCAAATAAAATATAAAATATTATACAGATGAAATATATAAATAAAATAATTATAATAATATTTTATTAATAAAATTAAAAATAAAAATAAAATAAAAAAATAATTTAAATTAGAATAGTAAAACTTTAACTAATATATATATATATATATATATATATATATATATTCATTTTTTTAAATTTAAAGTTTTATTATTTTTATTTAAATTATTTTTCATTTTCATTTAGCATTTTTTTTACTTATTTTTTATTTTCTAAAATAATTATTTTTAAATTTATATATTTTATAATTTTTAATATTTTTAATACGTGTTTTAAAAAATAAAATAAAATAAAAGGTAAAAAACATAAATTTTAAAAAAATAAAAAATATTTAAAATAAAATTAATTTTTTGATTTCCGGAAATTGACTTCCAGTAATGTTTTTTTTTTCGAAAGTAATTTTGGAAGTGTGATGTCTGTGAGTTTTCTTAAATGGTTAAAGGATTTTTTGAGAATTTAAAGAAATTTTAAAGATACAGAAGAAATGCTTGGAGGTGCAGGAAGAAAGACCTAACTAATGACCATGATTAGGTTCAGAAATATCATAATTTATACTATCATTTAATTAAAAATATAAAATTGTTATTTTATATTAAAATTTGATTTGTATTTAGTTTTATTACTTAAATATAATATTTTATTATCATAAGGGATAGTAAAAAAAAGCGAGAGTCAAATAGTAATTACTCAAAACAATAAGAGACAAATAAAATAAAAAATAACCAAAATTATTATTGAAAGTCCACGTGAAGTAGAGATTTTTAATTCACAAAATATATTAATAACCAAAATATAAAACTGATTTCAGCTTAATATTCACCTTTTTAACGCAAAAGATTTTAATTATATATATATGAAATGCATTCCGTTTTATGCACTATATTGTGTTGGTTAATGCGAAAATTTATATTAGTTTATGATGGCAGAAGGTTTTGAAAGTAATCATTAAAACATGTCAACATTCAATTGGTTTTTCAACTGAGTAGTTTGAATAAAGAGCAAAAGACGAAGACTTGTAACAAAAAAAATCCAGGGCTTATATTATCTTCAAAACTAGCAAATCTGCTTGTAAAATGAGTGGGGCTTATGGCTATTGAGATGGTATATTTGCGTTGAAACCGCATCACCATCCCTCCCTAAGTTTCAAACCCAATTTATCTCTATAGAAAAAGAAGGTACAATTAAAGCAAAGCAAAAGCAATGAAATCAAAACAAAAAACAAAAGCCTCCCAAAATGCAGGGAAACATTAACCAAACTTTGAAACTAACAAAAACTGGTATCACTCCGTTCTTTCTTTAGTGGATGATTATCCTAACAAAGAGGAAGATCCACCGGAGGAGGCTCTATGGACTGCAATTTCCCAACACCGTTCTCCACCAACAACACCGTCGCCAAACCCCACCCTATGTGGACGTCCAAGTGACAATGCATAAGCCATGCACCTACGATTCATAAATACACACATTATTACATCATGCCAAAACAAGTCCAAAATCATTGCTTCTTGCATAAATGAGATTATTAAATGAAGTTAAAAAAATCTTTTTTTTATTGTTAGTGCTAAATGTACTCTTTTGACGTGTTTATATACCTGGATTATCAGCAACAAATCTAATAACTGCCCATCCATTTACAGGGACAGCCACTGTGTTCCTCAAAGGAGGATCAACAAGGTTGAATTTCGCCCTATCTTTCTTGGGGTCGAAGTTCCCGAACCCCTCTGCAACAATGTAGAAATCATAGCCATGGAGATGGATAGGGTGGTTCTCAGGAGTAACAATGCTAGTATCCTGCAACACAATCTCAACCCTCGACCCAAACTTCAACTTGTGAGCCTTAGTCCCGGGAATAGGTTGCCACAATGAACGGCTCACGTTGCCGGTGTAATCGAACTTCACCGGCGGCTTCCCCGGAAAATCGGTCGTGAACACTCCCGGGATTCCGAGGTACTGAGCCTGCAAGATGGAAACGTTGTTGGGTAGCACGAAAGAAACGTTGTTCATGCTCGCAGTGAACCTCGTCCCATTGGGTCCCTGCCATGGGAAGTGGAACAAAAATTAATACGTTTTCCAAACCTGCTAAGAATCTCTGATTCTGATGTTTTACGATAAGTGAATTAGGTTAATAGTGCAATACCTGACACCTATTTGGTTTGAAGTTTTTAGGGCACTTGTTGAGTCCTAAGCCCACGGTGAAGAAAAGGCTTTGATCGATTTCAGTGGGGACCTCAACTCTTCTGGGGCTTCTGAAGCTTCTGCTGAAAGCAGTGACGGTGTTTGTGTCGTTGTAAGCAGGGAGTGGAGGCATTATAGGTCTCGTTTTGCTCTTCACACCTTTAGAACGATGATGCTGAGCATGGTTACCATGGTGAGGTGATTTGTATTCCAATATTGCGGTGGTGGTGGTGTTGTCAAACGCAGCGTTTTGAGCAGATTGGTATGCACGCGCCGCCATGTAGTAGCGAGATGGTGGTTGGTCGGCGGTAATGAGGACATCAGTGGTTTGGCCGGGTCCCAACATGAGGACTTTGGTGGTGAAGGGTTTGAGGTAGGAGGCGTCGGCGCCAACGACCGTAAGTTTGTGGTTTGCGACGGTAAAGAAGAGAGGTTGATTGAGTGCAGCATTGATGACACGTAGAAGGTTTGTTTCTCCAGCATGAATCGGAACAGTGGTAGTATCTGTATTTCCAGTCATATTAAATTCAAACAATAAAACAATGTAATGGACTGTATCTGAGACTGAGTATAAAAATATTTTATCTTTAAAAATTACAATTTTTGAACTATTTTTATTTAAAAATTGTCTTTCTTTTTGGTTTGGGGAGACACTTTGTCTTTAAAGGAGAACAAAAAGTAAAAAAGGTCATCAAGTAGACGCCCTACCGGAAGACAACCCTATTGTTGACTAGTTTTCTTAAATAATTGACATCTTTAATAATTTGATATCACACGTCATTGTCCTAAGAGCTTCTCTTTTTCACGACTACTTTCTGGTTTAATTGTGAAATCTTTTTACAAAGTAAAGTTATTCAAAAAGACATGTGACATGTTGAACGTAATAAAAATCAAGAAGAGAATTCAAACCTTTGGTTGAGCACTTGTAAAGATCACCAGGTTGACCATTGATGGTGTATGCATCAGAGACATTAGGAGCTCCTCCAGTTCGTGTGGCCTGTCTCACCACATCAATAGGGTTTGCGTCCCACCATTCCCCTGATCACCATCATCACTATCACCCTTCAATCTTTGTGCAGAAGCAAGACAACAAAAGACACCACAACACAAACTCTATATATTGTACCTATGCTCCTGTCTTGTTCTTTTCATCAATGTAAATATTTAAAAGGGAGAAGTGATTACGTACCAAGAAGAATGGGTGTGTCGTGGTTTGGCTTGGGGAAAGGGTAGAGCTGTCCTTCCCTGGGACGAATGATTAAAGCACCATAAACGGTGGCTCTAAGCCAGGAGCTATGAGCATGCCACCAAAGTGTTCCTTCTTGTCCCTGTACGGTAAAACGGTAGGTGTAACTTCCTCCAGGACGAATGGGGCACTGAGTCACAAATTCTGGTCCATCTGCCCATCCTGTTCTCATCTGCCTAACACCGTGCCTGAAAGTGAATTAATGTTCATTAAACTCCTTGTTTAATTTTATAGATTTCATGTTCCTGTCACACCACCATGCAAATATTTTGCTTGGTTAATATCGTACCAATGAATGGTCACATTGTAACGAGCTTTGTTTGTGACTTTCACGACCAAAGTGTCTCCGTTGTTGATTTCCAACGTTGGGCCGGGGAATTGGCCGTTCACGGTGATGGCATTGTGTGTTTTGCACAGCCTCTTCACTGGAGTTGCTTCAACCTATTCCACGACAACCAGCAAGGAAGTTATTATCTTACGAGAAAGGAGTAAAAAGGAAGAAGATTTTAGTCCAAAGAAAGAAGAGAAAAAGAGTGAGAGAAGAGAACACATACAACAAACTCATGCGCGTGAATTTTTGCATTTGCTGCAGACAATGCTGAAGTTAAGAGAAGGAAAATGGTGGCTAAGAAGATGGAGGAGTAGTGGTTGTCGAGAATGGTCATCTTTGGGCGAGTAGTGAAGAGCTTGGTGTGAATATGAATGGTGTAAGTTAAGGTTGCAATGGAAGTGTAAGAGTGGGAGAGGGTGGTTTTATAGGGTGGATTAGAGGGGAGAGAAAGAGATAAAGTTGAATGAGGTTGGGTGATTAGGTTAAATTTGTCGAGGTCAGAATCTAGAATGAAACTTAACTTGGTTGAAACAAACAAACTGTAGGAGTTGTTGCACCCGCTAGTTAATTATGCTTACTTCAGAAGTCTTCAGATTTGATTTTTCTGAAACATAATTATGTCCATATCTTTGTTCTCTTAATAAATAATAAGACGTTTTAACCACAACTTTCTCTAACTCCCATTCATTCTCAAAGTAAAATCTATATAACTGTTTTCAAACATGTGTGACTATGATGTAATGGGCTATATTTTTCCAATTCCTTGCACAACTCTTGCTATGAATTAAAACTTGCCTTTGTTGATGTTTATTTGACTTATTACAGAAACAGGAACTTAACGAGGTTAACAAACTCCTTTTAACTGAAAAATTATTACATATGATTAAGTTATGTTACATATTTATAATCTCAATCAATTTGTATATTATAAATAATCAAAAAATTGTAATCTATAAAAAACCTAACCAGACTCACTAACTCGTAAGGATTACTACATAATAATTTCTTCCATTTACCATCCATCCATTCCATTTGTCATAAAAGTATATATAACCTTTCAAAAAGGCCAAAACAAAAAGCATTTTCACTTTTTTTCTTTGCTTTGCTAGTCAATTAAATTCTTGCAAATTACCTGCAGACAACTACATATAATTTAGTGTAGTAAACGGCCTAAAGTGCACTTTCTTTTCATCTAAGGAATGCTCGTGATTTGTGGAGAAGAGTATATTTTATTGCTCAAGAAATAAGTTAAGTAACAAGTACACAATTAAATATTGTGCCACTCTTTATCAGTCCAAATTTACATTATTTTTATCATTATTATTGTTATTGCATAAAGAATCCGGTCATATTTATTACATTTTAAACATTTTTAAATGTACAAAACGAAAATTATTAACTTTTAAATTATTTAAAAACATATTAATAAAATTATATTAGCATTAAACAAATGAACACTATTTGTTTCTTAATATAAATTTAATTTACAATATTTTTAAATAGTACTATTGTATTTATTGATTTACACATTTTATTAAGATCATATTATTATATTTTTATGGAGTATTAATAATTTGATATATTAGGAGACATGCTAAGTTTTTTAAGACTTAGAGTTTTATTTTAGTTAAAAGAAAAAAGGATTTTTACAAATAATAAAATTGTTTATGCGTCTAACTCAATATTTGATATTATAGTATGACATGGAATGTGATTAACAATTATAGGGGAAATTTGGAAATACAGGAATGGGGTAATATTCAAACAAAGTAAAGTAGATCCTATTGAGCTTTTTGCTCTTGCCCAAGTCATGGCCTGGGTTTGGATGAAACACAAAATTCCAAGTGTAAAATTCTCATATAGTGATTGGTGTTTATATCCGTATACTTGTTTAAAATCTCTTTGATATGGTAACTGCTATGTGTTCAAGTGTGCCAGGTGAACAAATACAGGAATTATAGAGGAAGGAACCATTGTATTGCAAAGTTAATAGTACCAGTTGGTTGAAATCCAATTGTGGGATCAAATGAAAGACACATCTATGTCTATGAACTGATGAGGAAGAAGGATGTTTGTATGAGAATATAATAGTTATCTTGACTCACAATTGCACATTCTACACTATGTCAGAAGTTGTTTCCTAAAGATGCAGTGGAATATATAGGGGAAGTGTAGCAAAGAAACAGTTGTAGGAGCTTGGATAACAATAATGAATATGCGCTTCTGGGCTGGTGTAAGGAAACAACTTAGAATTTCATATCATGCATATTTTCGGTATACTTTGAGGATTTCAAGTAGTTTTCCATTGTCATTTTTTGGGTTTCACAGATATGTGTTTAGCTAGTGTTATGATGCCAAACTAGTGCATCATTGTATACAGGATAACTTTTTGTATAAGGGTTAGAGCACCCCTTAAGTGCTCTTTTAATTTTAATTCATTCTTTACTGATAAAAAAAATTGATATTATATAAGTGTTCAATTATATTTTCATTATGACCATTTTCCTATGAATTTAACTTTTGAATTAAATTCCACGTCCATATCACTTTGCAATCTTTCTGCAACTAATAAAAGTGTATGCAATAATCGATTTACAAAACTATATTATTTCTATATATAATTTTTTAATGTCAAGCACTCCTCCTCTTTTCATTTGTTTTTCGAAACAATAGACTGACCCATTAATATTTTTGTTTACAGGTTTTTATCTTTTAAATTTTTTCTAGTAAAATCATATACAACACTAACAATCATTATATATTGACTTTTAATTAAATATATGTATATACATTAGTATCCCCTAAAAATTGTAGCCCTAAACCGTGCACGAAGGCCTTCACTGCTGAACAGAGCGACTTTTTTTTAATATATGCATGACCTATACTTTACAGTTTTATTATTCCTTCTTCAATATTGTTGATTTTTTAGCCTTGTTGAAGTCAAAGGGTGGTGGTCGTGAAGCTCTAACTCATTGTAGGTCACCCTCTTTCTTTTTTTTTTGTCTGGTAAAACTGTCTAGTGTTGTTATTCGCCAATTCTTATACCTTTAGGCTACTAACTTTGATGGAGATATATATTCAAGTGCCGTAGACTAATAATAATCATTGTAGCAAACAAAATAAAAGAACTATAACTAACTAAAGTGATTTGATTGCATCTAACAAGAACTTAGTTAGAGATACTTATGAACAATATATCGGAAGCATAAACTGATAAATTAGGTGACCCGTCACCCAACACGATTTAATTAATTTTCTTTTATGAGTGGATGACATCTGCGAAGAATTACAGGCACACAAGAATGTCATACTCACAAAGATACGTACTTGTGTGTACCAGGTACACATCGTTTTGATTTTTGAGGAACATTAGGTGACCATATAAATGCCACATCTTCAACTAATCTCATACCTCACAGTTATTCAAATGTTTGACAATACCTAGGAGAATTTGGTTTGTTATAGTTAACGACCTGTTTGTTGTTTGACTCCATCAATTGATCCTTCATGCATATGGATAAGACGAATTCACATCATAGATCTCAAACTTTCACACTTACAATACTTTGAAATTCCCTAAACATAAAAAATTAACTTTTTTAGAAAAATTGAAAGGAGAATTCAGATTTGATAACTGTGTGAGGATGTTCAACAGTAAGGAGTGGTGAAAACGGGGACAAAGTTGGAGCGGTGTAGGATATTTAGTGTCCCTATCGGATGATGTAATAGAAAATATAGAAATCTTAGATGAGAAGGAATGATGCAATGGTTTGAGTCTGAGCTAATCTGTGTAAGAGGGTACAGTGTGAATGTTGTGTGTAAATTGGGTTGATTGATGAATGATGGGATGAGGCAAGGCACTAAAAGGTATTAGCTTTGGTTGGTTGTGAGACAAAGCGTTAGAAGGAAAGCGTGTGAAGCAAAAGATGAAGGTGTGATTCGTAGGCTTTTCAATGGAGAAACCAAATTGAGATTTGATAGGTGAACAACAAATCATGACACTGCATTATACAGAGTTGGTAGAGTTTGTTACTGACTCGTCACATTCTTAAGAAAGGCAAAAATAGGAACTACACCACATGTCCTTAGCGATAACGTACCTACGTCCATATTATAAACATATATAATTTCTGGCTTCCTTTTTCATGGTTAGTTATAAATGGGTGCCAAATTTCTTGATTTTGAGAATTTAAAAAAGTTTACAAACTCATCATGTTGCTCTGTTTCAAAGTGGGGCCTTCTGTTTACAAACTCATCATGCTAGCTAGGTTTCAGTGATAGTCTTTACTTACAGTGTCAACATAAGAGGTGGTGTGTCGCTATAATGGCGTAGAAACTTTTGTTGTCCATTTTGGGCTTTCATAGTCATAGTCCTCACAAGTCCATTAGTCTTTGGAAATTGTGGACCGGGAAAAGGTCCAAAGTCACTATAATGCTTTACAAAGTTTTGGTCTGTATAAGCATCATTTCGGGCAATGGGCCCCCAATATTCGTGGTACAAGAGCCAACCAACAGGTTTAGGCAGTTAATTGGTACCACATACAAGTTGTATAGTCAGTTAAAAAATTTCATAACTCATATTAATATGTAAATATAATATTTATTTTAATTAATTCAATTAAATATTTAAAAAATAAGCATACGATTAACTGTGCTTTTAAAGTATAAACATATATAAATAAACAAAATTAAATAATAATAATAATAATAATAATGCGTTGTCCTGCTAACTTGCTAACTTTCGCATCACTATGATGGATCAAGTTAAAAAGGGTGGAATTTCAATACACAAACTGTTAACTGAAATCTAAACATGAATTAAATCTCTTATTTCCACATGACACGGGGAAACAATGAGTGAACAAAGATTGAGTTTGACTGAAGAACCGCTATTTGATTGTGCGAGACATACGAGCAACTAACATGAGAAATGTGGCAATATGAAGCTATTAAATCGCAGCAGATAGTAAAGAGTTCAACACCAAATCGATCAAACATTTGGGTAACGTTCTTTAGCTTGTATATTAATTTGCATGAGGAAATTTCACAATGATGGATCTTCTGATATGAACAGAACCATTCTCTGGTGTTGATGAGTTGTTTTTCTCCATGTTGCAGGATAAAAACATGAATACCTAGCAACAATGCTAGCAATCAACACTGCATTCTCTATGAAGGTTCCGGGGAATACAAGGTTATGCCATCAATAATCTTTGAACACGCCAAATTAGTGATTTTAAACTGATTTCCCTTTTTGTCTTATTTTTATGTTATGATTTAGTGTGTGTTTTTTATTGAGTGAACTTTGAAGTTGGAATTAGAGTGGATGTTTTTTTTTTCTTGCTGCCAATACAGGTTTCACCTTCTTTAACTATCCGATCCTTTTGCTGGGTGTGTTTTTGTTCTAGTTGTTAGAGGTTTTTAATTCAAGATGTGATTCGTATTGTTCACATATGTTGAGTCTTTATTTCTCCCACAATACAGTTACGTTTAATATAATGCATTTATGGGAGAAAATAGAAGCTGAGAGAATCTTGCAGAAGCAACAATGATGCTCCTGAGAGAGCATATATTTCAACTATTACGTGCCGCGGAAGGAAACAGAATTACACACAACTTGGGGCAGAGGTAAGCCACCTTATTGTAGTATGTAGATATGTACAAACTCGAGCATTCAAACGGGCAAAATTAATATAAGAATGAAAGAATTGTAGAACATTTAATATTAAAAGGCAAAAAAATCAATGCAAAATTTGTCCTATATTATAGAATCATCCCCAGGACTGGCTGTGACTGATCTCTCTGGTCTAATCTCTTCCAGCTGGTGCAGCACTTGATGAACTTCTGGTCGTGCTGATGGAGAAGGATCAACACAGTGCAAAGCGAGTTTCAATGTGTTTAGCAACTCATCGCCAACTGTTGAAGAGTCTCTCATTAAGTCAGCATCAAAAACCTCATTTGTCCACTCCTCTTTGACAATGGAGGCAACCCACTGAGGTAAATCTACTCCATTCATAGACACCCCAGGTGACTTCCTCGTTAGGAGTTCTAACAAGATAACACCAAGGCTATAGATATCACTTTTGGAGTTGGCTTTCTTGAGCTTCGAGAGCTCAGGTGCCCGGTATCCCAATGCTCCAGCAGTAGCTATCACGTTGGAATTAGCAGCAGTTGTCATCAGCCTAGAAAGACCAAAATCTGCAATTTTAGCATTTGTATTCTCATCAAGCAATACATTGCTGGATGTGAGGTTTCCATGTATAATGTTCTCCTGGGAATGGAGGTACAACAAGCCACGAGCCATGCCCTGTGCTATTTTCATCCTTGTTTGCCAATCAATGGATGTTTCAGTTCCACTACCTGCATAAAGATGAAAAACAAAATATTGGCTTATAGTAGGCAATATTAATAACACAAATGACTTTGGAGTTATCTGTGTTATTCTACGATCAGAATTAGGTTTCATTTTAGTAATCCGCAATTTTGCTAATAGAAGTTTGAATTAAAAAGGATTATGCAGAATAGCAAGACGAATAATGAATGTTTAAAGAACTACATATTTTTTCCCCTATTTGCAATATCAAACTTACCGTGTAGGAAAGAAGCAACACTTCCTTTGGGCATGTAATCAAAAACCAGAAGCTTCTCCCCTTTGGGTCCCAAGTAATAGGCCCTCAGAGCCAAAACATTGGGGTGTCTAATTTTTCCCAGAACACTGACTTCTGATTCAAATTCTCTCTGACCTCTAGCGATCTTTTCCCTCAATCTCTTTACTGCAACTTGACTTCCATCCTCCAATATAGCCTTATACACAGTTCCATAGGTGCTCTTTCCCATTATCTCAGCTGTTGCACACAAGAGATCATCAGCTGTAAAAGCTATTGGTCCATCAAAATGGACTAGTTTCCCTCCAGCCTCCCCACCTGCTTCAACATCACCAGCAGCAACAGGAGGGATTCCTTTTTCTGCCCTCGTAGTTCCAGTTCTCCCTACACCTCTGCCATTCTCGGTCTTCGAAGCTGATCTCTTTCTGATCAGACAGAAGAGAAGGATGCAACAAAGTATGATTAGGACTATGAGAAGAACTCCTGCTACTATGAGAATAATGTCTTTGGTTCTTAGCTTCCTACGATGTTGGTGTTTTGACATTTCATGAGGTGGGGCAATGACTCCTTCTGATGGAGCTTGTGAAGGACATGGTGTTGAGGGGCTGTATCCACATAGTTGAATATTTCCCACAAATGAGCTTGAGTTGAATTTCCTGGCAAGTTGAGAGGGTACAGAACCTGAGAGGCTATTGTAAGAAACATTGAAGAGATCAAGACTACGTTGACTGTTAAAGGAGACTGGAATTTCTCCACTGAGATTATTCAGTGACAAATCAAGCTGCTTAAGAGTGGAAATGTTTGCAATACTCGAAGGAATATGGCCACTAAATTGGTTTCTGCTCAAAATCAGAACAGAAAGATTGTGCAAACTCCCTAAAGTTCCAGGAATTTGATTTTCAAGGAGGTTATTCTCAACATTGAGCAGTGTAAGCGAGGATAAATTAGAGAGGGTAGCAGGCAAGCTCCCATTCAATGCATTATTAGAAATGTCTAGTGTCCTGAGTCTAGAAAGAGTTCCTATTTCATTCGGTATAGCTCCACTAAACCTATTGTTACTAAGGGAAATTTCATTGAGTTCTCTTAAGCCACCCAAAGAAGAAGGAACGTTTCCAGTGAAAAAGTTATGATCTAGGAGCAAACTTCGAAGCCTAAAGAACTCGTCATTCTTAGAATTCCCACCCCAAGAGTTAGGAAGGGGACCGGATAGATTATTATGTTGAAGAGAAAGGAATGTGAGGGAAAGTGAGTGAGTTAAGCTAGCCGGTAAAGGACCAGAGAAGGAGTTAAAACTCAAGTTAAGCCAATAAAGTTTGGTGGAATTGGCAAGACTATAAGGGATTGCTTCTGTGAGCAAGTTGTTGCTGAGGTCAAGAGACTGAAGCAAAGGACAGTAACCTAAAGAAGAAGGGATGGAACCTGTGAGCCTATTGTTGAATAACTGAACCCCTCTAAGGTTAGGAAGAAGTCCAAAAGTGGAAGGGATTGAACCACCAATTTGATTATCATGAAGACTGAGCTTCCTAAGACCTTGAAGCTGCCCAATTTTATCAGTGATACGCCCTCTCAATCCCTTCCACGGAAGCTGGATTACAATAACCTCTCCCTTGGCACACTTGATACCAACCCAACCTCCGGAACAAGCTCCATAGCCACTATCATTCCAGCTCCGCAAGAAGCCTTCGGGATCAACCAACTCTTGCTTGAACGCTTGAAGTGCTAAGAAGTTTGACGCCGTCACGACCACTCCATCCCAACCCTCATCTTCGCACAAAACCGAATTCAAACATGTGGAGAGAACAAGAGTCCACACCCAGAGGAGAAACAAAAAATAACATGGGTTGTTGTGCGCCGTGGACGGAGTCTTCTTCCATCTTTCTTTCTTCTTGTCAGAGACTTGGTCTGCATTACCTACTTGTTGTGAAAACTGACAAGAGTTAAGGTTGGCTTTCTCCGCTACCATAACTAAAAGAGATGTTTTTGAATGAATGGAACAGAAAGAGGGAGTGTGTGTGTTGGAAGTGATGTGGAGATAGACAAGAACATTTGAAGGATGGTTTTTGTAGTGAGGAGAGAGAGAGAGAACGAGAAGGATCACGTGACGACATAAAGAAGTGTAGGTGCGCGCCCCGGTTGAGAGCGTTACAAAGAGAGAGAATGAATGCAGAGTTCAGAGGTTGTCTTTGTTTGCGAGAAACAGTGAGTAACGGCTAGTTTTCCTTGTAAGTTGAAACCATTGACGAGCATTAGTGTTAGTAAAGTGGTGCGAGAGTTTGTTGGAAGGGTTAAGTTAAAATGATGGCGCGCTATTCTTTTATTGCAGAAGCCGCGCCCCTCCACCCCCAACGGCTCCATCCTCATCCTCTTCTCCTTCTACTTCCTCACACATAAAATATTGGGTAATTCAGAACAAAATCTGCTCTTAATTCTGACCTACTTATATTTACATTTTTTTATTAATGCTCAAAGTTTTTTAAAATTCATGTTCTTTGATACATTTTTTCTTTGTCACGGAAACGACAAGTTTTAGACAATGGTAAAGACAACATTAAAAAATGTTAAAAAATCATTAACCCTTATTATTACATATAAAAATTAAGATAGTTTCAGACCAATTACTAGATGAAAAGGACAAGAACACGTTTTAACTAATTAACTTTTAGAGCCTTGGCTGACATGAGCCTGGTGGTGACATCTCCAAGTTTGACTGAAGTGTGTCACGTGGTGAAGAGGGAGGAAGTAACTGGGGAAGAGAAAATATCAGAAAAAAAGGAAACATAAAGAGTGAATGATTGTGGATATATAAGAAAGAGGTCCCCAAACTCAGAAGTGTGGTCTTGATCATCATGTTCATGGTACTTATAGGTCCACAATGTTAATTCCAATGAGGTTAATATCCATCTCTTTTAGCTTTTGACACTTTCTTCACGTCGTTTTTCGTAACAAAGAACTATTATATTCTCTTTTAAGGTGTCAGAAGTGTAAGGCTCAGACCGTTATTAAAAGTCATGTTCTCACGTTTTTTTTTTTTTTTTAATTATTTGAACACATATAATGCCTCTATATTATAATCATTCTAGTATGGGGATACCATATAATAGCAACTGATATTCTATATATGTTCTAATTTTGAATAGTAATAATATGTGTATGTCTTATTTTATATATTGTGATTATACATTAGTAAGTATAACTCAAGTTAAAAACACAAATTCTAGCAAAAGTTAATAACAAATTTCTCCTCCATCAACTCAAGATTTGATCTAAGAAGATCAGTCAAAATTCGAAAATTGTTGTTAAATTCGGAAAACTTCAATTGGCTTAAAGATTTAAACATGGAATAAAAGAATAACATTATGAAATAGAATAAGAGTTTTTTCTGACTTGAAAATTAAAATGTGGCAAATTTCGTTTTATGGATTATGCAGGCCAGTTGGCCATTGTCGTGGGCTCGTACAGGCGGTGCATTAAGCAGGTCAGTGGAGAGAGTTTCTTTCTGCACCCCCAATGTTTTCTTGTTGCACTCTCATAGTTTTTAAATATTTCAATTACATCCATGTTGTAGTTATATTTTGGGATTATATGATCCATAGATATTTTAGATTATATAATTTGAAATGAAAATTTATATTTTAGATTGTACAATTCATAATATAAATTTAAAAATTAATTCAAAATGCAAATTATATTTTATATTGTATAATCTCTAATAAAAATTTGAAAGACAATATGTAATACAAATTACATTTTAAAATGTGTTATGAAATAAAGTGAATAATAAAGAGAATAATAGATAATAGAGAAGAAACAATAGAGAATAGAGAATGAGAGAATAGGAAGCAACTCATCTGTGTATTATTATTCATAGGAAGAGTCCTATTTATAGATACAATATGTAATCCATAAAGGAAACAAATCAACTTAGTTAATACAAATATTTACCATAGAGAGTAATGAATCATATGAGTAAATGTATCAAATCAATGGACAATCATTAATTCATAACACTCCCCCTTGAGTGTCCATTGATAAAGAATGTGCCTCGTTAAAACCTTACTAGGAAAAACCCTTTGGGATAAAAAAAAAACCTAGTGAAGGAAAAAGAGTACAACATTCTGTATTCTTTAATACAATATTGTTCATCACATATTCTATTTCTCCCCCTCATGTAAACTTACATCATTAAGGTGACAGAGTCCGAATTTGTGAGTCATTTGCTCAAAAGTTTTTCTTGGAAAAAACTTTACAAATAGACTTGTCATATTTTCAGATGAACGAATTTTTGGATATCTATATCATCCTTTCAATTGAACAATACACTATTGTCTTTATATATGGTTGTTGATTCCATCTTTCTCGGGAATAGTCACAAGTTTCTTGCACATGTTGAATTATAAACCTTAACCAAACATATTCACAACTTTCCTCGTAATTTGTATGATTAGACGATGTTGCTACTATGGTTTGTTTCATATACCTTCATGAAACCATTGTGCTACCACATGTGAACAAACATCTTGTTTGTGATCAACCATTGTGACATTGTAAGAATATGTAAAATAACATGCATATCCATAACCCATTGGTCTGAATCTGAATCATTTGGATGGAATAAGCTCATATTCGTAGTACCCTTAAAGTAACAAAGTATATGTTTTACTCCAAACCATTTTCTTCTTGTAGTTGAAGAATTATATCTTGCTTAACAAATTTATAGCAAATGCAATATTAGATCGAGTATAATTCGCAAGATACATTAGTGTTTCTATGACACTAAGATATGGTGCTTCTAGACCAAGAAGATCTTCATCATTTTCTTGAGGTCTAAGAATAGTCTTTATCAACATCTAACGACCTCACAACTATTGGAGTGCATAATGGACATGACTTGTCCATTTAGAACATTTTAAGCACCTTAATCATATAAGCCTCGTGATGTATAAAAATACTTTTATTTAAATACTCAATTTCTAATTTCAAACAAGACTTTGCCCTTCAAAGATCATTCATCTCAAATTCTTTCAATTGCCTTGTGAGCTCATTAGTAGTTTCAACAATGTTTATGTCATCTACATAAACAATAATTATGAAAAATTGATTTTCTAATATTTTCATATAGATACAAGGACAAAAAGGATCATTTCCATATCCTTATTTTAATAAGAACTCAATAAGATGGTTATACCACACACATCCTTGCTTTAATCAATAAAAGAGCATGTTCAATTTTATTGAATAACCCTCTTTAGAATTTGTCTTGTTGGGCAAATAAAATCCTTCAGGGATTTTCATATAAATATGATTCTCAAAAGAACCGTACGAATAGGTTGTAACATCATCCATTAGATGTAAATGCAAACCTTGTTGTGCAACTAGGATAATCGAATATTGCAATGTTGTTGCATCAAATACTAGTGAACATGTTTTTTCACTAATCAATACAAGGTTTTGTGAATAACCTTGAACAACCAATTATGCTTTGTATCTAACAATTTCATCATTTTTAATTTGATTTTTGCGCAAAAATCCATATGTACCCAACAAGTTTCACAACTTCAGGTGTGCGAACTATACGTCCAAAAACCTTTCGTTCAGTAAGCAAATACAATTTGCTTCTTTGCATTTTTCATTTTGGCCAATATTTTCTTCGTCGACAATCTTCAATGATCATTGCTTATTGATCCTCATTGTCATTCATAACATTCATCGCTATGTTATAAGTAAAATTTTCGCCAATGTTAACTTTATTTTGGTTCCATATTCTATGATTCATGACATAATTTATTGAGATCTCATCATTTCAACAATTTCAAGTACTTGAGGTTCTTCTGGAACCGAACCATTAATTATGTCAAATGAATCTTTTGGGATTTTAACCTTTTCGATTAGGTCATTTTGCATTTTAGCTCCCTTTCTCATTCAAGAGTTTTTATATTTGGAACCAATAGGTCTATCACGCTTCAAACATGTCCACATGAGTTTTTCAACCCTTTTTTTTTCGCATCATAATAACTGATCATGTCAAACAAGACAATCATTTTGATTTGTAAACTTCTGGTTTACTATGACATACATTTTAATTGTACTAATAAACTTGTAGTACAAACTATAAGAGAATGTTGATAATTTCTCCAACACACTTTCTTTTTCAACTCAATCATAGAGATATAAAGATATTTCATAGCTTTTTCATTGTTTGTCTCAATATAATATCCATTTAGACAAATGTCATTGAAACTTAATAAGTTTCTATTCAACTTCTTGGTAGAAGTATAATAGCTCTTCTAGAGTCTTCAAATATATTTGTAGTACTATAAATAATACTAACATTGATGTCTCGCATTATCAAACAAGAGAAAAATTTATTACTCTTGAGAATTGTATAAGTTGTTGCACTATCAATAAGACACATATCTTTTTGGTACTAGTGCAAACATTCGTTTTTCATATAAACGTAAATATCAATATGAGATTTATTTTTTTCAACACTCTCATAATCAATTAGGTGATCAATGCTTTCATTTGCTTTAGCAAAGAAAATAACAATATTATGAGTAGCATCCATATGGCCATAATCAAAATCACCATCTTCATAAGCAAAGTGTGTTTCTATGTTCTTCTCATTATTTGTAAGATGCTCTGGTGTACAATAAGTACAACTCAAATGGTCTTTACCACCGTAATGATAATATATACTTTCATCTTTTTGTCAATATTTTCACATTTTCCTTTTTTTTCACATTATTGTGCCACTTCTGGTAACAAAATGTGTCTTTGAAATTTTCTTTATAATCATGTCCATAATCAAGATCACGATCACGATCATGAAAATATAAACAAAATGTTGTTGCATTCACTTCTGGGAATGAAGTAGAACCAGTTTAGACATGTTTCATGATTTTCTTGAGGTCAAAAGCTCATTGCTTTGTTCAGCCATACAAAGACATGAAATAAATTCATAATATTTATTGCTGCATTCACTTCTGGGAATGGAGCAGATTAGGCGGATCTCATAATTTTTCATCAAAAGCTTTATTGCTTTGTCCAGCCAGCCATACATAGGCATGAAATAAATTCATAATATTTGTGAAATCTCTTTTCACAATATTTTTGTCGCATGAGCAAATTAATTGCTTAGATGCTTTATTTCTTTATTCAATGGTATCCCAATATCAATTGCATATAAATGTATTTCAACATTTAAAATTCCAATATAAGGAATTCTTCCTTGTAATATCCAGAGTCACAAATCCAAATTTTGCAACTTTTCGCGTGTTTAGAACTAGCATATAACATAATAATATTAATAATAATAATAATAATAATCACCGTCATAATAAAAATAAAAATAATAAGACGAAGATGAAAATTGATAAAGTTAAATAATTCTTATCACAAGAGGAAGAATATAAGGTAAAATTATAATTTGAGAAAGGATTAGAAAGAGCCTGGATTGAGACACGCATAACACTGTCGTTATAGAGAAAAAGCTTCCACTAGTCCTCAATTGGTTGGAGCATCGTGCTGATAACGTGTTATGAAATAAAGTGAATAATAAAGAGAATAATAGATAATAGTGAAGAAACAATAGAGAATAGAGAATGAGAGAATAGGGAGCAACTCATCTGTGTATTATTATTCATAGGAAGAGTCCTATTTATAGATACAATATGTAATCCATAAAGGAAACAAATCAACTTAGTTAATACAAATATTTACCATAAAGAGTAATGAATCATATGAGTAAATGTATCAAATCAATGGACAATCATTAATTCATAACAAAATGTATAATTTATACTACAAAATTATATTTTAGATTGTATAATTTATAACATAAAATTGAATAATTATCTCTAATACAAATTACATATTGAATTATCCAATCCGTAATTCAAACTATATTTCAGATTAATTTGTAATGCAAATTATTTTCTAAATTGTACGATCCATACGTTTAAAACTAATTTATTTTATGAAATGAATTTCCATTTTTCAAATGATTATAGTGTATTAATATTTCAAAATATAAAAAGAAAATAGAAAAATTTATCTGTTGAAAAATAATGGTGATGCAAATCCAACACCTCTTCTTTCCTAATTGAGTATTCTCTTTTCCTCAAAGATAAGTCTCAAAAAGTTGGTGACTCCATAGACCATGGTTATCTACTATCGTTGAAGTTTATATATCACAGTTGAATGTTGCTTGTATACTTTCACACAATTTCTTTTGTTTCGACTTTTGTTATCTCCCAAAATAACTATGTTTATTGTGTGCCAGGTCAAGGATGGTAGGTGTGAGTTATGGTCAGAAGGTTAATGAAACAGACACAGTTATGAGCTGAGAAGGACAAGGATCCATGATGGTGAAATGGGTTAAGGTTGTCATGGGAGAAGGTTGAGGTGTATACACTACAAATACCCCAAATGTGGAGACTAATAATTGGGTACGGAATGATTATCACACTACAACAAAGGTCAAATTTCATTTGTTAGAAATGAATGGTCTTCACTTTACCTTTCTAAAACCCAAACACATAAGAAAAATACAATGGCAGCATCTATCTACTTACTTATATGGCCACGGCTTCCCCAAATGAGGAAAGAAAACTAACATAGAAGGGTGAGGAAAATGCCTTCAAGATATATAACACCACAATAGCATGGCCAAAAGAAAGTTAATTAAATGAGGAACTCTGGTTTTTATGCCAAGGTTTATGTAGACGTAACTAAGTTGATAGTTTATCCGGAAATGAGTGCGTAAATCAGATTAACCGTTAATTGGAAACATTTGTTTTCAAATGACAACAAACTTTAACTGGAAACATTTTTTGGTCAACTCTTCTACATAGGACTAGCTTCGTACCTTGAAACAATTCCTAAAGAGGTTTCCTACATGCAGTTTAATATCTTCAAAACATTATCTAATTTTCTTATCAAGATCCCAAATCCTTCTTACAAACAAAATTTGAGACCGGGAATATGGACGGAAATTTCTTTGAAAGAGACTACCACAAACGTTAATAACTAAATATTCGGTGGCGTAAACATTAGACTAACTCGCTATGCGACTCATTGGTTATAATTCAAAATTGTATCTTTCAATGCTAACAAATAACTTTTTTTTTTCAAAATAAGCTTTCTTTTCCTTTGGACTCCTGGACATTTTTCTCCTTTTTCTTTTTAATCAGTATCTTATTCTCCATAAGAGAAGGGTTTACGTACAAAGAGACGTGATTGGGGTAATATTACTGATATTTTAAAAGAGTACAAGATCTACACTTTTTTTTAACGATAATTAACGAAACGAGATAAGACTTAAATTGTTAAAATTAATCAAATGTCTGGCTATCACAATTTTAGTAATTTCAGAAATTTCTCTTTACGTGCATGTAATTATCTTTTCCTAATCAATGACAATCTGAATTGACATTCTTCTTAATCATAATTGCCTGTGTAAAGAGGGTTTTCTCAATTTGTTATCACTATCCTTATCTATCTATCTCTCTGTCCTCGGTAGGTCGTCATTCTCAAAGCCATCAAACATGTGAAAATAAGGTAAAATATGACCCAATGATGAAGTTACAGCAAGCTCTAACAATAACAAACATTTTACGATGCTCATCTGTAACAGACTATATATCTTATTCATGAAGCATTACCCTACTACCATTTTCGTATGCATTTAGATATTGTATATATGTGTTCATCAATAATCAGTGGCCTTACAAATAAAAAGATGATGATGACAAATACCAATGAAGCAACGGGTGCTGTAGCGATGACTATTTGCTAAATTGAAGTGAAATTACTCGAGCCAGATACAAATTAAACTATTAACTTAATAATCAACTATGGAGTAATCCGGCCTATATATGTGTTGAGTTCTTTTGAAAAAGATCACACGATAAATTCAACACCAATGAGAAATAGTCTAATTCATACATAAGAGATTAATATTACTCTTAACTCAAAACCTTAAACCAATAAATTTATGGGTCTGGTGTTCAACTTTCTCATTTTTACTCAATGTGAGACTTAGACTTACACTTGGATTCCCAATAATCTTCCTATCAACTGTGAATCCCTTCATATTAGTGTTTTCCTCTGGAGCGAAAACATTTTAAGGATGAAGACTCATAAACTTGTTGTCTAAAGATGTTGGATTAGAGGTGGTATTAATCTTTTATGTGTGAATTGGACTTATGTCTTATTGGTGTTGTATCTCCTCAATGATCATCTCTCGAGTCACGTTATGTGAACGGTGGTACAAGTACCAATGCGAAGGGATTCAACTTCAGGGGATCTAAGTTGTATGTTGAGTAAAGTTAAGCACCATATAAGGATGATGAAGACCCATAAATTCATTTTCTTAAGATTTTTGGTATGATTAGACTCATCTCTTATTGGTGTTGTATTTTTTTAATGATACTTTCTCGAAAACCCAACAATATGTATATAAACCCCAATTTTTTTAATTGAGTATATTTATATAAACTCAAATTGATTATATATATATATATGGAGAGAGATTGTAGACACTTATTTAATACGTGTTTAATTAAGCATATTTCCAAAAGGGTCTTGAAGTATTTTTTTTAATTTTATATATATATATATATATATATATATATGTATGTATGTATAAGTTATTTTCATAATTGAAGAGAAAATAAATTTAAATGAATTATTTTCATATATAAGTTGTTAATTATTTTTGTAAGTTATTCTAGAAAGTATTAAAATAAATTGAAAATAAGTTATGATAGATCGCAAATTATTTTTATAAGTTCTCATAGTACAAGCTTTCATCGTTAAAAGTATATATTTAATAATAATAACATTATTTATATGTAAGTATTTTATATTCTAGACGATATTGAATTAGCACATGACAAATGACGTTATTGTAATGCTATTTTAAAAATGATTAAACAGATAATAATTATTATTCATTTTCTATACATATTTACGTATATACATATATATTACGTATAGTTACAAATATATATATATATATATATATATATATTTCTTTTTTTTTCAGATAAAGAAAAAGTATAAAAATTATGTAGGGGTGATGTACCAGTACAATATTATCTATAACGTACAGAATGTTTGCCATTTTATGAGGTCTAAACTATTTTCTAGCTTGCACAATTACCCATGTAGTTAATCTTACTTTTTTCCAAGGAGCTAATCATTGATGATGGTAGTAATCAGGATTCTTTCTTTTTCATACTGTTCCTCCTTCACTACAGTATTGTCCACAATCATGCCAAAGTCTACAAATACGTGAAGCCTTCACCTGCATGCATCCGAATTAGAGAGAGAGAGGTACAAGTTGCTTCATCCATGGCGTGCAGTTTTCCTGATGTGTTTCGCTGGATTCAGAAGCTTCCACCAATCTCAGAATGGGAAACAAATTCAATTTCACTAAACATATGTTCTTCAAGCTCTTGCCAACCATGTCTCAGTCTTACCGTAACCAAAAACCATCATTCCTCAAAACTCTTCTTTGTCATTATAGCAGACTGCAACACTCCTATTCATCTTTGGACCTCAAAACCTTTCAAGCACGCAAGCTTCAAAACTGCAAAGTTAATAGTTGAAGAAACCATTTCCAGTCTCTTTGTCAATATCAACCAGGCCATTCTTCTCTATGGCTCCAACAAGAACACTTCCTTCCTCAGGTTTCCAAAACTTGACTCCACTCCCAACCTTTCAGACGTTTTCAATCTTTCTTTCTTCACTCTCTTGTTCCTAGTTTGTATATACGAAGCTCCTGCTGCAGATTTTCGTTCTGGGTGTATCAGTAACCTGAAAGATCACTTGACAAGTTTTCAGTCAAGAAAAGCATCAATCATGCTGATGAAACTCTTGGGGTCTAACGTGGAAGAGTTGTGGATGCGTTCTGTGAACCTTGCAGTTACTAACTGGGTCGGGGAACAAGAAGCACATCACAACCCCTTCAGAACACCTTGTCCTTTGTTTTCTAATGCCCTTTCAGCAACTGGGTTGTGGAAAGTGCAGTTGTATTGTCCCCTCATAGTCATGGATGTTGAGAACTCAAAAAGTAATCCAGCAAGTGAGAGACTTCAATTCTCCCTCAAATATCACCATGTGGAAGCTGTTTTTCAATTCAATCACAAAGTCTAAAAAAAAAGGAGTGGGTTGAAATCATGGTGGACATTGACAACATAAGGTATGCTCAACTCATCAAGAGATAATACACTTCAAGCAAACAATTTTAAAGGTGAGTCTTTTATTAGAACTTTAAACACATGGTACTTTTTTTTAATACATTCCTTGTGGGCAGGTGTGATATTATAAAATTGGTGAATGAATCTCTTATGAGGGAACGAGGGGCTGATGCAGCTGAGAAACATTTTCCTTCCAGAATATCCTTACAACTTACACCTATTGTCCAAGATCAAGTGTTGAGCTTATCGGTTGGTAAATCCTCGGAGAACCCACAAAAAGAAATCGAAGTTGACAAAAGTATAGAAGCTTCTTTCGAGCCATCGGCTCCTGTGGGACTTAAGATGTCAGCTGGAGAGTCCACAACAGTGAGTTTGAAGCCTTGGAAATTTGAAGAATCTGTTTATGGGTACAGTGCAAATTTGAATTGGTTTCTTCATGATAGTATGGACGGCAAAGAAGTTTTCTCATCAAGGCCTTCAAAGTTTGCTTTGATTAATCCCAAGTCATGGTTCAAAAATCGATACTCAAGTGCTCTGCGACCTTTCACCAGGCAAGGAGGAATTGTTTTCGCAGGCGATGAATATGGGGAAAAAGTGTGGTGGAAAGTGGACAAAGGAGCCGTTGGAAAAACAATAGAATGGGAGATAAGGGGTTGGATATGGTTAACTTATTGGCCTAACAAACGCATAACCTTGTACAACGAAACTAGGAGGTTGGAGTTTCGAGAGATAGTAAATGTTGATGTTGCGTAGCCTCATGTCTCAAGAGCAAACTATTCTTTACCAGGTAAAAGTCAACCTTTGTACTACTTTAGTGTGATGACGATGTGGAGAAACCGACGGACTGACTTGTAAAAAAGTCCGGGACAAACTAAGTATTTTAGTTTGGTAACCGATTTAAGTCTTTTCTGCATAACCAATACTTTGAGCGGACCAATGATGGGTGGAGTGGACTGACCGTATAGCTCATATCGAAAGAATTTGTCATTAATTAAATTTAGTGTGTTTCGTTAGTTCTCGCTTTTATTTGACAATTTTAGTTATTTGAAATTTAGTTATTTAGATTTTTTGTATTAATTTAGTGTTATACATGTGTTATGAAATTTCTAATAAGCTTGTACTTACAGATTAGAAAAAATTATAAATTATAAAATTTTATATAGTATAACTAGATGAGAAAAATTTAAAACAAATGTTTTCTTGTTGCCGGTTTGGAGGCTCGCAGGCCGAATGTGCATGACATGTGAAAGAAATTAATTCACTTATAGGGAAAGGTTTTACCCTATGGAGGCCAAATGCAACACGGACCAAAATTGGGCAGCTCGGCCCAAATTACATCCTTATTTAGGAGGGACAATGTAGGTTTAGTTCGACATATTGTTGCGCATGTCTACGAAAAAAATGCAAAGTAAGTTCAAATATTAAGTCTGTTAACTCGTAAAAGTCCAACTTGTAGCTTGTGTGAAGTTGGTTCATAATCTGCAAAAAAAAGCAAAATAAATTTATGTATATTAGTTATTTTTTTTCTAAACTTTATATAAAAATTCTAAATTTTTGTATGAGTGAAAAATACAAATATTATGTATTATATTTTTGAATTGTTAAATTTAAAGAATACATTATAATACATTATGTACGTTAAAATATGAATATAAATATAATAAAAATATTAAACTATTAATTTATCATCTAACTCTTCAAAATCCTTACATAATTTTATATGGGACGAATCAAATTTTTTAACCCCATTTTTAATACGAAACGAACGGATCAGATTCACATTTTGCGAATCAAATGCTGGATGGGCTTATACCGGCTCGAAGCAGTACCACCCCTGTCCCTAATAGTTTTGTTTCATAACTTTTTAAAACTATTTTAAAAATACATTTCTTTTATCATTGATTTGATTTAATTAATTCCACGTATGCCGTACCTTTCTTTAACCTTTGAATAAAAAAGAAATCTAAGATATTAAATATAGTTAATGTCTACAGATAACTACAGAAAGATATAAAGTTTGACTATAAAATGAGGACATTAGACTTCTGATAAATTGTGTAATAAAATAAAATGTAAAAATTTGAAACAAACGAGAATAATTAAATATTTGTGAGGAATTTTGTTATGAAAACATTATTTATAAACATTTCATAAGATAAGTCATCGTAAAAATATTTAGTGATAAATATTTGTAACGTGAGAAGTCCGTCGTTTATTAAATTATACTCTAATAATTCGTGAAAAAACGAGTACAATAAAATTAATGATCACAACTAAAATATCTAAAAAAATTATCGAAAAAACAATTATTTGTCATTTAAGAATGGCAATTCTCTACTCATCTAATTTTAATCAAATTTTATGTATTTTTACTCATCAATCATTTTAATCATTTTGAAGATTTTGGAACAGACATATAAAAAAATTTAAAAGAATATAAGAATTGAGTCCTTAATTCCCTATTTAATTAAAGTATTCGTGTGAATAAGTGTGATGTGAAAAGGAGTTCCTTGTGGGAACGATAGGCTAACTTAGTTTTCTTTGGAAACATCTGTGTAAAGGTCCAAGAGCGAGTGTAAATGTTTTATAAAAGTATATTTTATTAAATGGATTTATTTAAGGTCATACAAAAATCAGGTTAGATAAGCCTAATAAATTTTGTAAAAAGTGTTAAAATTTTAAATTATATTTAATATAACATTCTGCTTTTTTTTAAATATTTAATTAGGTCATTTAATTAAAAATGTAATTAAGCTATCAAATTGTAATATTTTTACAAGTAGATTCCTGAATTATTTCATATAAACTTAAAATCCTCCGGAATTTTTTTTTAAAATATAAAAAATAAAGACCCAATTATGTAGTTATGAATTTAAAAGACTTGATTAGAAAGGCTTAAACAAGGTATAGAATTTGTGTTTAAACCATTGAAAGGAGCTTGTCCAAGACACCAACTACCATGCCACGATGGGAGAGTAGGCACAAGTCACACCCCGGTGCACATTAGCGAGGACACTTTCCTAGATTGGAACGGAGAGGGTGATTAGAGGGGCGGAAATCTCAAAGAGAGACAGAGTGCAACTAATTTATCCACCTCTTTCCTTGTTGGCTTAACTTCACTCAACCTCGCTATTCTCTATAAGTTTCTCTCCGCCATCAATTTTCCCTCCCATTATTCCTTTTTCCTGCTCTTCCATCCCTCTCGAGCTCTCTCTACTATGGAATCCTCCGCTGTCATTCGATCTTTTAACTGTATCTTTCTCTCTCTCTCTCTCTCTCTCTCTCTCTCTCTCTCTCTAAATCTGCACCTGCATTTTTGCTATGAATGTGCCTTTCCGAATGCGATCTCTGCTTTTGTGTTTACGATTTTCTGCTTTATTTACTTTAATTTATGCGACGTGGATGGAAAGGGAAACGATTCACATACGCAGTTTGATTTTGAAAAACGAATTCTATACATCTGGATTAGGTTTATGATTTTCTAGCTAGAAAGAAAAGTAACTGCGAAGGAGCTCGCTAGATTTGTCATTGTGTTGTAAACATTGAACGGTTGCGTTTTGGCACTTTTCGCATTTCTTGTTTGCTTTAAATATCCTTAGTTATGTGAAATGTTATTTTCGTTTTGAAATAAATGCTGAACATAGGATGGAGTTTTTGCTACTGTGGTTTATTTATTCATTTTTATTGCTAAGAAATCAAAACAAGGTTATGCCTAGATACTTTGCTTTTAAGATTGCACGAACCTTTGAAACGTTTCATCCTGAAGTAACTAGTTGTATTCGCTTGCGCCACTTGTTCCTTGTTGCTGTGATATGTGAAGCTTAATTTAACCTTAGAATGAACTTAACAATTTCGTAGCAGTGATAAAGTTGTTTTATGCTATTGATTAGTATCGTTTGTTTACAAGAATCACGACACGATCATGGCATTTTTCATTGAGTTAGATGAATGCCGTTGATTAGGCGATTAGTATTATTTTTTGCTATTGATTAGTATAATTTTCCATGTTTCTACAAATAACCAAAGGATGGTCTACAGTCACTTTATAAGCCTGTAATTGACCATCTATTGGTTCCTATAGGAGAACACAAGATGAGTTGTGACTGTGTGCTTTTTTGTTATAACTTTAGTGGCGCCCATATGTTGCATCCTATTTACTCAAATCTTCGTGTTTTGTTGCTTATTTTATTCTGTTCTTGATCTATTTCTGTTAAATAGAATAGGGAGTTCCGTTTTTCCCATGTCTCTTTGAAATAGCCTTATTACTTTTGGAAAGGGTCTCAATGCCTTCTTAAATGGTCGAATTTCAATATACAATACTATTTAAGCACTTCAATGTTTTTAATATGATTTTACTACAGCCAGACGCTTAATCATGACTCTTGGATTTCAGATCCCATGGGCACTATGTCCCATATGCGACCTTCCCGCGATAAACAAGTTGTAGTTCCCATCCACAATGTCGGATGGAACTCTAAAAGTAGACTTTTCACCCAGCATTTGTCATATGATCGGAAGCACATTAATTCCCACATGAAGGGGAGCACCACACTGGTTTCATGTGCAAAAACAGCTGAACCTATCAACACATCCAAGTCTGGTGATGGTGGGTTATATTGATTGTGAAATGAATTGTGTCCTTATTCTTTGTTTTTGTTGACTTTTGTTTGAATGAGAAAAGTACGATACTCTTATTTGGTCTTAGTGTAATTATCTCCTTAGTTATATATTTTAAGTGGTTTTTATTTTTTTAAAACTCCACATCGATTAGAGATATGACAAAATCATAATATATAGCTGATTCCAAATATCAACTTACTAAATCGGTTTTGTGAGGTTTAGTTAGACTTAAATTTCACTTTTCAAAAATGGTATCAAAGTTATTCAAGAGCCTTTCCTAATCAAGTTTGTTGGGTCTATTGTGTCACCCACTTTTGGCTTTCCCCTAGTCTCACTTGAGGTGTTTAGTCCTTGTTGTGAGGGGGTGTGTTAGAGATCCTACTTCGATTGGAGATATAACGAAGTTATATTGCATAGGTGGGTGCAAATCTTGTCTTATAAGTCAATTTTGTAGAACTAAGTTAGACTTGTGTTTACTTTCTTAAGACTATTATTAAGATTTTGAGATACAATAATCAATTGCAAAATTTTTCGGCTGCAATTCATATGTTAGTGTCATCTAAGATAATCCTACGGAACTCTTCTATACTTAAAGGATAGAGAGAAGATAGAAAAGAAAACTCTTAAAAGTTACAAACAAAAGATATGATTCTTATTTCTTTATTTTTAAGGTAAAATTGCAATGTTATTTACACAATAATTGTAGGAAATGTTCTACTTCTGTTGCTCAGCATTATTGTGGTCTTTGAGAAAGTCTGTTTGAGGGTTACTATATATATATATATATATATATATATATATAACTGTGTTGTAGTTGGCTATTAGAATAGCTTCCCTTTTACTATTTTTTTTATTTATATTCAAGTTCCTTGACCTTGCAATTATTGAAGATGTTGCAGCTTCTTCAGATAGTACTCCACAAGGCTCGTTGGAGAAAAAGCCTTTGCAAGCTACTACTTTTCCTAATGGATTTGAGGTCTATAGCTATTCTGTCCTTATTTACCAGCCAAGCATATTTTCATTAGTGAAAAATGATAATTTTGGTGGGAATTAGCGCTAGTATATTGGCTTTTATCCAAGACTGCATAATTGCACTATTTATTTTCCTGTTTGAATGTGAATCTGATAAAATCACTTGCTATGTCTTGTTTGCTTATGATCAGGCTTTGGTATTAGAGGTGTGTGATGAGACTGAAATTGCTGAACTGAAAGTAAAGGTGATCTTCTTCCGTCTTGTTTATCCTTTTGTAAAATTGGAAGTGCGATATTATAAATTAATAGTAAGGTTGAAAAAGAAAACTTCCGTGAATGTTATATGGTTTGTTTATTTGCAATTATTCACACACTGAAATCAGTGGCTGGATGGGTATGTCTATAGCTCTGTCATATACTGTGTGTTGAAACTTCTGTCTAAGGATGCTCTTAATTTACTCAAGATATCACGCTTATAGAAAATGAGGTAATGATATTAATGTTTTTTTTTTCTACCAAAATTTGTAGCATGTTGTAATTGCAACTTGAGATTGTGGTGCCTTTGTGCCTAATGTCCTATCTCGTTACAATTATTTTTTTGCAGTTCAAATTTGATTAAAAATTTGTATCATGTCAGCTTTATTTTTATACAACGCTGTCTGTTATATCTGTGTGGTTCATCAAAAGAAGCATGCTTTTAGCTGGATGACCTTGTACACGACCTTAGTTGACTAGTATTGTTATAGGTTGGAGATTTTGAAATGCATATTAAGCGAAACATTGGAGCAACAACGGTTCCTTTGTCTAACATTTCACCAACGACTCCTCCGCCTATTCCATCTAAACCTATGGATGAATCAGCACCTGGTACCCTGCCACCATCACCTCCAAAATCATCTCCAGAAAAGAAAAATCCATTTATAGATTCTTTCAGAGAGAAATCACCAAGATTGGCAGCATTGGAGGCTTCTGGTACCACCACTTATGTCTTAGTACCATCTCCCACGGTATGTCATTCATCAATAATTTATGTTTTAACTTCTGCCTTCACTAGTTATATTTGGCTTGAGCTATGTAGAGTTTGCTATCACTGATCTTTGTTTCTCCTTAGGTTGGCTTCTTCCGAAGAGGTAGAACAGTGAAAGGCAAGAGACAACCTCCTATCTGTAAAGAGGTGCGTCTGACGTGCTTGTCAATATTCATCAATTTGTTATGAGCTAGATCACATGATACTGCGTCGAGCTTTCTCATCGTAAACTCCACCATTGAATTTTGGCACATGTGTTTGTTGGTCAATAAGATTTGCAGGGGTGAAACTGGTTGTTTCTGCTTTAGGGGCCCAGCTGCTGTGAGCTGCCCCACGTAATACTGCAGACATAATAGTTGGAGACTATGTATCAGCTTAGTCTCCCTATGTGACCTTGTTAACATGCATATGTTTGCTTTCGGAATAAGTGTAAAGTCTTTTACTAAAAGAACTTAAAACGAAAAAAAAAAAACTGATTATAATCAACAGTGATAGTCTCAGAGACAAATAAATATTCTTTGGTACTCACTCATTGTTATTGGTATACTTTGTATGGTACAGTTACTTCATAAAGTTGCTTGAGAACCTCACTTTTATTGGCCTGACTATAATGATTTTCAATTTATTTATTTCCTAATTGAATTTTAGGGAGATTTAGTCACAGAAGGGCAAATCATCGGTTATTTGGACCAGTTTGGCACTGGACTTCCGGTTAAGGTGATCTCTCAGTTTTTGTAATTGTGGTTTCTTAATATTTACTATTTCTAACTAGTCTTATTTTTGAAATCTTGCAGACTGATGTGGCTGGAGTAGTGTTGAAGCTAGTTGTTGATGATGGAGGTATAAAGATGTCTATGACCCTATTTTAAAAAAAATGCATAGATTTATTGACATGTCACTAATGGAAGTTAACCAATTTGGACAGTTAGGGTATGTTTAGATAAACTTCTCCATGAATACTTATGGAAGAGAAAAATAGGAAGGAAAGTTGAAATTAGCTTTTGGATAAATTAAAATTAGTTGATGCATAAGTTAATTCTTTTTTTATTAATTTTGTGCATAAGTTAGTTTTAGCTTATGGAGAAGATTATTTCATTTTCTATTGTTTTTGTAGAAGTGTTTATGGAGAAGTTTGTCCAAACAAGTATTTAGTACTAACCATTTTCTAACCCATATGTAGGGATGAAGATAACCATTTTCTAACCCATATGTAGGGATGAAGATAGGCTAGGCAACCTGTCAGGGGCCTTTGACATGGTTGCCTGGCCTAAGCTTTTAGGCTTCAAAAGAAACCTACCAAGCTGGCCTGTTTGCATAATAATTTTATATATAATACATATTATTAAATATATAATTATTAATATTAATAACAGGTTCAAAAAAAGAAGTTTTTTGGTTTTAAAAATCATTGGTTCATATCTACACCTACTTTTAAATAATAAATAATTTACTAATTTATTCAATATAAATATTATAGTTACTAGCGGAAACATAACATAAATCTAATAGTGCATTTGTGTTTGCATTTTTTTAATTGGTTAAAAATTATTAGTTATATTAATTTTAATTTTATATATTGTTTTATATCTTGTGTAATCAATAATTTTAATGTAAACAAGGTTGAAGATACTCTTATTTAATTATCACACCAAACTGTGGAAATCTCGAATCTTGTATAATTTTTCTATCCGTCCCAGGGATGTTCCTGATAGGTTACTTTAATTCATTGTCATTTACAGTGTGTAGCTAGTTGTGCTGTTAGTTTTCTTCATATGTTATCTAGTTAGTGTTGACTACTGACCGAATGGAAAAACGTTGTTTAGCTCTTGACGGTCTTGATTTCTGCTATGTATAGTTTTTTGTGATTTATTGATGGCCTAGTCTGTTGTTTCGCAATATCTAGAGATAGCTGTCAATGCACAGCCAAATTATCCATATTTAAACTTATTTTTGCTACTTACACTCTCATCCATATCTGTGATGAATTTCTTACTGTTTTTATTTGTGATTTACAGAGCCTGTTGGTTACGGAGACCCCCTTATTGCTGTCTTGCCATCTTTTCATGACATCAAGTGAGCTAGCCTTTTCCTGTTGTTCCGATCAATCATGAGGCATTTTTTTTTTTAATTAGGGAGCTATTCGCATATTGGAAAAAGTTTTTAATAGGTTACGAATAATTGAAAATCATACTTTGTATATCAATTGCTTAAATTGTACTGGAATGAATGTATTCTGAGACGACCTTCTTTATGTATCTTAGTTGCTGGAGTTTGATCGCTAGCTACTTATTGTTTAGTTTCTCCCGAAATAATTGCGCAGAACTTTTTTTGAGATTCTGGACCAGAAATAGAAATACCGTAGTGCGATAAATAGAAATGTAGCATCCACAGCAAAATTCTGACCAAACAGTAACCGAAACTCGTTTTCTACGAGATTGGTTATGTTGAGATTATTGATCAAGGTAATGGTTAGCATCCAAGACCTACCAATAACATTCTTCCTATGTATGGTTAAAGTTAGAACGAAGAAGGAAGGAGAGGCTGTGGATTCAATTCTCCACATTAATACTCGGGAGTTATATTAATACTTGAAAATTATAAAGTTGGCTTAAAGAGTTTAGAAAATTTAGAAAATGTGAGAAAGGTTGAGTTCAATTTCTTCCAATAACAAAATGTGACAATTAATATTTATCTACAAGAAAAAATACCACTCAATGTTTATTAGTAGAGTATTTGTGTACTGGACTTGATTGATTTAAAGGGAGGAATAATCTTATTTTATATTATATTTTCTTTAATTAAATTTAATCTATAGATTTTCTGATTGGTTCAGCTCTTACCAGATGTGGTAATAAATCATGAAATAAAGAAGTAGGTTACATATTAACTCGTGGGTGGAAAATGTATTTTGAAGAGATTATAATTATGTTAAAAAATATCTTTGGATATATAATTGCCAAGAAGTTCTTTATGGTACTGGAATAATTATTCTAAAAGATATTAGAAATGAAAATGAGCAATACCAAAATTTTGGGCGACAAAATTAAAATTAAAACAACATACAAACCTTAATCATATATGCTAGCATATACGGTCTGGACCCTTAGGGTTTATTTGGAGAGAGGACTCCGACAATCAAGTCAGCAAAAAAGTCTCTCAAAATCAAATCTTGGGTTAAAAAATTAATAAAAAAGTACCTCTTAATTGTTGGAGTCCACGTGTATTTATAGGATTATTAATTATGTCTGTCATCCTTATGGACTGGGCCAGTGTTTGGATTCTAGATGGGTCTGGGCTTAGTCCAGGCCTTGGGTTAATGTATGTTGGTATTAGGGACCTTATTTGTGATATTCTAAGTTAAACGTTACCTATTTATTACACACAATTCTTTACGGTGGGCGGCTTGGACCATTATATTCTACTTGAATGGTTATCAATTTATTGATTTTATTCGTGGGACCATGTCTAGGCGGTCTTGGCTATGTACTTACCTTTGCTTAGTCTACTTAGGTATAATTCACCAACTATATTTATGAGTGTTGAAAGTTGAAGAGGTTGATAATAAATTTTAGACAATAAAAGATAACCTATCGTTTAAATTTATCGAATCCTAATTGGTATTGGATTCTAAACATTGATTTAAATAATCCATTTCACATTTTCATCTCTAATTTTACAGTTTAACCTTGTTTTATAAAATGAAACAGAATTCACCGACAACGACGTTTACTATTACACTTTTTATTTTTTTAAAATAGATTATAATACTGATAATTATGTGTATTTATCTTTATATATTTTAATTTTCTTTTGAAATTTCAGTCGAATTTAAAAATGTTGATGACATAGACGAAACATTGAGGAATGTGATTAAGTGATTACTTAATTATAATAAATAAGATATTACTTACATTTAGAAATATAGTAATTCATATATGAAGGAGTGAGTCTGTTCTAACTTGTAGACGTTGTAATTGTATACTTGAACTAGAATTTGTCAGTTTTTATTTTGATTTCTGCCCCTTATTGTTTGTCAATATTCAATACAAATCCATACAATGACACGTCACCTGGGTTTCAACTTTGAAGTATTGTTTTCAGCCACCATTTCAGAATTGTGCTGATACACATCTGACTCTGATCGATTTTATCTTCAAACAAAATTCCAAAACAGTGGAAGATTGGTATTGGGGAACGGATAACTCCAATTTTCACGTGTGGACACCGGTGCTTCACGTAGACATTCAAATCTGAGGCTTTCCATTTATAGTTCACGTCATAATCTCAATTATAAAATCAAACAATATAACTCTCAATTTTTTACCACCACCAAAATTACGAACTCAATATTAGACATATAAAAAGTATATTCCAATGTTTTCTAAGATTTTAATAGTTTCACTAATTTTCATTTTTCAAACCTAGAATTTTTAATGAGGGGAAACAAATATAGTTTTTAGCGTACTCTTTTAATATATATATATATATATATTATATTTTATTAAAATCTATAAAGTTAGATGTAAAATTGATTAAATAAAGAGTAAAATTTGCAAACTTATATTTAAACAAAATTAAGTAAATAATAATTAATATCTTGCGGAATGTATGTTTAACTTTTCTGTAAAAAAAGGCTAGCAGATCAAAATCAAAATTTCTATTGTCAAAATATGTGTCAGTTAGAATTATACACACACACACACACACACATATATATATATATATATATATATATATATATATATTAAGAAAAAAGTTTTTCGAAAATAAATACAATACTAATGATTATGCAATATTGAAAGGCTGAAAATAAACGAATCCTTTTGTTGTAATGCATGGTGTGGCGTTGTTGTGGTGGCAGAATGAAAAAGTGAAGTGACAAAGTTTAAACCTTGCGGTTGGTGAGAAGGCCCCAACTGAAAGCAAATGAAGCCACACACTCAGGCTTCTTCTTTCGCTACTCCACTCCCGCACGTGCCTTTCTTTCGCGCCACCGCTTCCTCACGTGCCGCCCCGGCGGAATCTCTCCATGCCGCCGCCGCCGCCGCCGCCAATGAATTCCGTCGCATCTGGACTGCGAAACTCCGCCGCGTCCACCTGTCCGTTCGCCACTCCACACGCGTCGCTGCGGCTTCTAATCCGAGCGGCTCCGGTGGCGATTATAGTCAACCTCGGAGCAGCCGGCGCGGCGTGCTGATGGTACCGTTCCTGGCTGCCGGCGCGTCGGTTCTGTTATCGGCGGCAGCGAGGGCGGAGGAGAAGGCGGCGGAATTGGCTCCGACAGCGCCGAAGCTGGAGGAGGCGAAAAAGAAGGAGGAGGAGGAAGTGATAACGTCGAGGATTTACGACGCGGCGGTGATAGGGGAACCGTTGGCGATAGGGAAAGAGAAAGGGAAGGTGTGGGAGAAGTTGATGAATGCGCGAGTGGTGTATTTGGGGGAAGCGGAACAGGTTCCGGTTCGAGACGATAGGGAGTTGGAGCTTGAGATTGTGAAAAATTTGCATAGGCGCTGTTCGGAGAAGGAAAAAAAACTGTCTCTTGCGCTGGAAGCTTTTCCCTCTAATCTTCAGGAACCGCTCAACCAGTATATGGAGAAGAAGTAATAATGCCTTTGAATTTGTGATTAATGTTTAGATTCTTGCGTGAGTCCTGTGTGGATTAACTTTTCAGTGAGTAGTTATAGGATCAGAAAATAAGAAGGCAAAATGAATTAATTTGTCCTCTGAGCTAAAATCTACTCGTGAATTCCATTCTTTTGGAAGAAGTTAAATAAACGAGATATTGAGTGGAGCAAACAGCATGGAGTTGATTACGAACATGTAAATTGGGGGTGCTTTGTTGTTATTATTACAATTGTTGACTTGAGGAAGAATCTTCTAGTTATGTGAATCTGAATGTTTTCCTGTTAAAGTGAATATTAATCCATGGAATTAGAGGTATGGTATGCTCCAATGACATGTCGACTTTAAAATTGTTTCATTAGTGATGTTTGCTATGCTCTTATTTGTTTTTCAGAATGTCTTGTTACCTGAATTAAGAAGTTTTCCATTGTTGTTAATGATTGAAAAGTACTTTTTTGTTGGTTAAAGATTTCTGTCTGCCTCTCTCTTTCCTGGCTCACTATATTTCTGTTGATCTCTGCTTCTTTTGTCAGACTGCTTTCCGTGATTCTGCATTGTTTGTACTAAAATTCAACTTTCATGGCAGGATAGATGGAGACACCTTGAAGTCTTATACGTTGCATTGGCCACTTCAAAGATGGCAGGAGTATGAACCTATTCTGAACTACTGTCGTGAAAATGGAATCCGTCTAGTCGCTTGTGGTACTCCGCTGAAGGTACGTCAATTTTGTTTCCCAAACTCATGATAATCTTTCAAATATTTATTTTGTCTCTGAAAATTATGGTTGTGGCTAATTAGGAGAAATTGGCAAATGTTAGATAATCAACGTGCATGTCAAATTGATTTACAACAAGTTGAAAAGGTAGGAGCAGATATTTAGTAAAATGGAAGCTGTAACGATTTTACTTGCATTAGGACTATAAATATTTAATGTATAAAAGACAAGCCCTGAAAAGCTCCTAATCTTCAAGTTCCCATATTAAACAAAAGGTCAAATGAACACTTTATTTTAAAAAAATGACGATTATGGAAAGTTTCCTTAGATAGTTTGGTCATTAAGGGAAGATAATCTGTTGATAGGGGACGACCTGAGAAAACTTTAGGAGCATTAAATCGATTTTTCATTAGATGTTTTACTTAAAATTTGGTTTTTGATAGAGCTGAAAGGTTTCAATTGATTCATCTAACCAACTCTACCCTGTAGGATTAGGCTCATTTCTTGTATTGCTAGGTCTAGACTCAAGACTTATAAAGATGATAATTATGGTTTGATCATTTTTGTCATTAACAGATCTTAAGAACTGTCCAAGCAGAAGGAATTCGTGGGCTTACAAAGGCTGAACGTAAACTTTATGCTCCTCCAGCTGGTTCGGGCTTTGTATCGGGCTTTACTTCTATCTCACGTAGACCTTCAGTCGATAGTACTCAAAATCTGTCTATTCCTTTTGGTCCGAGCTCATACCTTTCGGCACAGGCTAAAGTAGTTGATGAGTATTGTATGTCCCAGGTTATCTTACAAAATGTGCTTGATGGAGGGTCCACTGGTATGTTAATTGTTGTGACTGGTGCAAGCCATGTTACGTATGGATCTAGAGGAACCGGGGTGCCAGCTAGAATTTCAGGAAAAATACAAAAGAAAAACCAAGTAGTTATATTACTTGACCCTGAAAGACAATTCATTCGCAGAGAAGGAGAAGTTCCTGTGGCTGATTTTTTGTGGTATTCTGCTGCCAGACCCTGTAGTAGAAATTGCTTTGATCGTGCTGAGATTGCTCGCGTAATGAATGCTGCTGGGCGGAGGCGAGATGCCCTACCACAGGTTAGCTAGCATTTACAGTCACTAGTTTGCTTGATTATTACTTTTCTTGCTCTGTAGATCCTCTCCTTCCTAGTTTTGGCCCTTTATTATTTCCTCTCATTGTCCATTTAGGTGATACAAACAAGAGATTTTGCTTTTACTAGGAGTCTTGTGTCTATACCTATTAAATTTTATTTTATTTTTTGTATGTAATATAACTTTGGTATTTGATGAGCATTTTAGAGCCTGTTTGTTTCAAATTTTTCCATGAAAATCACTTCTAAACATATCTATTGATTTTTAGAAGCTACTTTGAGTAGGAGCTGAAAAAAAGTCAAAATTATAAGCACTTTTTATAATTGTTGCCAAATAAAATAGTTTCAACTTCATATGAAATATGCAAAAAGGGTCCCTAGTCCCTTTAATTGATATCTCTGTTTTGCATTGTTTCAATTTACACCAACTATGCAGCTCAACCAACTGTGCGGGGGATTTCAATTTAACGTTTATCATTTTGTAGCTCTTTCTCTGTGCTATCTTACTCTTCCATTAAATTCATATTCCTTTTGAGGTTAGATTCTTTGCGCAACAATATACGATGATTTAAGGACTTCAAAACTTTTCCAATGGGTTAATTGTGATAATGAAGTCGTTATTTCTGTTTTCTTACCCTTAAAATAAAGTAACCCTGGTGTATATCTTGGCATACATGGGTTCCAAGGTTTTTGGAGAATAATTGAACAGTCACTGATGATACTAAATTTGCATTAGTTGCATACTTGCGTTTGATTCTTTGATTGTTGGTGTGCTACTACATGCAGTTATTTTTTCTATGCATCTGTTTACTTTTCTTTGATTTAACATTAAATAGGGTATGCGAATATTGGTTGTCATTGTGAAGGGTTGTATTTTCGTTTTGATTTTAGGATCTTCAAAAGGGAATTGATCTTGGTTTAGTATCTCCAGAGGTTTTGCAGAACTTCTTTGATCTAGAGCAGTATCCTCTGATTTCAGAACTCACTCACCGTTTCCAGGTAAATTTTTTATTCGAAAAATACTCTGCTTTTAATCATGAGAAAATTTCATCACTTTGTTACCTTCATATTCCTACCCCTTCATCCGGTTCTTCTTTATATAGGGTTTCAGGGAAAGATTGTTGGCAGATCCCAAATTCTTGCACAGATTAGCCATAGAAGAAGCCATATCAATAACAACTACATTGTTGGCGCAATATGAAAAGCGAAAAGATAATTTTTTCCAAGAGCTTGACTACGTTATTACAGACACTGTCAGAGGATCAGTAGTTGATTTTTTTACAGTGTGGCTTCCTGCACCAACTTTGTCATTCCTTTCATATGCTGATGAGATGAAAGCACCTGACAACATTGGTTCTCTAATGGGACTTCTAGGTTCCATCCCGGACAATGCATTTCAAAAGAATCTGGCAGGGACAAACTGGAACCTCAATCATAGAATTGCATCAGTTGTATTTGGTGGGCTAAAACTTGCTAGTGTTGGATTTATTTCAAGCATTGGAGCCGTGGCTTCATCAAATTCTCTATACGGAATCCGTAAATTCCTTAATCCAGCCGTTGTCACTGAACAACAGATTATAAGGTCACCAGTACTCAAAACAGCTGTAATATATGCTTGCTTTCTTGGAATTTCTGCAAATCTCCGTTATCAGGTATGTAGTGGACTTGTCGCTGTATAAAATTTTGGTTATTATTGATATGTGACAAATGCAAGATTGAACCCATTTTCTGTAGAAAATGAAGGATAGTTACTCCAATTAGTGTAAAACTTTCTCCTCTCTCCAAATTCTCCGAATGTAAATTAGGGATTTTTCCTCCCCTTTATTCTCTTCTCTATTCATCCAAATCTTCAAACCAAAAAAAGAAAGTATTATAAAATCTTTGCCTTCCTTCCCCTCCTTTATTTTCCAACCAAATACTATATTACTAAATACCCATATATATATAATATGATTTTGTAATTTTCTCTAATTCATCTGAGGCTACATCCTTGGTTATATTATATATTCTATATATACCTATCCATTTAAAATCTAATCTGTTCTGCATTAGTACGGAAATTATAATATTTTTTTGGCAGGTAATTGCTGGGTTAGTGGAGCATCGGATTTCTGAACAGTTTGCTTCCCAGACATTCTTTGTAAATATGCTTTCTTTTGTAGCACGGACTGTCAATTCCTATTGGGGAACCCAGGTCTGTCTGTTTTCCTATCTTTAATCTGCTTTTGTTCACTTTCAAATGCTTAATGTTCCCAACCTCGTCTGTTAGCGGATTTCATTTATTTATGATTGAAAACTAGACTTCCTAAATTCAAGTATTATTTATAAAGTCATTTAATATTCTTAATTTCGCGGAAATATAAGTCGTTTGTTTTTCTGAAGTTAGTGAATGACCAATATTGCTCTTTGACTATAGTTAGTGAAATACCAAAATACAGAAAAAAAATAAACAATGACATCTTTGGTTTTCTAAAGTGCCATAATTTGAACTGGCTTAGCTTCGAAACCACTGGAGTATAATTCATTTTTATGTGAAATATTCATCTGTACATTAATGTCTAAATCTGTACTGGAGTTTTCAAATTTGATGTTTTCATGAATTGCTGCAGCAATGGATTGACCTAGCGCGCTTTACTGGCCTGCAAGTTAGAAAGACAGAGTCGCCAACCTCAGATTCTCCGAATAGTGCTGCAATTTTATGCAACGAAGCAGAAGAAGCCACCATTGATGAGATAGAAAAATAAATGAGGTGACGATACGTTGCGACATTTTTTTTCTTGGTAATTTGTATTATTCTTGAAAAGCTGGTAATGTAGGCACAGAGGAATAGGTTATTGTTTTCATCATAATCTCTTGCTGTCTCTTGTTAATTAGCTTCTGTACAATTCCTTGGACAGCTCACTTGTATACGTTTTGATATTTCCCATTTCACAGATTGGTGAATATAATATTTTTCTTTATAAATGTAACAAGTGGAATAGATAAAAGTGACGCAAATCGAAACCAATACAAGTTGTTACCTACTCTTTGCTAAAGGTATTTATGTCTTGGTAAGTCTTGTTAATATGGTATAAAAAATCAGGAGCACTTGTTTTGAACTTTCTCATAGAGTTTGACGTTTGTACACCTTTACGCTATCAATTTATAACGGGGCAGTGAACTTTTCTATATCTTTGCAGTAACCTTTGGCTTAGATTATTTCTGTACAATCCAACAGGGAATACACACTTTGCGGATAGATTGATTAGGATACCAGAAAGCTCATGTCAAGACCCCAGAGAATGTTCTGATTGGTTTATTTGGAAAGGAAGTGGTAGTTAAGATCTGGCTTAAAATTAAGGGAGTTGAAGTTGATTAAATGAAACAAACTTGAGTTAAATGGTGACATTGAGGACTAAATATCTGTTTTTTAGCTTCATGAAATCACAGTATATGCTGGGAACAAGATCGTCCAACATTTTTATAGCAAGATCGAACATATGCAAGTGTATTTGGTTTATTAGTTGACTTCATTTTGGTAACTGTAAAACTGAAATGGGAATAATTTATGACTGGAACAAGAGGAAATTTGATTGTTCGAGAATATATCTCTATCATATAAAATTATAAATAAAATCATATCTTTTCTTGACCCTGCTCCTCTTTCTTCTTTTCAACCAGCGTTTCTTTGACTTTTTGCAAGGCACGTTCAAGGTTTTCCAGCTGCATAATTTTCGCAATCCGTGAGTCTATCTTGAAGTGATTGGTTAGTAGTTAATAAAGATTTAAAAATAAATCCTGATATATGTTTAAGCATCTGGCTGGCAGTTCCATACCTCTTGTCTGGCAAATCTGTTATACACGTATAATCCACTGAACAAATCAAAACTATTTCCTACCATCGTCTCCTTCTGCAAGTAATTTCAATTTGTTAAATAACAGCACATATTACACTGTGGCTAGTAGTGTAAAAAAAAACGAAGGAAAGCTTTTAGAGAAATTAGGGGAAATGATATAACAAGCATACCAATTTAACAAGTTCCTGAAAGCCCTTGGTGTCAATAGGTGTGGATTGAATATCCATTTCTGCCAATGTTCTGATGAAGAAGCCACAAAAGAGTTTCATCCAGTGAGAATTTATGTGTTTGTCGAAGGTTTATTAAGATTGGTGAAAGGCTACATACCTGCCAATTGTGTGTGTAATAAATTGGCTCTTCGCAGCTGCTTTGTCATGTTCCTCACAAGTCATTTGTACCATCTTGCAACCCTGGCGTAATAAAAAAAAAAAGGAAATGGATCACTAAACAATAAATGCAAGGATTCAGAACTGATTTTTTTGACTTCATTTGTAAACCACCCAACGATGATCCAAACTTATATCGACTCTGTTCATACTAGCTACTGGGGAGAATTGAAGATTGAGTTGTTTACTCATTAATTTTTCAATAATGACCATGACCATGTTTATGAGAATTGATACTTTATTCCATGATGGGGACATATAACCTTGCTTGTAGGAGTATAGTTAGATATATCTTATATCTTGATTTATCAGATGCAGAGTCACCGTCTAAAGTTACTTAGCTTCCACACTCTGTTTTTTTCTTTCTTCTTTGGTCATTGATGTGTATTGTTGATGCTATTAACCTACCTCACTGGAAAAAATTTGGATGAAACTAGAGCAGATATCTTCATTTCTTATCCGAACTTTGTCATACATGAAAGTGAGACCTTTCCATCCATTCTTGCCGGTGACAGGTCCAAACATAGGGTGAGTACAGAGAATGTCTGAGTGCAGTGGCAACTCTCGTAGCAGAAGTTCTCTCGGGTGTTCTTTCACTGAAAGAACATCAACAAACAGTGTTGGGCGCTTCAGGGAAGCGAGTGGCATTGACCCCACAACCTCGGATAGCGATAATATCGATGTGCACAACAATATCACATCTATGTCAGCAGCAAGGAAATCGCTGACATCCCTGCAACAACAACAATAATACTAATGTTTAACATACAAATGCGACATAAAAATGGTTTTTGTGTATCCAAATGCCGCACTGGGAAAGGTGAGGTAAATGGGTGTAGTGGTACAAACTAGACCACATGCATGGTATGCACATATTGATGTAATCTGAATGAAATTGAACTTGGTTTCTCCGAGAAAGGTTTTAATTTGGGTTTTGTGGATAAAACATATGTGGTTGAAAATAGAAATCTTAAGTAGTGAGTGAGGTTTTTGGAAGAAAACATAAAAAAAAATGTGTATTGAGTTACCTGTAAAAGTGAATGCCCATTTGGAGACAGATGTCGGAGTAATCGGATCGAGAAGTTGCAGAGAGAGAGTGGCCTTGTTTTATCATTGTCTTGGCCAGAAATTGGCCAAAGGTGCCGAATCCAACTATGCCAATTCTGAGGGTTTGGGAAGAGGATGAAGAAGATGATGTTAACATGGTTGAGTTGAGAATGAGATGAGAAACAAAGGAGAATGAATGAGATAACCTGAGGAAAACAACAGTATCAGAGGATTTGCTCTGTTCAATTAGGGCGAGGGTAGCATCGAATTTAATGCTCCTCTATCACTTGCCATACACGTTTACGCCAATTTCAAGCGTAACGCTATTATTTATTATTTTATTATGTGTAAGCTTTTTGCTCTTTCTCGCCAACTTTTTAAGCTACCATCTTAAGATTCCTTACACTTTTCTTTTGAAAAAAGAAAACACACCATATTTAATGTTTTCGTGAACAGAAACTGAATTAACTTGTTATTAGTTTTTTTTCACTACAGGAAGACAACAAAGGCAACTATTAAAACTAAAAAATAGGTATTTCATATAATTTATTTTCGATTAAAAGTACTAACTTTTTGTTTCTTAACAATAATTGGACAAACCCAAGTAACATAACACCCAAATTGCACTACTCAAAAAGGGTACTTTTTGTTTTTTAAGATTGTGAACTCGGTTATCGTGTCCCCAATGAACACCTTTTAGAGTCATAAGAAAAAACATTTTTGAAGTGTGATTTATTTTAGCCACACGTTTGAGACACGACAAGTCTACATCGACCATTGCTTCACCACTTTCTCGGCATTCCCAACTTCCTTTCGCAACAATAAAAATGTACGAACATTAAAAATATGCTTTGCTACGGTTATTCATGTCTAGAATTGCGCGTGAGAACTTTTTGTTCTTTCCTTAAACATAAGCATAAATAAGATGAAAGCCGACTGAAAATAATTATATTATAATTTTGCCCTTTGTTTTCTTTGCTTATACGCTATAATCAATTATAATTAACATGATAATCAGTTATGTTATATAAACATAATCAATTATATTATTATGTATTATAATATAATAAAATAGTAATAATAATAACAAAAATATTAAATAAAAAATAACAAAAAGTATTATTATTAACTAGTTGATATTTTGACACCCTGCTATTTTAAAAGCTAACCAGTTTCCACTTGATTTTAATAATATGATAACATGCATCCAACAGTCAAACAAATTTATAAGTAAAATAATATAATAATTTATATATATATATATATAACTAAATATAAAAAGATATATTTTATAATTTCAATTTTATCTTTTACAGTATAATAATTTATTAAAACTTTAAAAATTAACTGTTATTCTAACATGTCTTTTATAAACGGTCTATTTTTTCTTCTTTTTTTTTTCTATCCAACAATAATTATTTTTTTTTATTTTCTTTCATTTGTTTTACTTTAATTTTAATAAATATAAATTTATTTTGTATATTAATTTAATAATATTAAAACATCATCACCTTCATATGTTAATATAATATCATATATATATATATATAAATTTGAGAACAGTTTATCTAACTTCACTTTTCAATATATTATTATTGTTTCACATTAATGAGTAATAATTTTTAAATAAGAATCCAAAAGTTAGGAGATCTATGTCCAAATTTGTGACTAAGTTAATTGTTAGATAATTATCACATAACTTAAGTATTTGTTTGCTTCGTCATCTTCTTAGAAGGTTGCCCTCCATAAAGCATTAACATATAGTTGAATTCTTTTAATTTTAAAAATATAATTACATCTATACAAAGATTTATCAGGACAATACACAATTCATTATTCATAATTAAAAAAAAAATCTTTAGAAAAAACATGGAACATTCGGATTTTATGTTTATTTTCTTTTTCTTTCTTCATATTTATTTTAATATAAGTTAAGGGAGTTTTCTTATTATATGCGCCTCTGAGATTGATTAGTATGCAAAAGTGGATAGAAAAAATAATAAATGTTCATAACTATTTGTTAGGAATAGCAATATAGTTCATGAGCTACAAAGATTTGATTTCTTTCGTTGGTTGATATTTGTTTTTTCTCGAATTCTGGAAAAGTTACATTTTTAAGGCAAAAACAAACAAAGGAGGAGACGATCCAATCACGTGATCTATAAAGAAAAGCTTACCACCTGCAACAATATTTTCATTTCCATCACCACATCCCATTCCAATAATTCTCATCTTTCTCACTCCCAATTGTTCGGAGAGCGAAAATAGTTCAAATTTCGTAAAGAACAAAATAGAAAATAGAGAATTAAACTTAAAATTTTAAAATAAAAAAGGCAGAAACTTGATTGGGGAAGAAGAAGAAGGTACCCTCTGTAGAACATTGTAGAAGGTTGAGAAAAAGATATTGAAATGAAGCTAACAACAACATGGTTTGAGGAGATAATAGGTATTCCATTGAAGTTGCTTTTATTGCTCTGTAAGTGACCCAGACAAAGAAAGCTGCTAAAACTAAATACATAATTCAATTTTTTTAAAATTTTCTTGTTCAAATAAAATACTTTATTTATCAAGAAATGCAAAAATTTATTTAAATATTAATATATTATTAATAATTTCAAAATGTTAATATTAGTAATTTTTTAGTTAGTTAGTCTTGACTAATACTATTTTTTTTTCAAAGTTCATACAAAAATTTTCAATTGACATTAACAAAAAAAATTCTTCAGTATCGTCGATTAAAATTACTTTTTTTTAATATCAACCACAATTATTTATACTAATATTAATTATATTTAATTTTATGATATTATTAATTGAATTTTTTCAGTAGTTTTTTCATCGACAACGATTGAGAAGGATTTTTTTGCGGTAAATATTTGAAAAAAAAAAACTCCAACAAAAATAAAATTGACGAGTGAATATTAAGAACAGAGGAAAAAAATAGGATAGTAACAACTTTAAAGTCTTACTTTTTTTTAGATGAAATTTTAGATATTTTAATTTTAAGTAATCTAATACATATTCTTATTAAGATTTTAAATTTCTTATCCAAAAATATTTTCATAAAAAATTTCAATAATTTTATAAAAATGAATTATTTTTTATCCACTTCCAAACCCATTATTTATTTCCAAAACAGTTCTCTATCCAAACACTATTTAAGACATTGGTGGTATAATAACAAAAAAATCTGATTCGATCTATTTAAAATCTATTTTATTAAAAATCCAATCCATTTAAAATTCATTTAATGGATATGGATTTCAATCTAATTTATATTTTATATATTTTATGGATTAGATATACATTCTATAAATTAAGATTTTTAAATATAGATAATCCAAAAAATTCAATTCAAATTTTACGTTTAAATTCTTAGTTGGGTTAGACTAAAGGTTGAGATGCATTATGCTAAATTCAGACTCGGACAGGCCTTACTCGACGACCTCTACGGACCGGACAGGACCGACGACCCTGAAGGGTCAGGTGAGCCCGACGACCATAAGAGGTTGGACGGGCTTAAATATATGAATGGGCTAGGTGGGCCCGACAAACCAGACGAGTCGATCGGGTCCAACAACCTGAAAATTTGGGTGAGTTCGATGACCCGAACGAGCCAAGTGGGTGCAAAGACCTGAACGGGTCAGGCGGACCCGCAGACTCAAACGGGTCAGACAAGCCCGAAGACCCAAATGAGCCAGGCGGGCCCGAGGACCCGAACGGGCCAGGCGGGCCCGAAGATCCGAATGGGTCAAGCAATTCCAAAGATCCAAACGGGTCAGGTGAGCCCGAAGACCAGAACGGGTCAGGCGGACCTGAAGACCCAAACGGGCCAGGCGAGCCCGATGACCCAAATGAGCCAGGCGGGCCCGAGGACCCGAACGGGCCAGGCGGGCCCGAAGACCCGAATGGGTCAAGCAATTCCAAAGATCCAAACGGGTCAGGTGAGCCCGAAGACCAGAACGGGTCAGGCAGACCTGAAGACCCAAACGGGCCAGGCGAGCCCGATGACCAAAAAAGGTTAGGCGGGCCCAAAGACTCGAACGGGTCAAGCAGACCTGAAGACCCAAACGTGCCTAAAGAATTAAAAGGGTCAGGCGGGCTCGAAGAACCGAACGGGCTAGGCAAAGCCGATGGCCAAAATGGGCCCGACGGACCCAAAGACTCAGATGAACTAGGATGGGTCGGCTTGACGACTCAGACGAGTCGTGCCCGACGACCTGTACAAACTAAGTCATATTGACCTTAAGGACACAAATTTTAAAAAATTCAATTTAAATTTCTTTTATAAAAAAAAAAGATTATGGATTTTGAACTTGATCCAAATATTTAGACTGGATTTAAATCTTGATCCAAATATTTGGATCTGGATTTAAAAAAAAAATCAAACTAGTTTTACTAAAAAAATGGATTTGAGTTGAAAATCTAATCCAATTATTTGAATCCAAGTGTCTGATCCATGTCCACCCCCTATATTTTGTTACGTGACCATAGTGTTTTAGCATTAAGTATAACCTCACGATGAATTTTAATTTTTCATTCCTTTTTGTTTGAAGTAATTAACTTGATTTCCATAATGAATAGGAATGTATTTACATTTTATCATGCTTGTCCACCAAAATAGTACATGAAGGACTTAATGTGTTGTTATTAGTTGGAACATTATGCATGGGTTGATCCTTTGGCACCTGATTCAAATTCACACCAGGTTTAATAACTCTCCCTCTTATTCTTTGTTGTTGTATCACCAACACTGAAGCCTTGGTCACAAAATTTGGTGATGCGAGCATGTCCCCAATAACCCCTAACTCTTCACACTCACTCCAACTATCATGTCCTTGAAGCATAGCATTATGTGCATGTCTTCTTCCCACCATCACAAGGTCAAAATAATCCACTAATCTTCTTATGCATATAGACATATCTATCCCATCTTTCACAACTTCATCCAAAATCTCAAACCTGTTATTTCCAGCATTGTGGTATCTATATTCATCTATAAGATCACTGTCACGTTTTCTGTCCTTAGAATTTTCCTCACCAAATAGAAGAAACCTAACCACAGTTACACACACACACTCATGCCTAGCCATTCTAGCGCCATAAGCCAGTGTCTCCACGTCATCTGCACCACCAATGAAAAACACGACAACATAGTACGGTTCTCTTGCCCCCAAGAGTGAAGGAGAGGCTCCCAAGATGCCCCTGTCGACTAGAATTCCCACAGAACATGGTGCCTTTTGGAGGACTTTAATGTTCATGGCTCGGATGGACCTATGTGCAACCTCAACAGTGCCATCAATTTCCCACCTCTTATGGAACGGCATGATCAAAATGTTGGCCCCGCTTTCTAGTGATATTCTACAAACATCATCATGCATCGTTTCAAACAAGGAGATTGAAGTGTAAGATTTAATGGAGACATGTTCTTCATTTTGTTGTGCGTATTGCCTCAACGCGTTGTCGATTTGATTTGACTCGTATACGACTCCATGTGTACTCTCATGGGATTGGTTAGACACAAGAATAGGTCTTGCTCTTCCTTGAAGCTCAACTAGGACTAGCGTTGTAACCTCAATCATGCTATCTCTACCAGCATAGGAGGCTTCTAACAGGTTGAGGATTGTAGGGAGGTTTTCCTTGTTGTCAATGCACACCATAATTCGGAGCTCAGAATCTCCTCTAGTATGCTGAATTGTGCATCTTCTTACATTATCATACGGTTTTGAAGGGTCGTATATGAATTTTACGACTGTTACTAAGATAACGTTTACTAATATAACAGAGATCACCATGATAGAGAACTGGTCTTCATTTATTACCTGGCATACAAAGAACAAAAGGCTAATAAAAGGTTTTTAAGGAAGTTTGAAAAGAAGGTGAAATACATACCTCACTTCCCAACCACATATTGAAGAAGACAAGCTCACATATACCCTTTCCATTTAGAAGGAGACCAATGATCCAACATTTTTTCATGGATAGATTCAAATAGTATCCCGGCAACATGATAGCACCAATCTTTACAAAAAAACCGACAACTAGAATGATGCAGATACTCCACAGAGAATCCATGTCTATGTTGAATATATCAACCAGCAATCCGTTAACAGCTAGACTGATTGGATTAAGGAAAGCCATACACATTGTCTCCAGTTTTTTCATCATAGATGTTCCTATGGGTGGCCCTTCTGGAAGAGACAGCCCTAAAAGTATTGGTCCCATGGAAAAATGTTGTCCGATTACTTCACTCATAAATCCAGAAAGGATAACGCAGATAAAGATACAAACAACGCAAATTTCATTAGTTGAACCTTTTCCCGGGTTCTTTACCATCCAAAGTATGGTTGGCCTCATGACACATATAATAAGAAGCACGTATAAAGCTGAGGATAGAATAGAATATATTATTGTCAAAATATCACCCTCCGTACACCGCGTTATTGAAAAAGTAACTGCTGACATAAAGAAGCCAGTCATATCAGTAAGAATAGCTACTGATATGGTTAATCGTCCTATGTCAGTATTCAGGATTTTCAGATCCGTCAAGAGCACTGCTATGCTAATGAATATAGTATAGGTTTGTGAGATACCAATATATGGAAGTGCCTCTGCAACTTGTTTTTCCATTGCAACATAGTTCTTCAACAGGAATGAGAGTCCCGTAGGGATAACCAATGAAAATATGGATACAGATATAGCAAGAACCAAAGCTACCCTTTCTGTCTTCAACACAGTGAAAAGGTCTAATCTAACACTCCATAAGAAGTAGTAGAACATGAGCCCAAAATATGAAACTGTTTCAAGCACAACAGAACCCTTTACCGGGAACAACAAATGGTGTATAACCTTTATGTGCCCTAAAGCTGAAGGGCCAAACAACATTCCTCCCTGTTACCACCATGCACAGTTTGTTACCATTTCTATTTACTTAATAAAAATGAATAAAGAACATTTTTTTTTTTCATTTATCAAGTTTAAAGAAAGCTTACAATAATTTGGGACACTAGAGAGGATTGGCCTAATGGTTTAAGACATATGTCCGTTAATTGTGTTACTAGGGTCATCAGAGAGACCTGCATAAATAAAAGACAAGTGGGGGATTCTAACGGATTGCCTCCTTGCCAAACATTCTCGTGCCCAAAGCTGTAGGGATTTTGGCATACCAATGTCTTGTTTTGAACATCAGATATAACATCCATAACATATGTGTGTGCATGAATGAATTAATAAAACCTGTTTCTTATTATGTCTGTGTTAAAACTAGTTTTTCCTTGAGAGAACATGGAAGACGATGGATGAGAAAAGAGTAAGGGTTACAATGTTCACAACCCACACAAAAACTATACTAGAGGTTCACCTTCTATTTTGCATTTCACATATTTAACGGTTTTCCTTCCAGTATATATATCTATATTTATAAAAACTTTGTTTGGGAGATATAAATGTTAACAGAGAATTTTTAGTAAATTTGCAAAAACTATGAATATGGAAACTGGGGCCTCATTAATTATTATTAGTATAACGTTAATTGTATAATCTTACAAGAAAAACAATTAACATATGTTGATGTAAATGTGAACTTGTTTTCAACAATAACTTGATCATAAAATGAACATGAGAGGATTCATCATTTTCCAATTCAACATTTATATAACATTTAGAGAGTACTATACTTTAAAATGTCAATTTTCATGTGATCACTTTTTACTACCTTCATTTTTATTCTTGTTTCTATGCCTAATGCAAATATGTTATTAAATCAAGTTTAACAATTTAAAAGTACGGTAATGATAGCTTTTGAAATAATTAATTATTGTTGCAATAAGTTTTGTTTATACTAAGACTAGTAGTAAACTCTAACACTAAATATGACTAAAAATTAAGGATATACTAATATCTGACATTTTTTTAATTGGTGTCCATATTGCGTGGCATACACGAAATTTTGCCAACTCAAAATATTCCAACAAAAATTTAAAATATTGAGTAAGAGAATACATACAATAAAGTGATTATTCAATGAAAACATACTTTCATTTAGGACTCTCAAAACGAACAAGTTTGTCTTATTTTGACTTGTTTCGCGTTTAACTCGAAAAAAATGGGTCTAACCTGCTATATATACAATTATTTTTAAAAATTGTGTAAATATACATAAATATATATTAAAAACATATTTAATCATATAAAATGGTTTTCTAACTTCGTTTTTATACTATAAAGATATCGTCTACTTACAAAAACAAGAACGATGCAAATATTGCTTCTCTTTTGTAGAATGTACAAGCAATATCATACTACACTTATGAAAACTTCTTCCCTCGCAAGAAATTATTGAACTTCTTGATCTTAACAATATATATATATATATATATATATATATATATATATATATATATATATATATATATATATATATATATAATCAGAAAGTTGTTTATTTTATCATTTTCAAATTTAACATTCATAGAGTATAGTGTCATTCGTATTCACTTTGTTTTCATTCTATTTCTGAAAGACAAAATTATAATTTTTAAAAACAATATAATCATTAAAAGAAGACTTAGACTTTTATAAGAAAGAAAAAGTTTCTTGAAAAAAAAAAGAAAAAATAGTAAATATCAAATGGTGTTGTATTGTAAAGTTATCATTATCCTTTATTTATATCCTCTTTGCATACCTAAACCAAGTATACCATTTAATAAAGTTTAATTATATTATAACTAAACCAAATATACCATTAAATAAAGTTTAATCATAGTATGACTTTTATAAAGTTATTGTTCCAGGATTATCGCTATTGATGCTAATACTCGGAGTAAAGTTCAATATGAAGTATGACTAAATTTCACCATATATCAACAATATATGACAAAACTAACATTCACCACGTCTCCAATTTCATGTTGTGTATCTTGTAAATATTTTTTTATGTATATATTGACAGAAATGAGAATTAAATCTAAGATATCCATACACACATAAAAAATATGAAGTGTTGCAATTGAAATTTAATAATATAATTAAACAGTTCACAATCTATAAATTATTAAATTCCACCTTACATAGTATGAAAAATGATACCCTAAACTACTCAGTTATCGCTTTGATCATCTTCCCAGGCAATTGCATTCTTGCCAATCTTTTGAAGGACTCTGATCACTTTTTCTGTTGTCACGTTGCCAGTAACGATCACCTTGTTCAGTTTTGTGTCCACGTTATACGTTTCAATATCTGCAAAGGACTCAAGTTTTAAACAAAGTAAAAGGATCGCAGAGAAAGAAAAAAAAAAAGTGGATGTTTTATTATATTGGTGCTGGGAAAAACAAGAACCTTCTATCTTCTTTATTGCTTTGAGGATTTTCTTGATACAATCGTCACAGTGCAAACCAACTTTCACTTCCACGACCTGACCACAGGCAACAAAAACAATCCTTCTCAGTTGCAATTTGCAAACCAAAAATGAGATTAATAAAAATCTTACATTTGCCATTAGAGAAAGCAGAGAAAGAGGAGTGAGTAAAACTCCAAGTCTAGGTCCTGGAGAGAGATAAGAAGTGGAGGAAGAGAGAAATCAAAGAAAAAAGAGAAATGGGGTTGTAATGGTTCATGGAACTGCGTGAAATAATGGAGCAACACACAGGAAGGGAATGGATTCTTGACGTGAATTAAGGAAGCTTTTACTTTCTTCAAGAAAAGTTTGAGAAAAAAGTGAAACTTTATTCTTATTTTAAGATTTCGAACTATCTGGATTCCACTTAGTAGCATGTTTGGTCGGCAAGCATTATATTTATCCTCAAAACAACATATGAATATATGCACAAAAACAGACAAACAAATAAATAAATGTGTTTTTATCTTAATTTATCGTAAAATATCTATTCAATTAATCAGTACTTTGTAATTAGGGGAATATTTCATTAGTTCTCTTTTCTTGAGAGTAGATTAGTTTGTCTTGTATACTATCTGATTTAGTTATTAGTTCAATTTTACATCACAGATTATAGATTTTATCTCTAACTAAATTACTTATCATCATTAAGTGAATTTTACAAATCATTTCAACCAGTATGTAACTCATTTACTAAACTACTTTCGTTTTAGGTGTTCTGCGTTTATCAAATATTTGAGTGTCCTACACTCATTCACCGAAATTATTCAGGTCCACTGTTGATTACTCACATTCGTGATATTACTGATTCTCTAATAAAATGTCAAAGAACATATTAGTCTGCGTAATTAAGTTAATCCAATTAATTATCCAGATTTCCAACACAGCCCGAAATGCACATCTTACCCTTAAAAATAATATTTCTACTCAATCTCCATTTTCTTAATTAAAAATATAAATATAAAATAGGACATAATAATACATCTTAAAAGTGAAGGGAGTACCAATTACATATTTGGTTTCTGTTGAAAAAGGTTCAGAGTATTTTTACTCCCATTTATAACACTGAATACACCCAATTATCCATTGTTCTCCAACTTATTACATGATATACCATGTTAGTGTATTGAAAGAGAAGATATGAAATCAGAGTTATCATTGATATGTGCGGAAAGAATACACCACTTATTTACACCAGAGGAGCTTGAATATATCATTCAAGCTTACTGTTTTTACAGGTAAAACTAACTGTAACAGAAACAACTAAAAAACATAATACAACCTGAAACAGAGAAGATATAGGGTATATCTCTATCAGGTTAATAGGTTAATTAAGCATCTAACAGTTGAGTTTAACATACTTCTATATAAATTGATAGTGGTTCCTGTACTCACTCAAAAACTTATAACACAAGTACTCATGTCATAAGATAAGCCTAAAAAAATTGTGCACAAAGGTCTTCTAATGCACACCCTGGGTACTAACTGCTTTTGATACAACACCCAAAACAGATCCCCGTGCCCAGATGCTAGGTCTTTCTTTTAAGACTTTATACTAATGGCAACACATGATTACTGATAATATTGCTAGATAGTGCATGTTTAATATTGATTGTTTTGTGTGAAATAGTTGCTTTATTATACTCGGTGCAAGAGTTCCTCTCAAACTCCCAGATGCAGTTAGTCAACTAGGAGCCTTATAAGTTGGGCATCAATTTGAAGTTTAGGAGAAAAGAAAGAGGAAAGAACACAATACTACCCTAGGAATGATAAATAAGCCTTATTGAAAATGAACAACACAGCAACCAACTCTAACGAAGAGGGACCATTGTAGAACAATTATCAGTTAACAGATTTGACTTATGTTTCGGATGTTACAACAAATAACCAGTAGCATCGGTGATATTAAGTTAACATATACTATACCACAGAATTTAAAGAAATTAAATCCCTTTAGCAGGAAAAAAGTTGTACTCGCAAATTAAGGACATGTTTTATCTCTGTTCTCTTGATCACATGAATCTGAATCACTTGCTCTGTAACCTGAAGTAAACAACGTAGAGATCGATCAGGATACATACACCCAAAATTCACCAATCTAACAGATGTTAGAGCTTACCTGGCCGTTTACCACACACTTTCCATACTGAATTTCGATTTCTTGACGCTTTACTAATCCAAACATGTCCCTGTAAAAACAAAACTCATTATAGTCTAGTAGTCAGTAACATGAAATTGAGGAGCAGAAAAGAGTATAGCAATTACTCAATTCAAATTAAGTGTAGTCACGTAGCTCTTACGGCCACTAACCAATATTCAAGATGTGTTTGAGTAAACTTCTTTGTGGGAAGAAAGAAAGTAAAAGAAAAAGGTGATAAGTTTATTCCATGAATCAACATTTCTTTTATTGCTTTCTTAACCCCGTGAGTGCGTATAACAAAACTTGTCCAAACAAACATAAGAAAAAACAGCATCACAAATAAAAATTCAAAAACAGACAATTGAGTTCGTGCATCTTTTCTAAACAAATAACAACAATCTGATTAAAATTGTGATACAAGAAAAGGGATTTCGGGTAAAAAGGCCAGTACCAAATTTCCAATGGGAATGACATAGAATGATAGAAATAGAAGAAGAAAGAAAAGACCTTTTGGGGATCCCTTGGAACACCATAGCCAGAGTTATACATTTGACCCACCAAAACCTGCATGCCAGTGTCCCCAGCCTTGGCCTCCTTGAGGGTGTCCTGGAACCACCGCTTGGCGCAATCGGCGACAACCTTGGCGAGGGGTGTCCGACATTCTTCCAAAGGTTCCATCTTTTTCGCAAGCTCGACCTTAACACCAATTGGGGTCGCACTTCGAGGCGTGGCCACACGGCCGGGCGATCTGGGTAGCGTCCCCTTCGGCCTGATATTGGGCTTCGCAGATGACACAATCCGCGATAGCTCCTCCAGCCTCGCCGCAGATTCAAGATATTTTCCCATCAAATCAAATCTCACACAACAACAAAATATGTGTTGCTTTTAAGATCAGATATTTCAGGGTTTCTTTAAAGTTTGTTTAAGTGGAGGTTAATGTTGGAAAAGACAAAGATCGGAGATTTCTATATCTCTGTCTAGCAATTAAGTGTGCATCTAAAAATGGTTAGAACTTAGCACAGTGTGTCTCTTTGTTTGAGTGTTGACACTGTGATGAGAAAGATAATGAATTGATAAAAAAGAAAGGTTAGGTCCAACTTTTTATGATAAAATTATTGGCCAAAAAATATAAGCAGGATAGAGTAATTACATTACTATTTCATAATAAATAGTTATGCATAATAATTTATTTATGGTTTAATTAGTGGATTTTCATTTAGAATTTGGACGTGTCAATTTCATATCATTTTTAGGAAGGCTCTTTCTTAAGAAGGCATTAATTGAGTATGAATTTTTAAAAAGAGGTCTCGATTAGATTATTTTAAAAAACAAAAATATTAATGTATTGATATTTAAAATGATTTACAAAATTAAGTATTTATATTTATATCAAAATTTAGTGATAAAAATCATAAATAAAGTTAACGATGTTAATTATTATTCATTTTTCTAAAAAAAAATCTAATTGAGACAAATTTGTAAGAATTAGGACTTGATTGACACATTTTTAAGAACAAATATCAAACTGACATCTGAACATACAAGTAGGTACCATCCGACTAATTAAACATTTATTTATTTATTTAAGTATAAGTTATGTTAAAATTACTATTTTTCATTTAATGGTGGTTACAAAAGATGCACACTCAACTTAAACTATTTCAAATAACAAATTATAAGGAAGAGAATGAAATAAACATTTTTTACTATGATATTATGACTCTTATTTTTTACTTTCATAATTTATCTTTTGACGTGGTTTAATTTGAGTAATTGATTAATGTACTAATGTATTTTTTCTTTGAAATAATTAATAAAGTACACTAACTTATCTCAAAAAGTAAAAGATGAGAGTCAAAAAATGAGATTCAAAGTATAATTTTTCAACATTTTATATTGGTTACATATCCAAAAACCTTTTTAAATTATATGAATAGGAAAAACATAATACTAAGAACTTATTTCAAGCTGGATGAGACACTACGACGTAAATACAATCAAAGGAAGAATAAATGTAGATGATTCAGCTTTTATATGCATAAAAAACACTTTTTCTTTTACATTTCTTATCATTCATGGAGTACATTTAGAAAGCGTGGGGTACAATAGCAAAAGCCTCAGTTTCCTTACAACGGTCAATAATAAAGCTTATTAACAAAGTCCCGTGTATTTCTCATGGTCAAGCATCATGATCCAGTCACTACAGGCCCATTTATTTGTAGTTTGAATTCACTTGAAATATAATGCAAAGATAGTTCAATTTTAATGATGTCAATTTTAATGATGTCAACTACTAATTAAAACATATTTTAAATTTGAATGTGTCATTTGCAAGTAATTTTTTTTAAACGTATTAACCAAATGATAGCAAACTATTTGTTAATATTACGTGTAAGAAAATTATATAAAATTAATGATATTTGATTAATATTTGTTATGAATATTTAAAATAATAATATATTATATCATATAGATGAAATATGTTCAATTAAAAAATACTAACGCAGTCACAATAAATGCACTAAATGCAGCAACTTGTATTCTATGCGCATGAAGTGGACAAAATAAACAGCTGACACTGACTGCATATTTGCTTTTATTGTTTTATAGTTTATATTTAATCTTTTAATATAAGACGTTTCTAATAGTTTTTATTAATAAAAATAATTAAATTAGTTTAATTTTTAAAAGGCATTGCTAATGGATATATTAATGTTATTGTTAATTAAATTTAAAATTTTCATTTATTATTCATCAATATAAATATTTATGATGTTTCATTAGGATCAATAAGAAAGACAAATCTGAAATTGGAAGAAAGTTATAAAAATGATGAACAATTTTTTGAAATACATCTATAATATCATTGTCGCTCCAAGTTGTGTCAAGCAATTGACCAAGACAAATTCAAATCAAGTTGAATGGACAACTTTAACTACTTCAAATTTTCTTATATTTAATGCTAGACCTAGCTCAATTTAATAAGTGGTCAAATAAATTGACTAACAAACTACTCTATTTTCAATATATATATATATATATATATATATATATATTAAAAATTGAATGTACAATAAATTCAATATATTGATCTTTTCTACCATTTTATTTTGTCCTAATCACTTATTTTCAAAGTTAAAAAATAAGACTCATCTAATGTTTTTTTTTTTTATAATTTCAATGAGAATGAATAAGCAGGCATAATGTAAGTCCGGTAATTAAATTTGAGTAAGAGAAGCAAAATTAAAATTGAGTTTATTAAATTTATATGTTCAATTACTTTTAAACCATATCGAACAATTTATAAAAGAAATTTACTTTATTTTTATACTTATATTTATCCATCACATTTATCACTGTTTTTTTTTTTATGTTTGTGTGAGAACCTTTTATAGTTGTGAGTTATAAAAAAATCTAATTTTAATCTTATCATGATAACTTATGATAATTTTTCAATATGATGTTGATATCCATCTCAATCATATTTAATTTTGAAAAAAGATTGTGTTAAACGGTGGATTGTATCTTTTAAAAAATTCCTCTGCTATCATTAAAACTTGCCAAATTGTTCATTTTTGGCTATTACACCAAAACTTTTGAGCAGCCAAAATGACTGTGAAGAACATTCTCATATTCTAACTTCAAAATGGTCCAAGAATATTCTTTAAAACCAGCACCTTTTTAAATTTTATGCCCATTTTCTCACACACCAACAGGCATATACTTCTGCTTCTATTTCGTTTTTTTTTTTTTTTTTTAAGAAAGTGCAAATAATATGTTGGCTGATTTCTTTTCCCACTTAATATATACTCCTCGTCACTGCACTTTGGAGTTTATGTTTAACTAACTAAAAAGTTTAGCCATGGAATTTCAGAATTCTGTCTCTTCTCAACTATTCAAAATTCAGAAACTATGGGAATATCACAAGTATTCTTTTTTTTTTTATCCTAAAAGAATTTCCATGCAAATTTACTTCCACGATTCAACACTGAAAAATTCAAAGTCTAAGATATACAAATAAAAAAAATATTTAATCCTGTGAAAACTAGATCCTACTTGAATTCATTTTGAATATGTCCTTTTATTATTCTCCTGTTTTGAATGTGCAATAAGAGTGGAATGCTTACTTGTAAACAGAAAATAAAAGAAAGGTAGAAAATTATGTTGAAATTTATGACAAGGACTGAAGAGAGGCTTAAAAATTGATGTATGAGTATATGATAACACCATCGATATGAATAGATTGTCTCTTATCTTATCTCATAAGGTAACCAAAAGTAAAGGTCGTGGAAAAATGTCGAAAACGATGTGCAACACGTCAAAAAAACAAACTCAAATCACTTCTCATAACCCACAACAATCCAAAATACCCAAACTCGCCTCGCTCTTATATTTAAATTACGTATTTCACAATTCCAATACTTTATAATTTCTTATCGTTTTGAAATCACATTTCTGGGTATGACTTGCATATTTAGATAATTTTAAAAAACTTATCCATTCTTGTAAATTAAAAAGTAAATTTTTAAGTTTAAGTTGCTTACTGTCTTCAAAGACTCTTCAATACGTTGTATCAAAATTTTTCTCACTGAGATAAATTCTTACTTCTTTTAGCAGCTATGGCAAGTGATTTTAACAAGAAGTGACGCCAATGGTTGCTTCAAACATAACCTATATTAAATTTAAGTTCTTAACATTTTGGGTCACTACATTCCTCCAACCACTAACTCTTCTTCTTTCCAAATGCATTTCGAACATATCTATTCAGTAAAAGACGCAAAACCTATAAATGAAAACAAAACATCCTACTTTCATCTGCTTATCTTTAACAGTTATGGCAATATTAGGTTTTTATTCTAACCTACACAAGTTAAAAAGAAAAAACAATATTATTATAAATATACTGTAAATATAGCATAAATATATATATATATATATATATATATATATATATATATTAGTACATGAATGTGTCTTAAAAATAATATTACTTTACTTTAAAAAAAATATAATTATAGCTGTATAAGATGGACTCACTTGTAAGTTTTTGGATGGGCCTAATTTACGTTTATATAGATTCTGGCCACAACTTTTTTTAACCTAACTTATTTATTGAACTTTTTTAATAGGTTGAGTTGAAACTAATTTTCACAACTCTAATTTAAAATAATATGTACTAATAATGAAAATTTGAAAATTTTACCTTTATTCTTGATCTGAAGGATAAAAGAAATTAAAGCATTCCTTCCAATTTAACAAAATAAATGTTGGTTTAGGTACGTAGATGGGTAAACAAGGAAAAACAAATACTGGAATTTGTGTTTCCTCATAGAAAGAAATACAACCTAATAGATTATACTACATGCATAAATAATTGTTATTAAATAATTATTATTTTGGAATTATATTAATAAATATAATAGATTATATTACATGCATAAATATAATTAACAAACTAACTATTTTTTATTAAATTCATTATGGAATATCCATAATTAATAATGATTATGTGTATTTGTTTATTACAATAATAGTAATAAACAATTAAAAACATAATAATAAATAAAAATTAGTATTCATTTCTTTCTAATTAATAATTTATTTTCTCTCTCTCTCTCTCTTTCTACCAAATAAAGGATTAATTCTATCCGCTCCATAACTTCTCAGCACTCCAGAATAGCATCCTATTGTACCTAATCAGTGATTTGACATGTATAATGGTGGCATAACAAATCATCAAATGATAAGATATTCCTTAGACTTCATTTACTAAAAAAAATTAAAAAGGGACAAAAAATTATTTGATTGAAAAAAAAAAAACTTTATTTATAATAATAATAATAAACTCATGATAAATTATACACGTCACCTAGTCTATTATGAATTATTAAACGATTACAAATATGAATTAAAATAATACATATAAGACAACTTAATATAATGAATCATGTGTTATAGACAGATATAAGACAACTTTATGTGCATTCCTAAAACATAAGTCCCTTGTGGTTGGTTATGATTTTTTCTTCTTTCTCATTCTAACATGAAAGAAAAGAAAGAACACAGAAGATGATGATTCATAATTTTCTTATAAATAAACTCAAATCATCTAATCAAAATCTTCTAATCTACTTCGATAAATAGTTATAGATTTCTTCTTACATACCATACCAAACGAAGCAATAGAGTGTAGAATTGCACCGCTTAATTAGGCGAAATTGGAGAAAAGTAACTGAAACAAAATGAAACTTGGATGCTGTTATGTGAATACTTCCGATGATAATCCAAGTTGAGGGAAAGTTCTATAAAAGGAGAATTTTATTTTTCGGTAGAACCTATTCAGAGAATTTTAAAACGTGTTTATGCAATTGGATTTATTCTGTTCCGTAGTTGAAAACAATTACTGGAAAAATAGGATGAGGGGAAAAGCAGAAGGTGACGTATTTGTGTCACTTTTAAATTTATCATCCCCACTTAACGTCATTCATCCTCTCTCTTCTCTACCAAATCGTCAACACAAACACCAATTCTACGATGTAATCAGTATATATATATATATATATATATATATATATATATATATATATATATATATATATATATATATATATATATATATATATATATATATATATATATATATATATATATATCACAAACACCAATTCTACGATGTAATCAGTAAATATATATATATATATATATATATTTTGATTACTAAATTTTAACGACTTTCTTTTATAATTTTAGGTGATATCTTTTAAATAATCTTTTATTTTTTTTATTTTAAATATTTCAAAATTATTTAGAAGATGACACATCATATATAAAAAAACTGTCAAAATTTACATATTAAAGAACTCTGTAATTAATTAGGCTATAATTAGACGCATTGTGTTAACATGTTTTTTTCCATCCGAAGGTTCAAGTAGATGTCTCATTGTCATTGATCCCTTGTGCAGATACACCAATAACAATGATTTAACAACTCAACATTATTAGGTGTTGAATCTGAATCTATTATTTGTTCAAAGGAACAAGATGGGTGTTCAACTGTTTATCTTGTTATCTCTGTCCTAGTCACTGTGTGCTGTGGACTCCGCTAAGCATCGTGAACAGAGATTAAAAACAAAAACAAAAAAACACCTATAATATTTTCTACTGAGCCTTCAGATCCATTTGTTTGTGTCTCAACTCAACTCAATTCCAATGAACAAGTCATGTCTTGGATTTGCCGAGTCATCCGCAAAAGACGGTCAAATGTTTGTGCCTTCTTGTTTCACAGCAAATTCATCACTCACTAAACCAGTGCTAGATTCATGGACTCGTGTCTGAACTAAAGGACATGATAAATTGTTGTGTTTCAAAGGAAAATTTTACCCTTCGAAAAAAAAAACACATCTACATTTTTTTTATCTAGTATAAAACAAAATTTGGCTGCATTCGCCATGCACAGTCATCTCGATAATCCTGAAGGAACAAAAACCTGAGGAAGTAGAGTTTATTTTATTTAGCACGCACACACAAAGAAAACTATAGATTAAGGCATTCTTAGTTGGGAGTTGAAGATGATGCATCCAGCAAAATCATTGATTATAAAAGGCACATGCACATGCACATGGCTGTTTTTCATTTGTAGTTGCTTCCTAAGAAATTTGTATATAAAACGTGAAATGGAAGACATGAGAGAAAAGACTAAAGATATATATGTGTGTTAGCACTGAACACAGAGATTCCCTTTTGTTCATAAGATGCTGGTAAAATATGTAACACAATGAATGGACACAGTACATTAATATCTTCACACTAACAAATAATGGGTCCTATTACAAAAAATAAATGGTGGTGGCTGATTCTGCCGCGACCGTGGGAAAGCGACCATTCATCCATCAATACCTCATCATATCATGCACCACCATGCTATATATATCAAATGCAATGTATTTCATTACCAATCAACATCTTCTTAAACATCTTTTTCTTAATAATACTTTCAAATTTTTTTATTTTATTTGTTATTCAATTTTAACTAATAAAAAAGGTGTTGTTATGGAGGTTGTGTGAGTGATCAGTGTCCAACTTCGATTAATTAATTAAAGCCAGAGAAGTGAACAGGTTTTTGTTTGTATTTGCCACAGGACTTTTGGATCTTCTTCCAGCTTTCTATTAGCTGTTCCTCCACATTTCTCAAAACTCTTTTATTATATTTCTCAAACATATTTGCCCTAAAAGATCTCATTAACCTTGCGTCTCTCAAAAACAGAGAAATAAATAACATCAAAAGTAGGTCATCCAGAAAATAAAATAGTGAAAATAGATAAGTAAGTTTGACTCCCCATCCAAGGAAATAAATAAAAATAAAAAAAAACTCATTTTTATAGTCTTTATCTTTTCTTCCTCTTTTTTTATTTTAAGGCCGCAAAAAAAAAGAAAAATAATTGACCCAAGTTGCGAGATTCAGTTGGTTAGACATTATACCAGACGCATCTCCAACTCGATTCCAATTACATCGTTAATTTAATGATTAGAGTAATTAAATCCTTAATAATAATTATTGGAAATTTGATATGTAGACAATAGACGCACGAAACAACTGAACTTATCAGCAGATTGATGAAAAAGGGTGTTGTTGTTTAAGACCATGCACTAAAACAGAGTCTTTTCAATGAAGTAAGCAACGAGCAAAAGGAAAGTGCAACATCACATCAAAATAGGAGTAGAAACAAGTTTTTTTCTTTCTTAAATTTCTGAATACCAATTTCATTCATTTCTCTTTCGATTCTATCCCTTTTGGAATTTTCCCGAAGGATCTTAGCCCTACCACTCAAAAAAGTTATGCCACCACTCAAACCTTTCCCTGTTTATGATAACTTTCCAAGTTATTGCAATTTACGAAGATAGTATTACTCTTATTATTAAAAAGTATTGTTTGAATCTATTATTTTTCCATTAATCAAAGAATTTTCGATGCTAATTTGGTAGTAGCATAATTATTGACGATCATTTGTTCAGGAGTGCAATTATTGATGAGATTTTTTTACACGTGATAAACGACACCTGCAACGGAGGAAAACGTGTTTTCACCTGCCTTTAGATAGGTCAGAAAATAAGAATAAAATACAAGTAAGACATACTTGAAATAAAAATGACTTTTTCATTTCTATAAAATGAATAGTCAAGTTTAAATCTTATTAAAGAAAAACAAGAACTTAAATAGGAGGGGTTTGATTTTTTTTTTTCTGTTGCAGTTTAATTAAAAATAAAATTAACTTGGAGAATTTTATTATTTTGTTTTCATTTTATTTTTGATTTTTTTAATGGTGAGTTCCTAACTTTAGTAAAGTGAACCTGTCACTTCAACAAAATCTCCACTTTTTATACAACTTTACTCTAATTTTGTCTCCTAAAAATGAAAAGAGAGAATATCCCTCAAAATTTCACAGAGAACATCAAAGTGAACTTTCAAACAAGAACATTGAAAAACAAAAAAAAAACTTATTTATAGTCTAAAATTACATATATTTGGCAATCAAATGTGTGGATAAGTTAAGATAAAATTATTATTAGTGATAAAATCTGGAGTTGGAATTTTAGAAGAAAAAGGAGATGATTTCTTGGTTGTTGAAGCTCAATTAGACAAACGCCAAATAGAATAATAAAAGTAGCATATAGCAACACCAAAACACGATTCTTAAAATCACAATTCATAGGTATTCTTATTGCATCATCATCAACCCACCACATTGCACAAGAAGGAAAATCCAGCCACCTGGGTACACCCATGTTGGTACCCAAAACACAGAATCAAACAAACAAACGAAACTGAAAGACCCGAAAGAACCACACAAACAACAACAACAAGGGTCTCACATCTCTCAAATCTCCGAAAAACACCAATAGCAATTATCAGTGTTCCCTGAAACCGAGTGACCCTGTCACCGCCACGTGCACAACCTCTTTATTTAATTATTCCAGTAACGGCAACACGTGACCGCGTTTTAGTTATTTATATATTTTATTATTATTGTTTATATTGCCAGAACCAAACCGGGCACGGATTTCCCGACCCGACCCGATAAGCTGCTCTCCCACACGCAGGGGAAGCGGCCGGTGCCGGAGCTTGCGGGAACAATCTCGCCGGAGTTTTCGAAGCGGGTGACGGTGAGGGCAGTGTTAAAGTACTCTCTCACCTGAGTAATTATCCCATCCGCGACGGTCCAGGCGTGAACCCAGGCAATGTTGCGGGCGGTGTCGCAGCCCTCGACGAGGACGGTGGAGCCGAAGGCGGCGGTGGATTGAGGAACGAATCGGAAGGTTTCGGCGGTGGAATCGCCGGTGAGCATGCGCATCAAAAACTGGTGTGAGGGGGGACCATGGAACCACCACTCGAGGTCGGCGGCGAGGATCTTGGCGACGGCGGCGGAGTCGCCGGAGCTTAGGGCGTCATACAGTGCTAGCACCAGCCGCTTGTTGCTGGAATCAGCGTCCGAAGCACTTGCCTGAGAGTTAGCCAGTTCGAGAAAAAGGTTTCGAGTTTCGGTGGAAAGAAAGACGATTCGAGAATCGGAATTAGCCAAACAATGTCTTGTTTCGTTGTTTTGAGTCTTGCAAGGGGACCGAGGAGGGGTTTATATAGGAAGGCTGCGCCGCGATGTTTGCGATCCGGTGCGGCCAATGTTTTTTGGAGTCGGTTTTGTTGGGGTACGTGTCAGAATTTTATTGGCTGTCGGGAATGATTAGTGGATGAAGTGGGAACAGCGTAGGGTTTTAATGGGTATAAATGTTGCAACGTCATGAGGTATGAGAATGGTAACAAAAGGAAGAGAGACGGTCAAGCCTACTTTTTTGACTTGGGTTTTAGTGATGTGTTTGTGTGTGCCAAAGAGTAGATGTGAGCAAGAAAAATCTTTGCTAATGTTAAATATTTCCATTTGGATATGGATTTCCAATTCCTTAAAAAAGGTTGAATTTTTTTTTTATAAATTCATGTTAAGCATCAATCATTTGAAAAAAATACTGTGTTATTATTAAAAATTAAATAAATGTTTATATTGTAATGCAAATATTTTTGTTTTTTGTATAAACATCTTGTCTTTATTTTTCCTTTACTCGCAAAAAAGTTAAAGATAACTAGTAGTGGTTTTGGAATAAAGTATCGAAACCACTTCGGTGGGTTTAACTGTGAAAATTGAAAAACAACTGTTAACATTATAGGTTAAAAAATGTTGTTACTTTTGTGTCGACTTTAAAAAAGAAGAATAAAGTGATAAGCGAAAGCGTGTATATAAAAATGCGATTGCGGGTCTCTGTTTTTTGGGTTACTTTCTTACGTTAACGGATTTAGCTTAACTTGGTTGGCTTCCTTAACCACAAGGTATGGTTATGGTTGGTAGCAGCAGAGTAGTTGTTAGTAGTTATGTCTTTTTTTTCTCACAATAAATGATATTCTGTTTAAGCTATCACCCATAAAACCTGTTTTTGTTCTGATTAAACATACCTACACTTTCCAACCACACAATAATTAACTTAATTTTTTAGCTTATTTTATTATTATATCACTGTCTTTTCTAGTTTATTATTTGAAAAAGACCAATATTGTTCATTCAAATGTCATAATAAATGTGTACATATCGGCAAGATGGAATACACTTCTACTTACCGGAACCATTCTTAGAACCTAAAAAAGAAGTAAAATATATAATCAATTCATATTAATTCGTTGAATTTGTAATATTAAGTATAAACTCTTGAACTCGGTTTATTAAATAATTAAATTATATTATTTATCTAAAGCATTTCTAATGGATCTCATACACAGAGTTATGTCTTTAAGATATAGATTTTATAGTTCACTTTCTCAGACTCTAAATCTTAAATAAAACTTGAATGATAAAAACTACAAAAATTAATTTTAAAAATTGAGAAACTATTTTTTTTAATGATAGGGCCCAATAAAGTTCACATGAAATAAAATAAAACTCCATATTATAACTTTTACGTTGGAGACAAGTTAAGTAAAGTATCATGTATAATTTAATTAAAAGTGTGCTAAAGGTTATGAAAATCTATTTAGCATTTATCTTCTGTAATTTATTTATTGCGTATGTCTACAGAGAAGGTACGATAAACTTGTATGATTAAAATGTTGAAGATTTATTAGCTCAAGCTATTTTATTATTTTATATAAACTAAATACGTGTATCTGAAAGTATCTGAAACGTATGGATTCATGCATGCTTAAAATATAAACAGAGAGGAAATCATTTACTTTTGGGATTTTAAAGTATTATCAGATTTTATGACAACTGTACAGATTAATATAAATTAAGAAAATGTAAAGACGCAGTTGATAAATTAGTACTAATAATATCTGTTTCAAAGCGACACTGAAATAAAAAAATAAATTAACTACGAAGGTGGTGGTATCTTGTACGCAATTTCATCATTGCAGGAATTAGAATAACACAAAATTAAATTTTAAAAAAAATTGATCCATTTACAACTCGTTTATTTTAATTTTATTATGTTTTTAATTTGTCATTATTAAAAAAATAATCCATATAATTCTTTCTGTTAAATTATTATAAATATTATACTAATATAAGATATAAATAATAAATGATAAAATATTAACTAAAGTCAATTTATTGTTAAAATAATATTTAAGACCAACGCTAAATATTATGTATTACTATAATAATACTATTTTCGGGAATATAACATAAAAAATAGATTGATTCATTAAATTAAATTAAAATAATTAAAACAATTTGGAAAATGTTCATGATAGAAGTAGGAAAGACTGTTAAGATGAATGAAAAAGAAAAAAATTAAAGAAACAAGGAAATCCGCAAAAATAGCAACTTTTTTCGTTTTTTTGGTCGGAAAGCGCTTTCCACCTAATTTTAGATTTCAACCAGCCTACATAACTTTTAATCCTTATTTTTTTTATCCACAATATTTTATTATTATTTTAAGAAGTGAATGTAATGTATAATAGGTGTAAAACATCAATGATTTTAAATATAAAAAAGTAAAAATAGTAATAGTTTAGAGTTAAAAGTGAAAAAAGAAAGACAGTGGTACATGTTATTTATTTTGATAGGTTTGGTGCGTGTAAAGGGAACTAGGAAATATAATGACACAATAAAGAAACAAAATTAAGATGTAATTATATAATTAACAAAAAATTAACACTAACATAAATAGGTGGTTAAGTTGATAGGTTCACAATAAATGAATGGTTTTAAGTAGTTAGCTAGTTTTAGTTCATTTTGCCTAATTTGTCAACTCCGCAGACCTACATACAATAGGACAGGTTCTACTTCGACATGTTTTGTTAATTCTTTGTTTGTTTGTTTCTAGGAATAGATTTAAGGAAGGGATAAACAATAAATTTGTGGAGAAAAATAATAAAAAGTGGTATTGTTTGTATTAAAGAAAATATAATGAAAAAATGTAATAAAAAGAATTATCAGAATTTGTGAATAATTTACTTGATATATTAATATATTTAAACAGTGATTTATAAAAAATAAATTAAAATAATTTAATGAAAAAATAAATTCATAAAACATAAATCTAGTTAATATAAATTATCAAAAAAATTAAACAAAGTGATTTTATTTTTTTATTTTTTTAATATTAATTATTTATGTACTTTGACTAATTATGTTTTCTTTGTTGTGTTGAATTTTATTACTTTTTTCATAAAATTGTAGAATTTTTAAAAAATTACATTATTTTTTGTGTTTTGATGCTTTGATTTTTGGTTAAGGCATCATAAAAAAATAATATACTATTTTTTATCTTGTGGTTTAATTTTACTGTGGATGAAATGATGTTAGATTTTTTTTTTTTAAATTTCAAACTTGTTGATCAATTGTTTTTCTTGAATTTTTTTAATTCACCAATTAATTCACTTTTTATTATTTAAGAAATAATTGAGTTAAAAAATTGAGAAGAAATGAAACAAATCAATCAACAAGTTGAAAACTAAAAGACAACAATAATAACTACAGCATCATTAGGGTGATCAAATCAAATGATGATAAAATTTTAGAAATTTTTTACTAAAGAAATATTTCAATAAAAAATAATTGAAAAATATCAAACAAATTATAAAATGCTTAAAATTTAATAAATCTTTTTCTAGAGAAAATAAAACTCAACCGACATTCTAAAAATACTATTTTTCTTATATTTTTTCTAAGATGTCCATGCTTACTTTCATATAAATAGTCAAATGCAATTTCAATATGTTTGACAAAGATCAACTGATATTTTATTTACGTTAAAAGAATTAGGTACCATGAATCACGAAACTTTAAAGTTTCAAAGAGTCAAGGCAATTTTCAATATTGAACTGCGTGCTTCGCGAAAGCTATAAGACCATAGAGAACATATTGATAAAAAATAAAATCAAAATATATTTGTTTATGGATAAACAGAATAAAAAAAATAGTGATCTATTTTTATAAATAATAAAAAAAAATTGATTAATTAATGTGTTTTTCATAACTTTATATTACTTTATGCATAAATTTATTTTTAAAACTAGTTTATTGAACTTTTCGGATTTTTGTATTTACTTGTGCATATCCTATTTTTATATTACAAGAAAATTTATTTATTTAATTTTATTATGTAGTTTAGAAAGATTTAATATAGTTTAAATTTTAAAATGGTTTTTTTAATTAAGTAGATTGAACTATCACAAGAAAAAAACATTATTAGTGGATATTATTGTAACTTACAAAATTAATATATAAATTTTTTCCTTACAATTGAGAAAATTTAATATTTCTTTAAAATATTTAACGAATTATTTATATCTTATTTGACCAGAGTCTAACATTGAAATCACAACAACAAATAATCCTACAACTCTATTTGACAAAAACGACAAAAAAATAAGTTATTTTTCTATTCTTTTATAGAATCAGAACTATGTTCATTCGTGCATGTGAGTAAGATTGAGTCACATGTGGCTCAATTCTATTCAAGTTGATTCTCTGCATGTTAGTGATCCTAATGGTATATTCATATTCGATGTTCTTGTGTGTAGATAGGATCACATGTAGGAATAAGATATGGGATAAATGTTTTGAAAGCTTTTGGAGTATCATACAAGATAAAGAAATCTAGTCTTTTAACAAAAATGATCTTTACTGCAAACTTAAATAATTGTTTTTTATAGTTGAATATGGTGCATGACTAGTATAAGAACTTGTTTGATTTAAGACTCACTGTATTAGTATTGAATTAATACTTGTGAATAAATGTGGAAGATAAAATGATTGATTTGCCATCATAAAATTGTGTGTACTTTGATTTATTTATATCGAAATATTTCAATTGCTTTGTCTAAAGGATGTGTTTGAATTATGAACTATAAAATAATTGATAAAAGAGTAAAATTCTTTTAGACAATCCAAATTGGATAACTTAATACAGAAAATCAAGATTTTGTATATCCTGAGTGAAAATCAAGATCGTTGAACACTATATTGAGAACATTGGACGTTATTTTAACAAAAAGCATTAGAAAATGTTGATGTTAAATGCAATGCACCTAAAAAAATCATTGAACTTTGGAATTAAAGGTATTCAATAATAAATAATATAATAAGTTCAATTATGATATACTTTAAATAGTTTTGGTACTATATTAATCTTAATATCTATCAATATAGTAAAATAAAATAGGTCAATTTGATTTTTGTTAAAAACTAAAGGGCCATGGATAGTGGTGCAAATGTTGGGTGTGGTGGATGGCAATTCCCAAATAGGCACTACCCCAGAAGGAACTTTCCAGCACTCCTATGTGCCATGCCAAAAACAACCTATTCACTAATGCATCAATGTCACTCTCACTCTGTCGCTATCCACTTCATCTTATGTTTCACTTCAACCAAGGAAACAAGATCTATAACTCCCTTTCCCTGCATTCAAAGTGGCCCCAAACTACCATTTTCTTTGACTTTTTTAGTGCTCCTAAACTTTTAGGACTCGGTGCCTTATATTGCTTTGCTGACTCAGATTATTATTGCAAACACAACACTGGTATCGACTTTTTAAAAAGCACAATTAGTCGTTGTTCGTTTTGATATTTTTGTAGAAATGAATGTGAAAACAACTTAAAAATAAATTATATTATGTGACAGTTATATTTTTTTTATTTGTTTGGTAATGTTATAAAGTGGGTTTGGCAGAGAAAAGAAAACGATTAATATCTCAAGAAGCTTTTGTATATAAAAAATGCATTCCAGCTCATACATCTCAGTGTCGAGTATCAATGTCCATGAAATCAATCACGGCCATGCTGATTTATGCATAAAAGATGATAAGACAGAGTTGAAATCTATGTTTTTTAGTACTGATTAATCTGAATTAAACTAATTTAGCTTTTCTATTAGCAAGATATTTTGGTGACAAGCTCATATCATTAGTTCTGGTGACAAGATATTAGTTTTTCACTACTGATTAATCTGAATTAAACTAATTTAAGACATTGGTTTTCATCATACAAGGTGAAGAGTTGCCACCCACAGAACTTGTGCCAGATTTGGTTGATACTACATCTTCCCTAGCCAAAGCTGAGATCGAAGGTTCGTTGCAAGTTTCATCATTTTGTTTACCATAGGACTTGTCGATTACAAGATCGTAGTTATTTCCTGTTCTTGCTTCTTGAGCAAGAGAGCACCAAGAACAGCATAGCCAAAGTGTGCAATCAGAAGCCGAAGGTTTGCCAAAACAGAAGTCATAGGCAGGTAAGTTGAACCTCTTTCTCATTTGGATCCTCCAAAATCCACCATATAGTAAACCAAGAAAACAAAGAACGATTCCAACACCTCCCAGACCCTGCCTAACACTGTCATCATCTATGTTAACAGAAGCCAAAATGAAAATCCAGAAAGGTGCCATGCAAAATAGCATAAAAGTGGCAATATGGACATACATGTTTCCAAAGCCATGTCTCTCCATATTCCACCCAAAGACACAAAAGGTGCAGAAAAGTGAGAGATATGCTAAGGAAATATCGTTCCATATGTCAAGTATTCCTCCACTCCACTCTGGTCTATTTTCAACAACCCTTTGTTGATCTTTGCATGCAAATGAATATTTCTTCTCACATGGTTTCTCTCTCAGATGCTGTTGCCTCTGAGAGCCACTAATTTGAACCTGTACTTCTTCATCCGTGTCACTGTCATAGTCCTTCCCGAGTGGACTAAGAATGGTGTACAAACCAGCAACTGCAGGAGCAGCAATTGCAAAAGAGATACATATTCCAACTCCAATGGCGGGTCTCTCAGACCTTTCATACCCCAAGTTTAGACCACAAAGTGCATATTGAGCAAAACAATTAACATGAAGGAGAATAACCACTACCATCATATGTGTCCACTCGTGGGGCTTGTAAGTACCATTCTTGCAGTAAAAATATCTAAGTCTAGAGATGTCATTTGGTCTCCATCTGATCAGAAGAATAAGGTGGTAGAACCTCTTAGGGTGTTGATACAAGCACATGAGTGTAAACAATGCATTGAGTATTTGGTTATTTATTTCAAACCATGCATTTCTCTGAGACTTCCTCGGAAGCACACGATTCAACATGCCTGTCATGACCAGGAACAGAATTGCACCAGAAATAGCAACACATGTGATCCACACAAAAAGGGCCATGTTCACTGGACTTCTAATCCACTCCACGCACATCTTCTTCACCGAACCCCCATCAAGTTTCAGAGCAAGCATTCCTCTGAAACGTGCTCTTAGGCCCTTTGAACGAGGAGAAGGCACAGATAGTGAAATCTTGTCTCTCTCAATAGCAAGCCTCTTGAATTTGGCAGATGCCGAACCAAATTTAAGAAAATTTGTCCTTTTAGGAACAGAAGAACTTAAAGTGCCTTGAAGCTTTCTCTGGGAATCTTCACTGCTCAGAAATGTTTCTTGAGTTGTTGAAATATCTATAGAAACACAGTCCTTCACTTTACTGCCACTACATTCCTCAATTTCATCTTTGGGATTCAGAATCCCGTTATCAACGGGTATCATTCTGATGAAAAAAACTCTGATAGTTCTTGATCAAATCAGAACCGTATCATCAATGGATTACGTAAAGAACAAATACTGAGAAGACATAACAGAGGAAACTATGGCAAGATTACAAATCTGTAAAAAATTACCTACGGATCCAGGTAAGTACCGAAGAAAGTATTAAAGCAATAAGAACAGAATTAATTGGTTCAAAACAACTGTAAAACCAGAAACGAAAAACCAAAATCTAATCTAATCTAATTCTAATAATACAAAAACTTCAGTTGACATATGCATGAAAGACAGCACCGAAAATCAGAATATACAAACAGGAAAAGAAATTCCATAATTATAGCATTGAATTTTTAAGGCATAAACTGGTGGTGAAAATCAAGCATACCAATTAGCTGATTCGTCACGCCGATGTGTGAATGCAAGTTATTCCCTCAAAGGCAGTTATATGTTTGATAAAATCCAGAAACAATGAATCATATCGAATAAAAAGTTTTGGCACTAATACAAAAGTAAAGGTAAAACAATAAAGGAGTGTCATTCATAAAGTAAGAAAAAATAAAATAATGTATCCTCGTAGTCGCAGGTAACAATAACAACGCAGTCAAACAATTGGGGAATGGATTAAGACTGTCTGTGCCACCGGCCATATAAGGTAAAGGCAAAGGAAGTACTGAAAATATAGAAATTTCATATTTTGAAAGAACAAACCGAGAAAGAAGAGAAGTAAAAACAATTTGACATGCATCATCTCTTTTATTTCCATGCACGAACGCTTCATTGTGTAATTAGTTATGATTTACGAGAACATACATTCGTTAAGAAAAAAATCAATAAAAAACATTATAATTGAATTGAAAAATGAAAAAAGGAACCGAAAGATTAGATAATGGAGCGAAAAGGTAGAAAAAAATAAGCCGCCTTGTATTTGACGTTTTTCCTTGGAATCTTTCCTTTACAAAAAGAGTTGGTCGGAAAGTAAAGAGTTTGGGGAAAAGAAAAGAAATAAAGCGAGACACGCCCGATGAAAGGAATAATTTAGACAACTCCGTGTGTGTATATCAAATGACAAAGTAACTATGTAATCATATAAATAAATTGTGATGCTTAATTTTTATTTTTTCCTTGGTGAAGAATTATTGTATAATTAAGTAATGGTGTAGTAATTCAATTTATACTCAGCACCCTCGTTAAAACTCATTTCTTGAATTCAGTCAGACCAATTCAATTGAAACCAAAGCAAGTACACTCAGTAAGTAGATGTGTAAGATGAACAACTGAACAGCACGCGTAGTACACCTGTAAATCATCGAACAATAGTTCCAACCACACAATTATCAAGGTTTAAAAAAAAAAAATTTTTGACAAACAAATTGTTAATGAAGTTGACAAAGTTATCAAATAGAGTGATTTTTTTTTTTTTTTTATGAAAGATAATTCAACTAAGATCATCCTCCTCAAATTCTTTCGCTTTCAGGTTTTCCTTCACCCTCAAAAGAGGTGTGGTCTTCCAAGAATCCTGCACAAATCCATGGGCAATGTTGTTGAGCAACGGACACTAATACTACTTATGGAATGCAAAGGAAATACTACTTAAAAATTTACTTTTCAGAACACAAAAAACAATTTCAAAAACTTTTTTCCGGAAAACAAATGGGAGAAGAAATTGACGCAGAAAGTAATTGCCTAAAATTGAATATGTAGTTAAAAAAACAAAAGGTACATATTTATCGTTGAAGGAAAAGAACCAGATACATCATGAGTGAAGAAAACACAATCTTGTGACCAACAGGAATAATTCGAGAGAAAATGTCACTGACAAAAGAAACAATGAAGAGCGTGACATTTACATATAGAAGAATCGGCAGGGAATTTGTAGAATTTGATGAGCTCAAAATAACTGCTTCAGAAACACTGTTGCAACTCATCGCTTTAACTCTTTAGTTGAACATTTTTATGGCCAAAAACAACAAATGCTTTTACGTAAAATCCCACCAAATTTGGTTACATATTTACGTATTATTTTAGCGATGGAAACAAGACTATACATAAGTCGCAGTACTTTGATGAATATCAGAAAACAAAAATTACACTCAAGGTAATCAAATAGAGCATAAATTTCGGGAGATATTTAAGTCCAGTGCAGAACATGAACAAAAAATTTTAGAGAAGTCAAATTAAATATTTTATATATATAATATTATTTCTAATTAAAAAAAATCTTTATTTTTTCTATTTAAAACAAACACACATGATAGTAAAATAAAAAAAAAATGACTATGATAAAATAGTCATAAAAAATTACCATTAAGTCTCAAAGATTACTTAACATAGTCAAGTAATCTCCAAGATAAATTATAGATTTGTCTTTTTTTAGATCCAAAATAACATATTAATATAGGTCAAGCTACTTGCATTGTGGAGTATCACTTACGTACTGAAAAATTGTGCATGCAAGTCAAACAAAAAATAATCTAAAAGTCAATACCTGTTTATAGGTGGCTTAAATTTCACAACAATTACTTAAATTAAATTTGTGACATTATTATATGCTTCTAAAATTTTATATGAAAGTGTTACTACCAAATTCAATTCATATAACAAAACCAGGGTGCACGCTTGGTTTTCACTACAAAGATAACAATAAGCATTGTCTTTCAATGTCAAATATTCTAATCATGACGGAAATAAGTTAAAGCAAGTGTACTGAAATCTTATCGGATAATCATCTCTACCTGATCACGAATAATTTTCTAGATGCATTTAATATGGACTCCATTTTATACAAGTTCTTCGTACCTCATCAATTTGATTGGGTAGGCCTTATCAAATTTGAGAAAGCTTCCCCCGGATCATATGTTCTAAAGAATTTTCAAATTCATTACATGTAACTCTAGAGATTTTACAAAGTTGTTTTTCATTTTTTTTTCAATTCTTGGATTTTATGGAAAGTTTCAAGTTTAATGAATTTTTTTCATCTTCATCACAAGTCTTCCTCTTGAAAAAAATCAATTTTTATACTCTTTATCATGATTTTTTTTAATATAAATTTATCACCTCTCGCTTATTTAGAAAAAAATAAATTTATCATCATCCAGTGGTACACACTAGATATATGTGATGCAATTTAGGATAGGGAAGCTAATCATTTAGAAGTTGTTAGGTGATAAATTTATATTAGAAAAATTATGATAAAAAGTAAAAGAATTAATTATTTTTTCAACATAAAGGCTTGTGATGAAGATGAAAAACATACATCTATGTCAACTAAACTAGAGAAATTTCATGAGAATCCAACCATTGAAAAAAATGAAAAATAACTCTATAAGATTCCTAGAGTTACATATAATGAATTTGAAAATTCTTTAGAACGTGATCTAGGAAAGCGTCGTCAAATTTGACAATACCTACCAAATCAAATTGATGAGGTATGAAAGATCTAAAATGAGGTTCATATCAAATGCATCTAAAAGTTTATTCGTGGTTTGGTAAAGATGATTATCCAAGAAAATTTCAATATACTTGGTTTAAGTTATTTCCTTTATGGTTAGAGTATTCGTTATTAAAAGATGTTGCATAATATATACTGGTAATCATTTTAGTAAAAACTCAAGCAAGCGCCTGGGTTCATCATTTGTTCTCATTGTAATTAAATTTGATGATAAACTTTATGTTACTATTTTATATCAAATTTTAGATGTATATAACAATATCACATATTTAATTTCTAATTCACAATAAGTACCACCAAAACATAATAAAACACTTTTATGCCGAAGGCCGTTCGAAGAAGTCCACATTATCTTTATATAATCTACTTGTCCATTCAAATCTAATAATATAATTCCAAAAATAGTTACCCACCACCAACAATCGGCACTCTCGTGTTCCCGAAAATGTTGGATCTAATTCCTGCAAAATAAATACATGTCCAAAAAATTGAGCAACCAGTAATATGTCCAGTCTCAAGATAAGAATTATTTAAAAACTTAGACCTGATATCGTTCTAACGCATTGGTTATAGCAACAACGTTCCCTTTACAGAGTTAGCAGACGCCAGCATTCAGCAGGTGTCCCTTTACACCGTACTTCAATAAATTATTGAGAGATTGACGATCTATATCTTCATAAATCTCAATTGACTTTTGATATCTGAGGATCATCAAAAACCATTAATATTCAATTTAACATAACAAGAAGGTTCTGATAAAGCTCCTTCCATTTAAAAAATATGTTTCCATTGTAATTAGAGCAAATTATACAGAACCACACGTGACCCATACCAGATAAAGGAATGGACCGACTTTTGTTCACATCCTGTACCTAAGCCAACATATTATGGATTGTCAAAAGAAAGATGCAAGAATTCCGTTAAGATCATAATAGGCCCTTCCAATAAATTCTCAGCGTACCAAAATCCATACAGACCTAAGCTAATGCTAACCCGAGGAGTGTGGGTTGGACAAAAAAAAGGAACATAACAAAATAAAAGGCCAGAAAGATTGTTTCCAGAAGAAAGTACTAAGTTCTAACAAATTAAAGAATGAATCTGAGTTGAAGAAATATAAATCAAGCCATCACTATAATAATATAGATACAATATGCAGAAAACACAATCTTACTGTTCTAACTGAGCAGCAAATTGAGCAACTTTTTGTTTGCATTGGTTCGCAATAGTTGTCACCTCTTCATTTTGAAAAATTTCAGCTGATTTTTCTTAGTAAACAGAGCCTGCTCAATATTCTGTTCAGACTCATACAATTCAGAAATTTCCTGTATTTCAATTGTGAAATAGTGAAAACAAGTTAAAACAAGATGACAGTAACTCAAGCAAACTCAGAAATCAAGCAAACTCATATACTTCAATGCATTTAATTCAAAATCAATTTCCATAAGCTAGGATACGAGTATTAAATATTAGTTATTAAGAATTAATATGAAATGTAGAAGGTCTTGTCTAATTCATCCTATAAAAAGATATAGTTGCAATACAAATAACATAAGCTCCAAACTAATAATTGAAACAAACAACAAATAAAAAATATTGCTATCCAATATAGTTGTTTTCATTTGTTTCTTCTTAGGCTTACAATCATAAAAATTCCAATCTAATAATTGAAACAAATAACAAATCAAAATATTGCTATCCAGTATAGACATCCATAAAAGGAATGAATCCCTACTAATGCTAGTTAATTTTAATATGGCCTTACACAAAAGATAAAAGTACGAACCCCTACTTGTAGCTTATAAATACAAAACCGGTATCTTATTTACACATATGGAAAGATTGACCAATGACAACAGATGTGTTTCACATATTATTTGTCCAGGCATAAATGCAGCAACTGTTTTCTATGATTCACATTGATGTCAATACAAAGAAATAGAGTTTAAAAGGAATTGGCCTTGCTGTGTGGAAGCAAGATATTCGTTTAGACCAGAAATCATAAACGACAAAAAATTCTGGTGCATGCATACCATTTATATTAGTTTTCTTGTAGCAATGTGCAGCATCAACATGGACCTGTGAAGCTCAATGCTTGCTTTCCATCTAGAAACAGAAGACAAGACAGCAATGACATTTCCGGCTCAATAGAAAATTAAAGGATGCAATGTAGATTCAACGGTATAAACCCCACCCCAAAATCCCAACCCAGAATGATACCTTCAAATGGCAATTTGCCAACTTTAGGTATGTTGCTCCAGCTTTGTCCCAATGCCACAAAATAGATCAAATCAAGAACAACAAACAGAACTATTCACTACTCCATCCTCGATTTTAAAGCCAGTAACATTCAACAAAATAAAGCGAATAAAAATTCATCAATATAAATGTGAGAACAGTCACAACATAACAGAGTATGGTTAATCAGTTGATCATAGTATCAAGCACTTCTTCTACAACTCTAATTTTTCTGTTCGAGTAATTGATCAAATGGAAAAACAATTGAAAGCTCTTTCCCGTAAAATCATATAAAACTAATTGATTAGGGAGAGTTCAACATTTGGAATCGGAACTATAACACTCGCCGATTGTACTAGTACTAACAACTATAATAAAATTATAACCGGTATCAAAATTAATCATCTTAATAAAAAAAAAAAGTTGAGAGAAAGAGAAAAAACATGATTTGGCGAGCTAGAAGGAATTGGCGGCTTTATCAAAGAGATAGACGGCATCCTCGTATTTGGAGCCAAACAAGCCCCAGCCGCCGAGCTTCTTCTCAGCTTTCTTCTTGAATTCTTCAGCCTTCGACAGCTGATCCGCCATTTTCCCTACTATCGAAACTGATAGCGAAGGATTAATTAAGAGGGTTTTGTTTTTTTTTTTTTCTATTTATATTTATCCAAATACTAACCCTTGTACTCTCTTCGCTTGAGAAGATGATTTTGAAAAAGAGTGTGAAAATTGATTCGTCGTAGGTGAATATATGTGTTTTTTTAGAAAATTTAGAAAGTAAATTGAATATATTTAAAAGTGAATTTTGTAAAAAATCAGTGAATGATTTGAATGATATGATAGATTAAATAAAAAATTATAATAAATGAAATTTGAATATTATTAAAATACTCTCTATAATAAAATTATAAAAAATAATTCTTAAATTAATTAAAAATATTATATTTTTAAAACTATTATTTAATAAAATTTAATAAAAATAAATTATATTAAATTATTATTAATTATTATTATTATCAAAATATATATATATATATATATATATATATATATATATATATATATATATATATATATATATAGATAAGAATTACATGGTTGATTTTGAATAGAATGAAGTTATATGGATAAATTTTGCATTGATCCTCTTAAATTTTTTTTGTAAGGAATGAACTTTTATCCTTATCTGCAAATCCATCTGCATTAATATTTTAAAACAAACACAAATTCTTTTTGTAATCCATCTTCAGAATTCAATGTATTAATTGGATTTACTCATGCGACCTCATTCTCTAACACTTCCTTTACGGTTTAGGAAGTAAAATATGTCTAAGAACTATCGAATTTTGAAATTCAACTTATCTATATACCAAATTTAAAAATTATCTGATTTTGAAATCTGATAAAAACAATTAATGAATTTTAAAATCTTTAAAATATATATGATTTTGAAATTTGGTATATATATAACATTTTAAAAAACTAAAACAAAAACTAAAAAACAAATAAAAATAAGCATATATATATATATATATATAATTTCTTTAGTTTGTTTTTCTTTATTTTTTGTTATTTTATTTTTTAATTTTTTTTCAATATTCTAAATAAAACAAATTAAAAATATAAAACAAAAGATACATGTAAATATGTTTTTGAATTTTATTTATTTTTCTTTATATTATATATAAAAACAAAAATTAAAAAAAGAAAAAAAGAATATAAATATATAATCCGGTAATTATTTAAACCGAATTTCAAAATCCGATAATTATTTTAACCGACTTTCAAAATCTGTAATTCTCTTAATAAAATTTTGAAATTCGATAATTTTTTTAATTAAATTTTAAAATTCTAAATTTTCATTAATCAGATTTTAAAATCCACTATTTACCGGAACAGATTTTAAAATCTAATACTTTCCTGAACATATTTTCTTTTTTAAATCTTGAGTAAAGTGAGTTCTTATGAGTGAATAAATATAAGGAGAAAAAGAAAATAATTTTTATCTTAGTCAAAAAATCAAGGGATTTAAAAAAAAAAATTGGGATGCAGAATAAAAGTTTGAAGGGCAGGAAGAACATCAAAATCTCTTTGGGCTTTTTTCTCCTATCGTGCCCAGGTATCGTACCCAAATTAAATTTACTTATAAATAAGACTTCGCAAATTAATTAAGAAACCGAAATTACACATTAAGGACAAAAAAATAAGCCAGCAAAGTTACAGAATACGAATGAAAAAATTAATTGAAGCCAAAAAAAATTAATTAAGTTATAATATTTTACAATTTTAGAATTATTTTTTAAAATTTAATTTACTATAATCATGTAATTTCAGTAAATATATATATATATATATATATATATATATATATATATATATATATATATATATATATATATATATATATATATATATATATATATATATATATATATATATATATATATACAAGAATAAAAATGCAGGTCAGTACTTTGGAAGCACTGAGATCTGGCCTAATACATTTTACCTGTGAATTGCTATAAACAGTGATGTAAATACCATTGATTTCACAAACATTATTGTGTAAATAAAAAACTGATATAGCACTATGTTTCAATTAAGTTTTTTAAGTAATGTAGGACATTTGAAGTTATTCTATGTAAATTGGTGTAAATAATTATTTAATTTTCAATTGGAACATACTCCAGTTTAAACATTTAAAATGAACATTAACTACATTACATAATTAAATGCAATAAATTGGTAGCAAAAGGTTTCTAATCGATAATGCCCTTTCAAGAATATTTGTTTTGTCTCATGAACCATCTATGCACCTATTGTATTGTATAACAATTGAATGCATTAGTTAAAAAGCTTTTTACTACACTTAAATCAACTTTGTGTATTTCGTTAATGTATTTAAAAAAAATTATTTAGATTTAAAATACTAAATGAGGTTTTTATATATTACTCGGTTAAATTGTTTAACAAATTTTATTGTTGATTTAATTTTTTAAGAAAAGTTATTTTATCTTTACATTAAATTTAAGCAACAAAAATATCATAAAATTAATATACAAATTACATAGGATAGAAAAACGTGGCGCATGAAAATATTTATATTAAAATAATCAATATTTTATTCAGTATTGATTTAAAATGATCTTAATTTTTTTATTTGAAGTTTTTTATTTAATTTAAAATGAAATTAAGTTTAATTAAATGTTAGTTTAACATTAGTGATTCCGATTTCTTTTAATAACTGTATACAAAATTAATAAAAGTTCTATAGAAGTTTAAAATTGTATTAAAACTTTAATTATTTTTAAATCAGTGTAATTTCATCAAAAGTCATTAGCAAAAGAAATTTAAATACTATTCACAATTTCTTTTATAAAAAATGATTTTTGTGATAGAACTTAAGTATAAAATATAATTTGCAATTTTTTTTTATATAAGAGATAACTTTTTCGTGTATTCTGAAAATAAAAAGTATCTTTCCAATTATGTAACTTGTAACTTTTATTTATGTAAAAAATATCTAACACTTATGATTTGTAAGTCTATTAATTGGTCCGATAGCTTTAAAGACTGAATTATGTTAAAAATGTAATATTTAATTATAGTTTAAATATAAATTTACAAAATAAAATTTATTCTCATTAAGATATTATAAATCAATCTTATTTATACTGATTCATTTAATAAGTCTCATCCTAATTTGTTCATTTATTTTTTCCTAAAAGTAATATTTCCGGACGTGTAATTTCTAGCAAATTCAGCAGTTTTTAACAATTGTTCTGATATGAATATGGTGTGGATAATTTTTCTAAGATATATATTTATTTTGTTGTTCAAAATGAATCCATTAAAAATGTTATCTTAGATAATAATGTAATTATTATTGGATAATTTAGTCTGTGTACAAAGTAAAATAATTTTGTCATAAAAATAATAAATATTTTGTTTTAGACAAAAGTGCACTGTGAGGAGAAATTAAGATATACTGACTCTTTGTAGAATGAAAGGAAATTGTGATGACCCAGTGACTATAATTTTTAGAAGACTTATCATTTATAAAATGTAAGTTATCCATGTAACAAAAGCACTCTCAAAATATAAATTATTCATCTAAAATAAAAAATAATACCATATTTAACATAAATTCTTAAAAGTTGTCTTTTTCTTTGTAATATATGATTTAACATTCTCTCTGTTGCATTTATGGTGGAACTTTGTTATCATTCTTCAATTCATTCTTAAAAATTATAATTTGTAATTTGGTTTCTTTAATTAATTGGCCATATGATATTGCCTTTTTGACTTCTCAATATTAAATTATGGCAGCAAAATCAACATGAATGATGATGATGATGTATACACCGCCTTTATAAAAAGGAAAGAGAAAGTGTGATTGTTGTGACAAAGCATAACCATTCAAAGCCACAGCCCAACCTCCGACTGTTCATTATCAAATCCGACAGTTTATTCGCCGTTATGTTTCCGACCGTGGGAGTCAGCGTCCCACTATTGGGCGAGTCCGATGGAGCGATGCCGCCGGCGTCTGTTCCCGGAGCGGTGTTCAACGTGGCGACGAGCATAGTCGGCGCCGGAATCATGTCAATTCCGGCAATAATGAAGGTTCTTGGCGTGGTTCCCGCTTTCGCCATGATTATCGTTGTGGCCGTGCTCGCGGAACTCTCTGTCGAGTTCCTCATGCGTTTCACGCACTCCGGTGAAACGACGACGTACGCCGGCGTCATGAGGGAAGCGTTCGGATCGCCGGGAGCGTTGGCCGCGCAAGTTTGCGTCATCATCACCAACGTTGGGGGCTTAATTCTTTACCTGATCATCATCGGTAACAGAATCTTCCCTTTGTTTTTATTCCTTTTGAAATTATGAAAAAAAGGCGGAAATGTGTAGATTTTTTTAGATTTTGGTTAGTTGTGCCTAATATGAATATTGCCGGGTTTTGGGTTACATGCATTGTGTTTGGTGAACTTTTGCTAGTAGTTTTTTTTTTTTTTTAATTTTCCTTTTTAATATATATTAAACTAACCAGTTATTTTCATTAATGTCAGTGCTTTAATTATTTTCAAGCAATCGAACTTAAGATCTAGATTTTCTTTAAGTACTCCTGATTTACTTTAATAAATTTAATTTAAAAGTTTGTATTCGAAATGTATGAATAAGTGAAATTGGATAGAAGAAAGATGCAGAAAGGAAAAAAAGAAGTTACTGTGGTAGGAAAATAAAGAGAAACATAAAATGAAAATTTAGTACAAAAATAGCTGAATTGCAATTATTGCCTTTGTTGAACAACAGGGGATGTGCTATCTGGAAAGCAAGATGGAGGGGAAGTGCATTTGGGTATTCTGCAACAGTGGTTTGGTATTCATTGGTGGAATTCTCGGGAGTTTGCTCTTCTCTTTACTTTGGTCTTCGTCATGTTTCCATTGGTATTGTACAAACGTGTAGGTCAGTGTTACCAATTTAATTCTTTGCAGAGTTTCTTGTATTTGGAATTGAAGAGTTCCGTAACTAACGTGTGTTTTTGCTTTTGGTGTTTTGGAACTGATAGAGTCCTTGAAGTACAGTTCTGCAGTGTCAACTCTTCTTGCAGTGGCATTTGTTGGCATATGTTGTGGGTTGGCTATTTTTGCACTGGTGCAAGGAAAGACGCAGACTCCTAGATTGTTTCCTCGTTTGGACAACCAAACCTCATTCTTTGATCTATTTACTGCAGTTCCTGTTGTTGTCACAGCTTTCACATTTCATTTTAACGGTAATGGACCCGATTCCTATGTCAATTTTTGAAGGGCATGCCTAGAAGATTTCGGTACTGATGGTTGATCTTTGTTGCAGTGCATCCAATTGGGTTTGAGTTTGCCAAGCCATCTCAAATGACAACAGCAGTTCGATTAGCATTATTGCTTTGTGCTGTGATCTACATCTCAGTAGGCCTATTCGGGTACCTATTATTTGGGGATTCAACACAATCAGACATTCTCATCAATTTTGACCAGAGTAATGATTCTGTGGTTGGTTCCTTGTTCAATACTTTGATCCGTGTAAGCTATGCACTCCACATCATGCTGGTGTTTCCTCTCTTGAACTTCTCTTTGAGATCCAACATAGATGAAGTTCTCTTCCCCAATAAGCCTATGCTAGCCACAGACAACAAAAGATTCATGATCCTCACTGTGGTGCTGCTTGTATTCTCCTACCTTGCTGCTATAGCAATCCCAGATATTTGGTACTTCTTTCAGTTTCTTGGATCAACATCGGCAGTGTGCCTTGCCTTCATTTTCCCTGGCTCTATTGTTTTACGGTAATCTACCATTTAACTTTAAGTAGATCCAAATTAAAAATTGCATTGTACAAATATGTAAACCAGTGTCTTATTTTTCTCTGTTACTAATTTCAGGGATGCATGTGGTATATCAACGAAAAGGGATAAAATTATTGCTCTGATCATGATTATACTTGCCGTGGTGACAAGTGTGCTTGCCATTTCCACCAACATATATAATGCTTTTAGTAGCAAGTCATAAAAGGTGGTTCTCTCATTTTCTCCCCTAGTATTATTTTGTTTTTTTAATTTTTATAGAAAAAATTAATTGGTGAGAGTGGGTGTGGCTGGGGAGAAAGACAATTGTAGGCGCATTTGATTGCTGTGATTGTGTTACTTTTGTATCTTGGATGCCTCTGTTGTTTATCATAGAATTCATATATGATAATGATGTATTTTTGAACAGCATTGCTTTGTAAATTACAATTTATTATTAAAGAAATGGATCCAAAGGTCCACCAGATTGTGCCGTGTAAGGATGGTAAAAGATCGATGATCTCTTGGGGAACTGTTCTGATTGTCTCAGTGATCAACATTTGTCACATTGTTAAACTTTTTGAGTGATGTAACATCCCTTTCACCATCATCTCTCTCACTTCCGTGTCATACTCATCAAGAGACCAAAGAAGAGGAAAGGCTGTAGAATAACGCTTATCCAAAAATAAAAATAAAAAATATTTGGATAATACCCTCTTGGGTCGCTGGAAAGTGCTATAATATATACACATGGAAAATACGGAGCAAATAAACTATGATTAAATAAAATAATGTTATCAAATCAAAGTTAGGTACTTGTTGAATTATTTTATCTACAACCGTGTATTGTTAATAACATTTTCGCATGTGAAAGAAAAGGATAGTGATTTGTGCAGTGTGAACAATAAGATTGGATTTTTAATTTTATATATATTTAAGATGATTGTGTAGAATAAATAATAAAGAATAACAGCCATCGTGACAAACGCAATCCCTAAAGCTGATAACTTTCTTTAAAATAATACAGGCCATGCATTGTAACCAGAGAGTTGGAATTCTTGCATTAAGTCGAAAATCTGTACTTACTCCCATTTGAACATTTGAACATGTGACACACTGACACATTTGTTATGTGGTTTTAAAATAATATGTGGAAAAAATAAGCAATTATTGAACATTTGTTATGTGGTTTTAAAATAATATGTGGAAAAAAAAAATGCAATTATTGATGGCGCGTAGTGTGATCAATATGACCAGCAATTGTTTTATCCTCAGAGATGTGTCAGGAGCATGGGGGAAGTGATTGCGGCTTTCTCATCTTATGAATACAATGTAAAATGAATTTAAAAATAACTTCAATTCATTATACTTTATATAATGAATTTGAATTTAATTTTAAATTTTAATAACTATTTTTCGTTCATAATATTAAGTTTGCATAACATACATTTAAAAAATAATATATATATATATATATATATATTTATTTATTTTTGAGGAAAAAATAAAATAAATTAAATAGAGTACTCAGGGATACTCTAACCTTTATACAAAAAAGCAGGACCTGGACAAATAGATGCATTAGCTTAGCATCATGGTTCCATCAAAACAAAAGACCATTCAAAACTAGATGATCACAATTTGGAACAACTTTATGATCCACAAAACAAAGGGGACAAAGAGTATGCCTACCTAAAGCACAGACCCCTACCAAATTTCCGAATAGTATAATGATAGTGTACATTAATCAGATGACATTCTTCCTAATGTCAATACTTTAAGCGTTTGAACACGTCCTCCACCTCATAAAAGGAGGATAAATGCATCTAAATGACCCTCCAAGATAACAAGAAAGATTAAAGTACGCTTAATACATTTCATTCTCATTGCATTTGTCAAACTGGGCAATTTCACTTCTGACGCGAAGGAGATTGATCAACATGTATTATTGTATTTATGATTTGTCTTGGTCCCTTCGTCAATAGTGACCTGTATAAGCTTGCCTGGCATACTTAAACACACAACAATTAATCATATCACAAAGATTTTAAGCATACATAAGGAGAAAGAATTCAATCACTATAAGAGAACATAACAGATGAACTTTTATGTTTCATCCAAACCCAAGCTGTTACCTGAGCAAGGGCAAATATCTCTTCAGGATCAACTTTCCTATGTTTAAAAATTATTCCATTCCTATGTTTCCATATTTCCCCTACTATTGCTAACCACATTCCTTACCAAATCTTATTTTGTCTTCTATTAAGGTTCACTAGATGGAAGTGTTGAAAATTATTTCTTGCATTAATATGATGCACTGAACTCACCCCAATCCATCTATCACACATATTCCACACTTTTTGGGATGCACTACATGAGAAGAATAGGTGTTTTGCATTCTCTTCACTTGCTAAGCACGTCTCACATAGGTTATTTTGTAATTGAATTCCCCTTGGTGCTAGTTTAACCTTTATAGGTAACTTATCTAGGAACAACCTCCACCCTAATAGTTGTGCCTTCGGAGTCACCCTAATACTCCACAATGTTTTAAACTTTTTATCCTCTTTATTCTCTATATATATGAATGAAATTAAATCATTTTAACTGATTTTCTTAATCAGTATAAAATTATTTTTTCGTGGATTTAAGTTCAAAGAAAACCGTGACCATGAATAATGAGGTTTCAAATTTAAATATACCAAAATATATATCACTGGGTGACCTGAATAAAGTTTCACACAAGAAAAAAAAAAACTAGCAACATTTAAATCAACCGATGAATACATCCATTTGCATGAAAATAAGTGGATGCATTGTCAACGACTTCATAATTAATATTATAAAAAAATAGTCATAATTGAGAATAGTGTGAAGAATAAGATTTACGGGAAATCATATTTCAGTAATTCATTCATCCATATTTCTTTTCATACAATTTCTATGTTTAAATATTGATTTAGTTCCATAGTTTTTAAATAAAAGAAACTAATAACGAGTTTAGAGTCTTCTATCAATAAAAAAAAGAAAAAAAGCTTTCCTTCACAAATATTTTTCCTTGAAAAACATCCATGATCAAAGATGTACACGATTCGCTAGCTGACCATAAATAAATAGCAACCTATAATTGCTGGGTCTAAAGATGAAGATTATGTTTTACTAAAAATTGCATACAAAAGATTTTAGAAGTATGCACACCATATTTCATCCTTAATCAGTTTCGTTTCATAAGATACCTACACGAAACTACAAATAAATAAGCAGTTTTATAATACAGAAGCTATAGTTAAATCGCATAAGACAAATTTTCCTTAACAGAGTGAAACTTAGTTTTAGATCATGACAAAAATAGTATAACTGAGAATAAGGTAACTTTTTAGCTTTAACTTAGTTGACTGTTAATTAAAATTTTAACAACTATTTCATTATCAGTTCAAAGGTAAAATTTGGATTTATATCAACTCTTTGAAGTTATAAAGTGACTTAATGATTAAAGTTGGAAGGGAGAGAGAGAGACTCTATTCTACTAACACTTGAAATTTATAAGATTGATTTGATGAATTTGGTTCGAAATGTGAAAAATGTTGTGAATTTAACTCCCACACTAATAAATTTTAACGACTAAAATTTGTTGATAAAAAAATTATATTAAAAAGTTGAAAATCTCCCTTTAACCATAAGTTCGTCATCTAAGAATAATCTGAGATTAATATATACTATTAAATGACGCTATTGTTAGGCCCAATCGGGACTTGAGATGATTTTAGCCCACACTTCATTCGGGTAAGGAGCAATTGCTTTACATATCCCAATTTTTTCTTCTTGCACCAATTCCAACATTTATCTTTTAAATTGATGAAAACAAAAAGTTACCAATCCATAAGGTAAAGAGATTAAAAAATAATATTTTAATTACGGAAAACACATGTGTAAACAAAGTAATCCATAGCTTCTTTTTTTAACACTTTAATGTATAATTCATATTTTTTATTGAAAATGTTATCCTAAAGAAACTCACTAGACGTGAATAACATAGGATGAAAAGAAGAAGTGGAAATGAATAGTATGATCTAAACTTCACTTTCATGAGGGAAAGGAAAACAAAAGAATGTGTTGTATGAAAAGAAAGGTAGGATGGCTCGTGTGGAGAGAGAATGAAAAAGAGACAAAGTTTGATTGGTGGTGATTGAAGAGAGCCTTTCAAATTCCCCGTGAGAACTCTTTGGATGCATTCCAAATTCAGAACCCTTTTCACTCACCACCTCACCATTCTCCTCTCACAACTCCATCATATTTATCTACACATTCAAAATTCCTATTCTTCACTCATAACAAATTTACGTTAATAAATCAACTCTTAGCAAAAGGGTATTTCTGGAACTTCATATACATTTCAGACCCCACCCCCTCTTTTAAAACACCGTATATCTATCACCATATAGTTCATTGCATACCAAAATTAAAGCGTAAGGAGAAAACCAATCACTTTATAGAGAAAAAAGGAGCACAAAATGGTTTCTAAAGAGCAAAAGAGAGCATCACTGCATGAGAAGCTGCAACTTCTTCGTTCTGTCACTAACTCTCATGCAGTAATTCATATCTTTCATTTTGTTTTATTTTCTCCATGAAAATTCAGTCAACATTGTAGTCTTCCCTTCAGTTCAACTCCATTTGTTCTCTATTGTTGAATGACATGGATTCTTCTCTGCTCTATATATACCTTAGTCCCTTAATCTTCTACAAAGTTCTTGCCATCTGGATTGTCTTCTATGTATTGCATGTATACTGTCATTATTTCAGTAGAAAATTGAAGCACAAACTTATTACAATGTTAAATATATTGTTGAAATATTACCTAACAGTTCTTGTTCTTTTTGCTGGGTGGTGGCAGCTAAAGAAAACCTCGATCATAATAGATGCGTCAAAGTATATCCAGGAGTTAAAGCAAAAGGTGGAAGAATTGAATCAAGACTTAGCCAATGCACAAACTTCAACTGACCAAAATACTTTGCCTATGGTATTTAACATCATCCACATGTATATGTGTTCATTTCGACAGTTCTTGTTAATTTGCAGAAATTTTTTTTGATATTTTCTGGATGAACATAAACAGGTGACGGTAGAAACCACGGAGAAGGGTTTTGTTATTAATGTTTTTTCAGCAAAGAGTTGCCCTGGTCTGTTTGTTTCCATATTGGAGTCATTTGAAGAGATGAGTCTTAATGTGGTTGAAGCTAGGGCTACTTGCACAGACACGTTTCTGTTTCATGCTGTTGGAGGAAAAGTAAGACACAATCTTTTGTAAGCATAAATTTACACCATAGATGCTTTCTAGGCCAGTTCATTATATCATTCAGTGTCTCTCTTTTTCCCTCTCGTTACTCCATATTTTTGTAGGTCACATGCCTTGTCCTTTTCTTCAAAAGGATGAGGGACCACGTTGCTGTGATTAAAATGTTTGCATATACAGTCATGTTAGGTTTAGTTAATTACTTGGTTAATACAAGCAGAAGCTTGTTAGGTTATGATTTTGAAGTCACTAAAATGTTTTCTTCAAAGTAGAATTTGTCTCATTCTCTCTGTGTTTTCATGCATCTAATAATGACAAATAATATTGTGACTTGTGCAGAATGAAGAACAAGGTAAGAATATTGATGCACGAGCTGTGAAACAGGCAATGGGACAAGCGATAAAGAATTGGAGCCAAAATGCTGACCAAAAGTAATAAAATGTCAGCTTTTACATTTATGTTATTTATATCTTCTGTGTGCATTTTCTTTATCTAGTTTAAGCATTTTCTTCCATTTAGACCTAACTTGTAGTTTTGTTGATCGAGGAATCAATCGAGCTTCTATGATTCATATGTTTGTAGAAGACTTCACTGAAATATCTAAATTTTCAGATGTTTATGTGCATGGTATGTTAGAGTTTCACAACTTCAAAAGTTTCTTACTTGAAATCGTGCACAAGAGCTTTTCTGTGTAACAAACAAAATTTTCGGGTAAAGAGTAGTACGGTTGAATATATATATATGATCCAGTTACACAAATAAACGTGAAACGACACCGTACATAAACAATAAGAAAATGTCCCCACTTTTGAGGGATAAAACGAATGAAGTACTACAGAACTAGGAAAGAAGTGACCTTGCTCGAAGCACACACTCAAAGTTGACACTAGTTTGCACCTCTAAATAATGTTTTTTTCAAAGCAATACCTTAATCATAATGATGATTTAATGAATACATGATCTTAACTACGTACTGTTACATCTTCTCAGCAAACAAATCATAAAGGAAAAAAAAAAAAAGATCATTAATTTAATTTCGAAATATCATTTTAAAGGAGAAAAAATTAGTAGGAATCAGGGTACAAGTGCAGTCAATTTTAATAGTTCTTGGCAATATTCTCTTTTGAAAAGAGTCTTTTTCAAACATTCTCTTTATTATTGATTAAAAATTATTAATTTTACACATATAGTTTCCTATTTAATAATTCTCTACTCATCTTAATTATTAGGTTCTAGTAAATTCAACCTAATAAAAAAAGGTTTTGAGAAGAATGTTAAAAAATATTATCTGATTGGTATTTTTGGAGCCATGGAAATATTTTACGCTCAAAATTTTTAATGTGTTTTAAAGTTTATTTATCAGCATAAAATTTGAGTTTTTCTATCTTTATTTAACAACTATAGGTTTAATAAATATCACATTGTTCCACCAATATAACAGAAAACATTATATATATTGACTGTTTTTTTAAGGGATAATGATATTTTAACTCATATTTTTTAATTCATTTTTAACCTACTGTTTCAATTATCATTAGATCATTTATTTTGATTCTTTTTAATAATGTGATGTGATGATCTAATAATGATTAAAAATGGGTCAAAAAAAATGGGTTAAAGTATCATTATCTTTTTTAAAAGAAATGGATAAACACATTCAACTTTGTTATGTCATGTGTGACATCATATATTTTATCTTAGAATCCTTAGCTACTATCATATCATATTATTGTTGAATTAACATGAAATTAAAAGATAATGAGAAAATATATTAAAGGTAGGACCTTATCACATGCAATGTTACAGGGTAGAGCGATCATGTCAATGCAGCATTTTTTTAGCAGGAGAGGGAGGCCCATTGCTTGCAGTGGTGACTGTTATATCAGTGGGAATTTCTTCACTAAATGCTAAATCCAGCAACAAAGTTCCTGACAAAATCCATGTCCTCTATTCGTAGATTGATTGTGTTCTGTCATTCAAATCTCACATCCAATTTGTAAGGCTTCATTAGCAACATCATTTTCCAAGCTTTTCTCATCTTTTCTTTAACAATTTATCTATAAAGGAACATCAAATGTTAGAAGTGGGACTAAAAATGATGGTCCGATAGCAGGTGACTTTTAAACCTAACTCATCAGCTTGTAAGATGGAGTTTGTATCCCACTTATATATTATAAAATTGTTTTATATCTAATCGACGTGAAACTTCCAATTATATTTATTATTGCATGCAAGCGTGCTCGATTATGTTTGTGCCTTCTTCTTCTTCTTCTCAACAGATGTTCACATACATGGAGTGCATGGCTCATTTAGTTTAAGAGATTGAAAGGGAAGGAAACTGAAAACAAAAAAGGTTTTGCTAACGATTAAAAAAACATTAAACTCTAGCATGTTTTTAATTCTTATAAAATTAGAGAATTTTTGTTTTGTTTTCATTCAATGAAATTGTTCTTGTTTTCTCCAAATGGGAAAATGTTATTTTTACCTTCTTGTATTATATTAATTAATCATGTACGTGTTAAATAAAAGATTAAATAGTCTATTTATCTCATAAATACTAATATAATGTGAGTATGAATCATTTAAAAATATTTAAATTTATAAAATAAATTGTAAAATTTAAAAATTAAAAACAGTGATATAATAAAAATTTGAAAGAATAAAAGTAAAACATATTTTTAAAGAATTAAAGCTAAAATTTACACATTTTATAAAATACTAAAAAAATTGAGCTGCTATAAAAAAATTATAGAAATTAAAATAAAAAATCACTAATATTAGAAAACTTAAAAATATATTTAAATGACAAAAAACTAAGTCCTATGATGGGCTTCATACCGATTGGGTCAGATCTTGTTAAATGAGGCCTCAATGGACGGGTTTACCTACTCTGGACACATCAACAGAAAATGTAGTTTAAATGGAGGCTACTTCTTCCTGCACCCCTATGTTTCTCGTCGTACCACCATAAATTTTTTAAATAATTAGATATATAATGTATTTCAGAATATATATATATATATATATATATATATATATATATATAATGTAAAATAAAATAAAAAAAATGTATTTCATAATATAAAATTTAAAATAGAAAAAATTTATTTCAAATTTTTGAAATATATATATTTTTTTATAGAAGTGCTAGTGGAAATTACGGACATACCGCAAATGGCCTTACTTGACATGAGAACAAACAATCAATAAGATTTGTAAAATGATTTATACGATACTCTTTTTTTTCTGTGTTTGACTGTCTTCTTTTATTGGCGTCTCGTTTTCTTAATTACGGTAACATGAAAGCAAAAAAAATGTCAATCAATAAGGTTTTATAATTTATATAATCTTTTAAAAAATTATCATAAAATTTAATAATTCACCATATATGACAATTTGTTATTAGAGAGTGATACATTTTATTCGAAGAAAAAGGGAATATAATAGTATTTTTTAAGTACATATGTTATTTACTTAAAAAAGGAAATGCGAGAGGTGCTTTAAATGAAAGAAACTCATGAATTATATTAATCTGCTAAAGGATATGGTTTAGGAAAATGACTTTTTACTACTAAATTTTGACAACTTTCTCTTATAATATGAGGTGTTATTTTGTAAGTAGTTTTTCATTTTTTCATTTTTTTATTTTTAATATTCCAAAATTATTTTTTAAAATATGATACCTCATTTTGTAATAAAAAATTGTCAAAAATATCATTACTCTATCATTTATGGGTCTGAGCAATAAATACACTGCTGAATTTAAAAAAATAAAGCATCGGTAGCTCTTAAACATAAAGAGAAATGGATCATTTAGCACCATTGACAAAGGCCCTTGTAACCAGTTGCACAGTAAGGTGCGGGCTCCTGTGAACAAAAGCTTCAAATTTGGGTGAGGACACAACACGGTCAATGTTCTTAACCAAGAAATCCAAGGTTGTCTCCTTCAACTTGTGGTTGGAACAAGTGTCTGCAATCTCAAGTGTCTCAAGGCCATTGCAAGTGCTTAGCGAACTCAGAAGGTAGCGTTCGCAGTGTTTCAGCAAATGTGGGATCACATACTTATCCGCTGCTTGTGACAACGCGTACACATGTTTCTCCAATTTTTCCTCACCCAATCTTCCACTGTACAGAAACTCAAGAAGACACTCAAGTTCTTCATGCTTCAGATCGGGTATAGTTATGCTCTTACTCGGTGCTTCTTTGCATTCGTCGCACTCTAGCATGTTCTTAAATATTTCTGATCTTGCAGCCTGTAACATTATATCATGCTCTTATCACCTTGCTAACTAGAATCATACAGTTTGATTCGTTAAGAATCTAAGTGTAAGTCTAAGTTTTATATTGACTAAAAATAAAGAAGAAGAGCATTGTAAAAGAATAAAAACTCGTAAACCCATTGTCTTAAGGTTTTGGGTTAAGAAGGTGTAGATGCCTTATTTGATTCTGAAATTACTTAAAAAAGAGCTTACCAAAATGGACTTATGTGCGGGGATAGGTGGACCGTGTCTTCCTGGTGTGACCAATATATCTGTGTGAATCTGTGTTTTGAAGGCTGCAACGAAGCCTCTCAGAAAAACCAAGTCTTCCTTCTGTTCATTAAACTCTTCTATATGCTCTGAACACCATCTTATGCAATCATCAAGTGTCTACAGAGAGAAAACAAAACAAATAATCTAACTAATATAGTTCTTTTTTGTTAATCAAACGTTTGAAGAAGCAATGAATCAGAGCTTGCCTTACTCGAATTTCTTCGCGAAACTGGAGAAGGGTTTGGATTTGGATTGGCCATTGTTGGTTTTACTTTCTCAGTTTCGAAATTGCTCATCATGTTGATTATGCTCCTTACTCCTTCGTAACATGCACCACATATTGTATTCCTCGGAGGCCTTAGTATCAGTGGCATCGTCGTACACACGCAACAATCCATGTCTGTTTCTGCTTCTCCTTACTCCTCTGCTTTCTTAAATCGCAGCAGAAAGAACTTGGTAATTGAAAGAGTTGCCACTTTCCTCCATTCTTTATATAATGCATTTCTTTGACCCATCGTAATAAATGATGTCCAATTCATTTAGAAGATGTACATCATTATCCTATATGCATACCACACATTATTATATAATCAAAATTGGCATATGATAAGTTTGTAAGAGTAGTTTATTGTGTGGTATACATTTATTAAAGTTTTGTATGATTAAAAAAGTATATATATTAGGTTGAATGTCCCATCATTTAGTTTTTGTAGATTAATTTATAATAAAGGAGTAGAGGAAGGTGTTTGGTAGGCTATCTCTATGGAGTAGTGTTAAGTAAAGTAGTTAACAGAAAGAATGATGCAGTTAGGCAAGAGAAGACTTTCCAACCACACAACAGCAGAAATGAGCAAAGCAAAGCCCATTCCTCTAACCACCTTTGTATTTTTGATTTCCCTGTTGTTGTTCCTGGAAGCATTGTTAATTATTGATATTAAGATTAGTTTAATGTAATGTATTTTAAGGCCAGGCTGGATATTTAGGTTATACCCGAAAGGTGGAAGGAACATTATTAGATGGCATGATTAATTGGTGAATCATGGTCATTGGTTATGTATTTGGTACAACAGCAGCATGAAGGATTAATCAATTCAGCATCGGCTATAAATGAGAGCAATAACTCACAACTAACTACTTATGTAGTTTTTATACGTGGTTTAGCTTAAGGCAATGATCAAGAATGACAACGGTCTAGAAGGGATAATGTCTTCTTCTAACTTGACTTGTAATAAAAAAATTTATTTATTATTTATTTATTACGTGTTGAATTTCCGTTTAAAAATGTTTATGGATTTTTTAAAACCTACATACACCCGTAAATTCATAAATATATTTTAAAAAATGTATTTTATAAATTTTTAAAATAAAATTACAAAAAATATAAACTAAATTAAATTTTAATTTTAATTAAATTTAATCTAATAAAATATTAATTAAAATTAAATTTTAATTAAATTTAACTTAATAAAATATAAATTAAATTTTAATTATTTGTTTCAGATAACAAATATTCATATGTACTATGATACTTGATGAACGATTTGGCAAGTGAACCAATCGTTAACGTAGTAATCAAATATCATCCTCTGAAATTGATTTGTTGAATACTAGATTTCTAATTAACATAATTTTGAGCAAATGCGAATCAATATAATTGCAAGCATAAAATTTATAACAAAAAATGTAATCTCGAGAAGAATTGTTAGAGGATTGATTTCGTACTTTTTTCTATTAAATTCTACTCGTTTTCAATTGATGTAAGTAATGTAATCATCCACTTGAGTTTACTGAGAGTTGTTTTATCCCTAATCCCTTAGTAGGTAAAATCTATTTATTGAATTCGAACCCCCAATTTCTTAGTTCAGTTTACAAAAATTCAACAAAATCATGAAAAATCAATAATGATCTCTATTGCAAATTAATTAGATATGCCTAATTTTTCAATTGTGACATAATCTAACCTGTCTCGTTTATAGTCGCAACCAATCCCCAATTTCCCAATGTGAAATTGCTCATAAATAAACGATAAAACCATAAACAGAGCACTGAGATGAAGAACATTAACAAAACATTAAATGTAAAGAGTAGAACCTATAATCTAATGTCTTACATCAATCCTCCAACAAAAAGAAATTAGTTCTGCATACTGAAATAAAAAACTCTAAACGGTAGCCAAAACAACAGACGAATCCCAGAGGAAGAAGAAGAAGAAGTTTTTTTCCGTGAACCCTTTTGTCTTTTCCCACACGTTCTCCTTTGCTGAGATGATTCTCTCTCTCTCCTCTAACCGTTTCCCCCTATCTCTCCTCTTTATATTTTCTTTTCCTTTTAAATCTTTGTGAGTTCACGTAATCTTTAAGTTTCTCGCTAGAAAATCCACAGGTTATTTGTGAAAAAATCCACAGGTCACCTATGGAACACTCTGTTTTGCGCAAGATCTTTTGAAGCAAACTCCACAGGTCGTGGAAAAACTCACCAGGCATCTGTGGAACATCCTGTTTTGTATCCTCCAATTCGCTGCAAAAAACCACAGGTCGTGGAAAAATCCACCAGGCACCTGTGGAACAAATTGTTTTGAAACTCGTATCTTTGAAGCCAAATCCACAAATCGTGGAAGACTCCACCAGGCACTTGTGGGACATGCTGTTTTGCTTCTAACTTACTCCTTTCAGACCTGTTTACACAAACAACGCACCAATCCAAATATATGATCCGAAACTAGATAATGCATGATGAAATGAGTCTAATAATGCACAAATGAATAAAAATGCCCTAAACTAATGCATGAATATACTTATATATTATGTGTTCATCAATACTCACACTGAATTCATCTATAAACGGATATTCAAACATTTGCTATCCCGATATTTGTGAATAATAAATACTCATGACTATTAACTATTCGTCAATCACAAATTTTATTCACATATAGACACCAATATTTTTGGCACCGTAAATATAATTTTTTTTGTCCTTTATTTTTATTATGATGTTGATTTTTGTACAAGACTTATAAATCAATTTTTCATATCATTGTCATCAAAATTTGAAGTCAAATAATAACAAGTAAATATTTCTTTTTTCCAACATTGAACAGCATGTATTAAGAGTATATTACTAAGTTGTAAAATATATTGTCATTATTAAATTTGATGATAATGGTAAAAAAAATTACATGATGTTTTTCTAAAGTTTTATTGTGAATTTTTTCTATTTCTTTTTCTCATATCATTGATGTTTAATAATTTCACAAATTAATTTATCTTTCTAAATAATATTTTCTCTCCTTTAAACTCCTTTCTTAGTTTACACTTTTTTTTCAAATAAAACACTGGTATGTTTTTAGAAAAATACTATTTTTTTTTTATATTGGATTAGTCTATCATTGGTTACAAAACTCTCTCTTTGGCACCTAAAACTTAAATTAAAAAAATTATAATACAATATAGCTTGGTATGTGCTTAATGATTAACCAACCTACCTTTTATATGTTGTGTGTTAGGGCTTATTTGGTTCAAAATGTGATAGATAGGTTATTAATAGGGGACCGGAAACAATTGTTTAATATATATATATATATATATATATATATATATATATATATATATATATATATATAATAGAAATTTATTTACATATATAACAATAAATTATTTAATCTCTTAAATAATATATAATCAATAAAAGTAAGAGATATTAGATTTTGACTTGGGTTGGGCCAATTGACGCAGGTTGGTTCAGTTTGTGGGTAAAATTTTGTTGGCTCTTTCTTCTTGCACTCTTTCAAATTTTTTTCCAGCACCCCATCAAAATTTTCAGATTTTCAGAATACTAAAAAGTGAGAAAGTATTTTTTTGGAAAAATATTTCTAGAATTGATTTAGTGTACAGAAAAAAAAAAATCTACAATGATTTGTTACAAATTTACTCGAGTGTGGTGGAGAGGGAGAAGTCGAAAGAAAGGAGTTTAATAACGACAGATACTTGACTTTTTAACACATTCCTTCTATTGTTTAAAACTTTCAAGAGAAATTATAATATTATGTTGGTCTCATTTTTTATTTTTAATTTTTATACGTGTTAAATTATGTATTGCTAAAACTCTTTCTTTCAAACTTTGGATGGAATGCACGTGTTCTCTTTACTCAGTGAAATTATAGATGCTGTTTTCTGGATTTCATTTTTTGAATATCGATGCTTGTTTGTTTTTTTAAGGAAAACCAAAACCGCTAAAGTTTATGCTTGTTTGTTTTTTTCTAATGTAATTATAATGAATAATAGACTTTATAAGAATAATAATGCAAATCAAGCTTAAACTTCTCATAAAAGTTGTTTATATACATTACACTTCTCATGAAACTTCTCAGAACAAACACACATATATGCAAATTGTTCTGGAGTGTGATCATTATCCGACAACATTCATTCTAGGAAATAGCAATAACTTAATAAAGAACATCTTAATAGCATGATCCTTATTGTTTTTACTTTTGATTTAGAAAGGACAGTGAATTTCATATTGGAGAAGGTGGTTGAAACTGGTGGCAGGAATATTATCTGCCACTGGTTTTGGTTGAAGAGAAGGTTTCTCATAATAATGGTAAGCAGCTGCACCAGATAACACTGCTAAAGTTAGCGCCTGAGCATGCATCCTGCGAAACCATATCATTCATTAATTACACTTACAATAGATTAAAAAATGGTTATTCTTAAGCTAAAGTTTTCTGAGAAAAAAAGGTACTGTACCTGGCATGGATAAGCCTGAGACTAGGCTTCATTGGCGACTTTTTGCATGAATAAGTCACAAGTGATGCTCCAATTCCAGATGCCCAGAGCGCCCCTGTAATAATAATTAAAATTATCATCTTTTGCATTGAACAGTGTAAACTAGTTTTAAAGGTGAGTAAGTGCTTACCAATGGTGGTGAGTTTGTGGTCTGAAACCCATGATTGAAGTGCCTCCATGTTGTGTTTGATTGAGGAATTAGAAGTGAAGGTGATGAATGGTGTGAGGGGAAGGGAGAATATTTATAGAAGGGTGGGTGAGGGTGATGTTGAAAATTTGTGACTTTGTTTTTGGTGCTTGGGTTGGCCCATGGGTTTAGTGGGGTTTTGGCTGTTTTATTGGAGATTGGAACGTTGGAATTGAGTTAAACTAGAGGCTTGTCTGTGCTGGTTTTGTTCTGTGGATCCACTTTTGCAAAGTCTATTGATTTGCTTTATTACAATCATGTGGCATGCACAGGGAGCCAACGGATTTTGTTTTACCTGGATCAGTGGTGCTGATACAGATGCTCCATGAAACCGCTTGTATCGTCATCGCACTGCAACAATTCCTGCCAAATCATCTAAAACATTACTTAATAGAGATTATTGATAAAAACATGAACTGTCATTTTTCTTTAACTTGTCGTGCAGTAGTTAAGCACTTTTCTAAGCTGAAAGGAATTAATAATTTTTAAATACTTTCTAACTCTTTAATGTTATTTATTCTAAGAGATTTTTTTAGTAATTGTGATCTTTTAGCTTCTAATAAGGATCGAAGGCCTATTGATATCGAGTTCTAAATTTATTAAAAAGCCTACAAAAATCACTTGACCGTTTAGTATAAAATATGTTTATTCAGAAACATATACTTTGAAAGCTATATTGTGAGAATCAAAAACTCACCGGTCCAACCAGCTTGAACCTCTTTGATTTTTTGATTTAATTGAAGTTCAACATTGTTTTGAATTGAGTAAAGATATTGAAAATATCAGACTTATTTTTAAAGAAATAAATCCATGTGTGTACCTACTATAAACATCAACAAATAAATCCATATAATTTCTTATAAATAAATTGTTATCGATGACATTACTTATCTAATAACAAAATTAAGTGGACTAAATCATAATTAGATTTCTCACTTTTGGATAAGTTTATAACTTTTAACTAATAAATGTTTGATTCAACAATTAATATCAAAATTAAAATCACGAGTTTAAATTAGTTCCTAATTAAACAAAAGTTGAAAAGATGAGACGTGTTATCCAAACAATATTAAGTATCAGGTAAGCATAAAATAACCTTTTTCATTCTTCAATTTGTTAGATCATGCCACGTAAATAAATAAATATATATATATATATATATATATATATATATATATATATAATATTGGTAAGTATCGTTGCATCGGAAAAATAAAATCCTCCATGGCTTGAAAGGTAAGTGAAGGAAAAACATGACATGAGCGATCCAAATTACGTATCGTGTTTTGCCTAAGCTTAACTTTGCAGTCCAAATAATGACTTTTAAACACCTTAAATATGAGAAATTGGATTAGATAGGAGAAATCAAAAAAATAAATAAATAAATAAAAGAGCTATCCATGTAACGTAAAGAAGTGTAGAATAGTAGTGGATAGATAACGGTAAAATATTTGAAAAGTAATGAAAACGTGTTTGAGGGCGCTCCTATTCCTATTTCTATAACGGTGCATCAGTTTTCAAAGTTGTTGTATATATGCAAATGCCAATGCGAATCCGTATCCCATTTGAAGGTTGATGAAAAACGTGATCAAAGCTGTGAAGAAACTGAGGTTGTGGTCCAAAAAGAAAAGGAAGAAGAAGAGGCACGAGCATGAACCACACTACTGTTGCTGCTCTTGTTCCTCATCCAACACCCAGCCATCAGCTCCACCCTTACCTTCTTCGTGGATTCATGTTGAAGAACACAACTATGGCACATTCATGCCGGAGACGGAAGTGGCTCAACCGCAAAATCCCAGCCCTTCATCACCATATCACCACTATATGGTAGAACCTGTTTATGGGATTCCAGTCCCAGTAATTCATACAGTTACAATACCAGAAAGAGAAAGATCAAGTGGTCAATTTGGACGTGTTCGTAGATTTGGTTCTTGCGTATTTCGCTGCTTATTTCCATGTTTTCAAAGCTTATTTCCATGTTTTCAAATCTGAGTAGTTTGATTTCAATCAATTGCCCCTTTCCCAGAAACATCGTAGCTTCTTTTAAAATAGAACTCTAATAGTGTCAAGGGTTTGTTTCATCCTTCAGCTCATATCCATAGTTTACATGGATTTTCGCCTTGTTGAATTAATAATCTTTCAATAAAACATTCTTGTAGTGTTTGTCTCATTCCCTTGTGTGAATTTACATTAATCATAGTGCTGTACGCTTTTCGCAAAAATAAAATTGGACAATGGAGTTATGGCATTGGAGGGATTTTAATATGCGTCAAGGTAGTTTGGGTGCATCAAATCAAAGTCGTAGATATATTATCAATTCTAAATATGATCACTTCTTTTTGTGATGATCTCGTTTGTAACTGTCCTTCCGGGACCCATCTCTATCAACTTTGTCATTTTGATCTCTTCTTTTTATAGATACCTGAACACCCGATCTTCTGTGTCTGGAGCTTTTCCTAGAGTAATCATGTTGTGTTTCCATCTCCACTCTACCAAACAAATCTTTGTCGGATTCAGAAGCATCACCACTCTGATGTCCTGAGCTTTCCCTAATACGGTGCCTTCTCACATCTCTGTCCCCATCCAAACCAGCAGCCTCATTAATCCAGACCCTGGTGTCTTTATCGCACTTTCTTGGGTTTCTTCCATGCTGTTTTTCATTGTCCCTAGTATCACAATCCACATCAGAATCCTCTTCATGGCTTCTGCTATTTTCATCCCTGTTCTTGTTAAATGAGCCATTCCTAGGGTATTCATGGCGTCTTTCCCTAATTTCCTCCTTGTCTAATTCTCTGTCAGAATCAGTATCTGGAGTTCTGCCTCTGGATTTTCTTTTATGAGTGTTTTTTAAGCTAGCATTCCGATCCTCATAGGGAGTTCTTTGCTTTCTTTCATCTTCATGTTTTCTTTTACCAGAATGACCACAACTTATCTGATCCATCTCTCTGGATCTTGACCTTCTACAGTGGTACCTTCAAAGCATTATGATAGAGAACAAGTATAAATTCACACGGAAAAATATACAGATATATTGACGTAATTAAACAAAATATGATAAAATAAATAAAGACGTTGAATAACCTGAAATTCTATCTGAAGAAAATTATTCAAGTCATTTTCTTCACAAAATTTTTTTAGCCACAACACTTTAGTTGTTTCCCTCAATGCAGCAAGGGAGAAAGCAAAACTCTACAATGGAGTCTTCAAAAACTTTTCTTATATTTGTTAGGAAGTTTTAGGTAGCTATTCCACAAGTCAAATAGCTTAAGTATCTAGGATTGATCATACAAGACATGAAGAAAGTAAAACTCTACAATCTCTTCTAAAACTTTTCCTCTGTTTGATAGGAAGTTTTAGATAGTTCCTCCACGAGTTACATAAGTATCTAGGGTTTATCACAAAAGGCATAGAGAAATAGGTGATGTAAACCATAGGATTCATGCAGGAAGAAGTGACTCAAGTGTTATTCACGTTAAAACGTACCCACTTAAAATCAAAGGAAAATTTTAACATCCACTATAAGAACTGTAATGTTGTGTGGAACTGAATGCTAATCCATGAAAAGCTGACAAAATTAAACTTAATGTAGAAGACATGAGAATGCTACATTCGATTAACTAGACAAGATAGTATTAGAAAAGGACGGATTAAAGAAAAAGTTGCCTACTGTACAGAAGCTGGTAGATTCTTATTATTGATGGTTTGGGAAAAACACAAGGAGAGTAAATCAAATGGAGGATAGATAGAAGCAGATCCTGAAAAACCAAAGGCAAAACAAATAAGGATTTTGAAGCTAATGGTTTGTCAATAAGCATGATACACAACAGAATATTATGGCTCGATTAATCCATCTAGTGAACCCTGCCTAGTGAGAAAGGGCTTGATTATTATTTTTTGTTTGTTCTGAAACAATAAAGAAATTCAGAATTGAGTATCTAGTGAAAACAGCAGCAATCTCACACCAACGTTCTCCTCCCCAGATTCTCTCTGGAAGATTCCTGACCCTGATCCTCGATGAATTCTTAAATACAATATTATACAGAACTTGCATCACGCCTACCCTAAAAGCCTTGCCCTTACTTGAACCTTTACAACACCAATCGCAAACAATCATCCCCCATCATATCATGCTAAATTTACCACAAATTTGCTTAATTTACAACCATCTTAATTGGTTACAATGTGTCGGCAACCAATTTAATCCATCATATGTCATGTAATGAGCAACATTAAAATGAAAGCACACCTGTCAGAATCTGTTTTTGACAAACTAAAATTTCCCTGCTCCCTTGAAGTCTCGTAATCATCAGAATAACCAAATAAAGCGATCATCTTTTCTACCCAAAATTTTGGGGGAGGTTTGTCAGAATCAGCCCATTCATAGTCTCCACCAGGATTACGAAAACAGTGAATAAAATTGCATGCTGTTCCGTGAGAACACGTCTGTTAAGATGCAAGAAAGGAACACCGTTGTGAGCATGCTTCATAATATGAAACATTTTCTAACATCTTTTTTGAAGTCAAAAGCTTCTGTTGTTAACCAAGAGTTTATATTTCATAAGATTTGCACAATGAAACCCAGAAGGACTTGGCAGAATCCAAGAAAGAAAAATCATAAGATGGTAGTCATTTCATATACCTTGAAACCCGATTTCATATACTCTCCACATATGGCAACCTTCCATCTTGTCAAGTTAACAAATTGACAAGTTACCTGCCATAAAGCATAGCCTGATGAGATAAACATATGAATGCTAAATCTATGAACAAAAAATCCATCTTTTGGAAAAATTCGTCTGAACATTCAATGTATCAAACATTTATGCTTTTTATACAGAACTAAACTTCCACAGCCCCATTCGCATCAAAATGTGCTCCACCTTGAACGAGTTTTGTATCAAACATTTTAAGATTTTTCTCCAATATAACACGAGTTACATGATATAAATTGAGAAAACCATTAAATGGATTAGTTATCGAAAATTACCCAAAGGCAAGTGAATTGCTTGAAGCTTGAATGATATTTCATATAATCATACTTGTAGCATTAACAATTTCATTTGACAAAAACAATATAGAAATGTGATACCCGTTTTCCGGCAAAGTCATGACGTTTCATTGAGTTTGCTGCGAGCAGAGCAGAATCCAAAGCTTTGTACTGTACATACACATTTCCTCGCAAGTGAAATGAACCATTTTTACACACCTGACAAGGATACACAGACAACAAGATTAGGACCATAAGATGAAAGAAATTGTGTGAGTAGGAGGTGCTGGGAAATCAAAGAGACAATGACCCAATCTTCAAAATGTTTTAACAAGTGCTTCTTCCATTTTGGTTTTCAAAATTTTGTTTATCTATTCATTCACATAAAGTGACAATTCCGGGCGGCTGATCCTGAAATGGCTGCATGTGATGCTGGATAGCAGAATGGTTGCAATGGTTGAGTTTTAGATCAGTCTTAAATAATAAAGATTATATACTATGCATGCCAAAATGTACCAAATTATTCAAAACTAAAGCATTCATTAATAGCGAGAAAAAAATAATTGCAGAGTAAAAATGGAAAGGCAAGAGAGAAAGAAGATAATTAGCAAGAGAGAGCAAATTATTATCAAACTGAGGTCTACAAATCTGATAAAGGAAAATAAAAGGAGAAATGCAGGTGGAACTGGTAAGTAGGTTACTGATGTTTTTTTTTTTTGGTTTAAATCGGTGTAAGTGACATGTGGGTCAAGGTCAGGTCTCTCAAATATGTTTTGTGTACAGAAAGGGTGTTTTCTATTTTTTATTCTGTCAACAGTATAACGATGTATTTGTGAACACATTCTTGCCAAGCACACATTCTTCACAAAACCTTTTCTCGAACTCCAAAAATGGTTGATGGCTAACCCTGATAATCATAGTGGGAACAGGAATGGGCAGAAAATACAGAACAGGGCCATGCTGACAAAGGTCGGGCATAGCTGCAAACTATTGCTACAAAAAGATGGGTGTTGGTGAGAATGAACGTGCTCGAGTTAGTGGGAAAATTAGGCTTTCATTTAAAGTTGAAATCTCCAATTCAATGGAAGAGAGGTGAATACCATCACCCCCGAAAGCCATAGGTGACACTTACAAGGCTCAATTAAGGTTCTTGCAATGCCTTACCACCACCCATAAAATGCCCCAATTGCACCATTTATCACAACCACTACTTAAAATTGTGATGATATTTAAGTTTCATAGTGACCAAGAGCGTATCTGCAACACTATCCCACTATATCATTCTATCGATAACTATGTTTTCAAAAACCACAGAATTGTTTTTCAAAATGTTGGATATAAACACACACGCACATATGGGGAGGGGTCAAAAACAATGACAAAACAAGACAAATAGATCTAAAAAATGGCTCCATTTTATTTATTTTGACGTCTCTGTGTAACTAGATATAAATCATATTTGATTAGCTTTTGTGATATTACAGAGAACCCATAAAATTTTATTCCGAGATATTGAAAATTGCATTAACATGTTAGTATGAACTAAATGCCAAACTGAAATGAGAAATATATTTTCAAAATTTCAGAAGTTAAACTTATACACACACAGCAGTAAAAAATAACCTTGAAGTTCACAATTTCCCCAAACTTCAAGAATTCTGTGTGGACATCCTCATAAAATTCTTCAAAGCAGCGATCAATCTCTTCATCTGTATACTGGCAAAGGGGTTAAAGAGGTCAAAAAAGATATTATGCATTAAAATATGATATTACATAAGGTTCTTTATACAAGAAATAAAGAGGTGTCATTTTCTGGCCCTAATTACAGAAAATATACAACTATTCTAAAATATATTAATTGATAACTTCCTTTTATACACTTAATTTATTGTGAATTCTATTGATGAGATATTAATTCATTTCTCATAAAGGTGGATGCATGCATTGGACTATTAACTATATAATAGTTGGTGGGAAAAACTATCCTTTGAATTAGTAATGTCAACATATATAATATAACTAACACTTACACTATTTACTTCTATGGGTGTTTCTGAAATAATATTTTAGTTTGAAGCATTGTCAATAAAATTAACTAACTTTGCTATTTTCCCCAAATTCAAATCAATTATTTGTTTCTCATATAAAGGAATAGAGGTAGTAATAATACATATAAAGCATTAACCAACCAAATACACACATGTCATTTAATACTTTTTTTTGTATGATTCAAGCATATATCTTATTTTATTTTTTGATCGGCAAATATTAGTTGTTAGTTTTTGTTAGGGGGAAGTTGAACCCACAACCTCTCCCACCCTCCCTTCTAAACTCACCAAATCAATCTTATTTCTCTAAATTATTAGCAGAAGTGATCGATTCCATGACTTTTCCCTCCTTTCCCTTCCATCTAACCGCTAAGTCACCTTATCACTCCAAACATAAATTTAATAAACCTGACCATTGAATCATGGGATATTATCTCTATGATCATGCATACACAAACTGTGGAACACTGATAAGTATGCATATTATTATAGAAAAGCACTCCCCTACAACAGTTTACATAAGTAGCCCAGAATGGAGAGTCCAGCGCTCCATGTTACAGTAAAAGTTTAGCTATCTAACCATGAAATTGGTAAAGGAATGATAAATATTTTACGGATCATTGTAGTAATTTTAACCAAAAACATCAGTTATATATTGTTCAAATTTGTAGTATTTTTAAAACAATATTTAATTTAATATTAAAATAGTATAATTTGATGATAACTAATACATTTGTTCTACATGAAACAGATCTTAAGGGCACTAGTTAACAGGAGTTTTGAAATAACCAGATTTATTACGAACTGTGTCCTCTAAAGGTCTTGAATTTTGTGGTTCATAATGATATATAAGGTCTCAGTACCCTGATAATGTGGCATCTGATATGAAGTGCAATGTCAGATGCACTTTTCTAATTAAAATTCTACAATGATTCTGTCTAATTATACAAGAACCAAAAAACATGAAAACATAATGCAAAGCATGACTTGCAATAGAGACGTCAGAGCTTCGTTGACATAAGCAGATCAAACATAACACAAAATCCTTTATGGGAAAAATTCTCCATCCCTCCTGCAGGAAAAAGACAAAAATAGAAAAATCACAGTAACAAGTTATTTTAACAATCACTAACTGAGTAAATATTTTTAAGCTCTTGCTGCCGCAATCTCAAACACTTTGAAGGTCATGACAATTAGGCTGCGACATGGGTCCATAAGCCAAGACTTGGATAACCCCTGACAACTACGTACGGTTAAGGAGCATGAACATGGAAATTATTAGAGTATGAAATATTGGAATTTTATAGCAAAGATCTGGAAGAAAACGTTTTAAATAATCAATCTAAACATTTTAAAATGGTATGCTGCCATAATATTAATTCAGACAGTATCAGAAACAAAAATTCTTTCCCTCCTACCAGAAAAACAAATTCTCACAGAAGTATAATGCGAAATACATTGTGAACAACAGACTTGGATTGCTAATAAAATCAAGGAAAAAGGGACAGGTACAATAAAAGTCAAACGAATTCAGCGAGTAACAAGGAAGGTGGGATTAATAGTAAAAGCTTATTCTCAGGCTCAGCAAGTAGGATACAACAGCCAATATCTTTAACATTGAGCAACCAAGGCCAATATCATTAGCCTCCAGCAAAATGAATCTTGCAATGAATCTGTGATTATTATTGAGTCCAAGAATTGAATAGACTCCCTTAAAAAGAAGAAATATCAGATGAAGAAGTGCGTGGATTTTGGAATGATGAAAAACGAATTTAAGCATATAAAACGATGCAAATTGATGTATATACAATATGTAAGGGGGAGGGTGAAAATAGAATAGAATAGTTTGAATGGAGGATTTATGATGATGATGATTGCGAAGAAAAAAATAGCAGAAGGGAGTGAGATATAGTTGCTGATTATCAAGAAAAAAGAGCATTGGCTTATGAAAGTAAGTGAAGAATGAAGAGGATACGATGAAGTGAATGAACAGACCTCGAGGCCCTCGTCTTGGTCCCGATCGCATGCAAGGCCAGGACCGTTGTACATGTTTTCGATAAGAAGAGTGGGTGATTTATCAGGGATAAAATGGACTCTGCTACAGCGCCTACCAAAGCGGCACGCTCCCGTTTTTAGATGAAAAGGGCAATGAGCTTTATCCTGGAAAAGACAGAAGCAGTGAGTGAGTGAGTGAATGAGTGAGAGAGAAAGAGGATTACTGAAATGAAACCTGTTCAGTTCCGAAATTGGGTATTTGTTGAGCAATGTCCTGGAGGTTCTGAGTGCGCGATTCCGATTCCGATTCCGGGGGTAAGGGATTGGACGTAGGTCTAATGTCGTCATTCTGCTGCGAATGGTTATTGTGGTTGTCGTTGTTGTTGTCCGGAACCCTAACTCTGACCTGTTTCTTTTTGAAGATGATCTCGTTTCCTTGCCAAATAATCTCCGGAGGGCCTTCTTCCTGAACCACGTATTCAAATTCATGGTCGTGGTCGATGTTCTGCTCTTGCTCTTGTTCTTGCTGCTGCTGCTGTTGCTGTTGCTGTCGAGTGATTATCATATCCATGAAAGCCTTCTCCCTCTCCTGAAAGAGGATGATGTCCCTCTGCATTCTCTCCGCCTCCTCCTGCTCCAGCAATTGCATCCGCCTCTGCTCCTCCGGATCGTTGAGGCGGCCCTCCTCCTCCCGTCGCTCCCTCTCCGCCGCCTCCTGCCTTGTCTGCTTCCGCTTCATTTTCTTCATTGCCTTCCTCTTCTCCTTTCGACCCATACTCTTGCCGTCTTCCATTTCTCCCTTCACCCAACCTTTGTCTTCTCTTCTCTTCTATGTGTAATGTGTAACTTTTGTTCTATCTTTTCTATATTTTTTGATTGTTCATCGGCAGCTTCTGCGTCATTAATTTTTTTTTTAAGTTGCTAGAAGATTCTGTAATTTAAAAAATAAAATGTTTCAGATTATACCATCTAAAAAGATTTTTTCTCTGTAACTTCAATCACTTCTTCTATAATTTCGAAACAATTTTTACTCAAAATCTTCTTTTAACCAATATCGAAAATCTAATACCTTATTTTATTTTACTGATATCATTTGATATTATATATTCTTTTAATTTTTTTCATTACGCATGTTAACATTCAATATATAATTTTATTTTTTTTATGACGTTGACATCCGATTAACAAAAATTTTAAAAATTTTATATAGACATTTTGTATACACATAAAAAAAAGTGTTTTAATTTTTAATTTATTTTTATACTTTGTTATAAAATATGTAAATATTTTATTTTAATTTTAAAACATTAATTAAAAAATTAAAAAATATAAATATAAATAAATTTTAAAAAAAATTAAAAGTATAAACTAAACTAAAATTAAAATTAAACTATAAAAAAGAAAAAAATGCATATATATATGAAAAAAAACGGATCTCAAAATATGTTTTCATATATATACCTATATATTTTATTTTATTTTCCTTTATTTTTGTTATTAAAAGATTAATTTTCTTAAGTTAATTTGTTTCAAAAAATTATTTATTTTTAATATATAATATAAAACTAAGTTAAAAATATTTTAAATAAATATATATAAATAGTTTAATATTTTATTTTATTTTTTAAATATGAATTAAACAAATTAAAAAATAAAAATAAAATAAACTTTAAAAAACATAACACATAAAAAAATAAAAAGTAAATAAAATAATAATTAATATATATATATATATATATCTTTTTTTTCAAAAAAAATAATTTTTTAATTTAATTCATTTCAAATATTATTTATGTTTATATATTATATAAAAATAAATTAAATATATATATATATATTAGTATTTTATTTTATTCTTAAAATATATATTAAATAAATTAAAGAATTAAAATAAAATTAAAAAATAAAAAGATTAACAGTAAGAAAAAGAAAATGAATTAGAATGTGAAATAATAAAATTAAAGAAAAGAAAAAAAATGTGTTTATATATTTCGAATATTGATCGGTACAAAAAATAAGTTTTGAATGTTGAACCGTAAAACAAAATTAAATATCTGGATGGCAACATTTGTAGATAAAAAAATTATGACAATGAAAATTGACATTCGTAACGGATAAAAATGAAAAAAAATTAAAGTATTAAATATCGATATCCGTAAAATAATACAATGTATCAGATGTTGATATCTGTTAAAAAAATTAGGGGTGGATCGTGAGAGGGTGAAAAAGTAATTACTTTAAATGAGGGGCTAAGTGAGAATTTTAAAAAAATTTAGGAGTACAAAAGAAGTGTTTGAAATTACAGGGAGAAGGTCCCTAAAATGTAAGAATGACAATTCGGGATAGACCATAGAAACTGGTCTATAAACCTGTATATTTTTTATGTTTTTAAATATAAAATATCTTTTTATATATTTATGCATTTATACGTTTTTAGATCCATGTTTATTAATATCACATGTTACTATTATACATAGTTATAATCCTAACAAAACCACCGTCACGAAGAACACACAAACTTAAGAATACGGATGAATGAAGAGAGCTTATAAAAAAAAAACAAAAAACGAACGAAGAGAGAGACAAGAGTCAAGAAATCGAAAATCGCCATCATGCACAATAGTCGTGTCATAGAAAGTTGAGAGAGAAAGAAAACATTACATAAAAACCGAGCACCGTATTAAGAAAAACAAAAGTACTGAAAGTATAAAATACCAAACCAATAGATTAAATGACAAAAAGACCTGATATTAGACACATGTCAACTAAATAAATAGGAGTATAAACTTAATATCAATTCATGAAATGACAGAGAAACCCTTAAAATAGAACCGGTGTCAACTAACTAAAGTGGAAAGTGGAATATAAATGTAAATTACTTCATATTTGTTTAACACGATCAATATATAATTTGTGTACACATGAATTATGCCAAGTGATTTTTTTTTTCTTTTTCAGTCTGTATAAATTGTAGATAGGTGACAAATTGGATTTAACTTGACAGGTTGGCCTGCTAAAATAATGGAATGGATTATGATATTGAGTCCATTAATCTACATAAACCCAATTCGTATAAGAAAATTTGTATTTGACGTATATTGATTATTTTTCTTCTACATTTCTATATAAATGTTCAAAATTATTATATGATAAAAAAAGACAAGTATAAAGTATCATGTATTATATATTTTGAAAAATATAATGTATATGTCAAAGTATATATATACAGGTATGATGCAAATATTGAAATTATCATTTTATTATTCAATTTTCTAAAATTTTTACTTAATTTTGTAAATTTTTTAAAATTTTTTAATTTATTAAACATTAAAAACGTCATTACAAAAATAAAAAAAATAAAAAATTAACCTACAGACCCACACTTATACTTAATAAACCAAACTTTTCGATCTATAATAAAAATACAGAAGGGATCAACTCGATATATATTTTACAAGCCAAATAAGGATGAGACCTAATAAAACTGGACCAACCCTTACTATCAAAACCTAGGAAATTGTTTACTTTGAATTAGGTTGCCTTTTTTTTTATCACCGTACTCGGGTAAGGTAAAATATTATATCTTTTAAGTTTTGGTTGTATATCATTTTACATTTTACATAAAAGAGTTTTTAAATTTAAATATAGATGAAGATAAATGAATAATTTATAACACTATATAAATGGAATTTTTTTTTTCCATATTTTAAAATATCAAATTTATTTTTTAAATATAATAATTTTTAAATTTTTTAAAATTGACCGTTACTTTTACAAATTTTTTATAAAATTGATTATCTGTTTTTTTTCTTATTCTTTATTTATCAATGGTCATTCTTTCATTTATTATGATATATTTCACTTTATTTTTAATAAATATAATTTTATTTTATATATTAACTTAATAATATTACAATATTATCATCTACTAATATAATATCACACATATTTAAAAAATACATACACACAGAAACGATAGCCTGTGTGTATGCTAGTATAATAAATAATGATTTTTTAATTTAATATTGGATAATGATACTTTAACCTATATTTTTTGACTTACTTTTAATCTACCACTTCAGTCATCATTAAATTACTATATCACATCATTTTAAAAAATCAAAATAAATGATCTAATAATAATTAAAAAAATAAATTAAAAGTTCATAAAAAAAACATTAAACTATCTTTATCCTTTGATGTTAAACGGCAATTACGATTATAGATAAAAGTGAAATCGAATTTGAAATTAGTTTAGGTGAGGAATAGTGAGGTGGCAGATGGAAAGGAGAGAGAAGGGTGAGTGAGAAAGAGAAAGGGAAAGAGACAGAGAAAGAGACGTTGATCGCATCGATTAAAGAGTGATCGGGTCATTGCATTGAGAAACAGAGTGAATCAATTGGCAGTTGAAACGGTGGAGGGTGATGATGGCTGATTTTTTGTCATATGAATAAGCTTTAAAAATTTTACTGTGACAAGCTTTTTTCTTTTTTATGTATTTAATTGAAATAAGCTGAAAAAGCTTACAGGAAGGTCATATGTCCAATGTAGTTCTTTGAAAGGTTCCCTATAATATTAGGACCACTCTGTTCATATACATTGGTAACATAAATAAGGGTATGTCAGGGCACATTTTTCCATAGTACACTTTATGGACACGACATATTATACAATTGAATACGATACAAAAAAATATTTTAATAAAATTAGAATAATTGCATTGAATCGAAATTTAACGAAATATACCATTTGTCTAATACAAAATATATGAAAGTCGTTGATATTGAAAAAGAAAAACGATATATCTTATACGAAAAGAACTTATCATAAAAACTAATATACAAGGTAAAAAAATGAATAAGGTCAAATTTGAAATATAAAAGATAGAAAATGGAATGATAAAAATGTTTAAATTATAGATTTTGATAAATTGTTTAAAAAGTTTTATTGGTAAAATGTTTCTTAAAATTGTTCCTAGAAATTATTAAATGGTTGGATTATTTTAATTTTCTACTTCTTACAACACTAAAAGGCACAGACAAAGATCTGTTTACTTTTTGTAAATTGTAAATATCATTTGATGATTAATACAATGTTCTGTTTTTGAAGGTGATGTTTAAAACAGGGTGTGGTTAACAAAGGGTATACAATTGTAAAAGAAGATAAGAAAGGGTGAAAGAAAATCGTAGGCTGGACTGAAACCCTAACTCCACTCGACTGTGCCCAACTTGATCGCCGCGGCCACCGCTGATTCAGGTTCGAAGGTTTTCTGATGCTTTCCGTACTATCTCTTCTCTCTTCTCTCTTCTCAGTTTCATCTATTCCTTTTTTTTTTTATTACAATTGTTTTGCCTATTTTTCCACTTCCGTCATTCACCGTTCTGTGCTCCCGTGATCTGCTGGATCGCCCTCTCCGTTTTCATGAGACCCTTCCTTTCTCATTTATTTAATTTCAATCTGTTCAAGAAATCAAGATTGTTAGATAGATAGATAGATTCGCCATCCTCGTCTATTGTTTTTATGCTTCTTCTTTAATACTTGCCTGCACCTTTCTATATAATGTATTTGATTTCTTTATTCATATATGAAACTTTTATTCTTACATCAATTCTGTAATTTTAACTTTGCATGGCTTCAATTTAGCTTCCTTCTCCTCATTTCTCCTCTTTAGATCACACCCCATGTAATGATTTTATCACTTTCTGATTCCTTTATACTTTGGCATCTGGTTGTCCAAAACAGATGTGTAGATATAGACAACTCTTGCATCTAATAAAACGAATTGTAATTTATAAAGTTGAAACACGACGTGTTTAATTAACTCATGTTACTCATTAGAGAAATTGATTGAAAACTATCAATGGAATATCTTGTAATCTGTATTCAAGAAAGTACACGTTAGAGAGATAGATTGAAATACGACATTTTAAATTTTATGTGCAGAGCCTATATTAAGGTCATTTTAACATATATGTTCGCATTTACTATTGACTCGCTCAGTTAACAGTATTTATTTGGAAAAGGGGCATAGCAGTAACCGTGTATGGTTAGTTGACGTAAATTAAGATGTTTTCTGCTTGTTCCAGTCTTCTACAACGGTGTATGAATTCAAGGGCGAAAGTGAGCCAGTGATACAAGTGAGCGAGTGAAAGTGGCTGCGGCGGCGTGGTGTTCTGGATCGGTGGATCAGAAGGGAAGGGAAAGGAAAGGATGGGTCGGAATTACAGGGGGAGGGAGGAGGTAGACAAGCACGCGGGGCTCCTCAAATTGGCCCAAATCCTCACATACCTCGTTGTCTTTGCGGGGGGAGTCGTCATAGGTCTCACCATCAGTTCTCACATCCACAACACCAATTTCATATCCCAGCCCTACCGCAACCCTTATCACCCTAACAGTTATATCCCTCTTCCCAACTGTTCCTCCGCCGCAGCCTCCTCCTCACCACCACCACCACCACCTTCCCCTCCTCCTCCTCCGCCTCTCGACATGGGGGACTTCCTTCATCCGCCCAACCTCACTCATACTCTGTCGGACGATGAGCTCTTCTGGAGGGCTTCCTTGATGCCGAAGAAAGAAGAGTACCCTTTCCGCAGAATCCCCAAGGTGGCCTTCATGTTTCTCACCAGGGGTCCCCTTCCCATGTTGCCCCTCTGGGAGAGATTCTTCAACGGCCACGCCCCTCTCTTCAGCATTTACGTCCACGCCCCTCCGCGATTCCATCTCAACGTCTCTGAGTCTTCCCCTTTCTACAGGCGCCAAATCCCCAGCCAGGTAAATCACAAATACTCTTCTTTTTTTTTGTTTGGTTCCATGATGTGCTCAGACATGATACTGGATTGTGATCAGGATGTTTCGTGGGGCACAGTGACGCTGGCAGAGGCTGAGAGACGGCTTTTGGCAAATGCTCTGTTGGACTTCTCCAATGAGCGGTTTGTTCTGCTTTCCGAGAGCTGCATCCCAATCTACAACTTCCCCACTGTCTACCGATATCTCACTGACTCCGCCCACAGCTTTGTTGAATCCTACGATGATCCCACCCGCTATGGCCGCGGTCGCTACAGTCGCAGCATGCTTCCTCATATTCAACTTCGACACTGGCGTAAAGGCTCTCAGTGGTTTGAACTCAATCGTCTTCTTGCTGTGTATATAATCTCTGACACCCAATATTTTTCCCTCTTCCGAAAATACTGTAAGCCTGCTTGCTACCCAGATGAGCATTACATTCCAACCTTCTTGAACATGTTCCATGGTCCTCTTAATGCCAACCGAACCATCACATGGGTTGACTGGTCAATGTTGGGTCCTCATCCTGCAAGCTTTGGCAGAGCCAATATCACTGCCGATTTTATTCAGGCTTTAAGGAACAACGGATCCCTCTGTCGATATAATTCCGAGATGACTTCCATTTGTTACCTCTTTGCCCGCAAGTTTGATCCCAGTGCCCTCGAGCCCTTGCTAAACCTTTCTTCTCAGGTTATGAACTTTTGAACTATTTCTTTTAGTGTACACACAAGAGATGACGAGATATTTAACTTATTTCTCCATCTCTAGATTTTGGTAGAGAATTTAACAATGTTATTACAAAATCATTTTTTCTCTGTAATAGTTGTACAGGTGTTGTTAGATAACTTTGTGTTCTCTGATAGAGAATACCAAATTCTTGCAGAAAATGCATTTCGTTCCTTCGAAGAAGGAACCCATCAATATAGAAATTTTATGTACTGATTTATTTTATGTTGGACCTTCCATCTTGAAAGTAATGGAAGTATGTAAGTGCTTCCTAGAGGTTTGAAGTATTGAAGAATCCTTCCTTAAAACAAAGAATTGAGAATCCTTTAATTTAGTTCCTCGGTGTTAATAACATATATCAGCGTGAAAAGCAAATTGATAAAATATTCACTGTATTAAGGATTACTTGTACATTTTCAGGTGAGAGTAATACTTGAGAGACTAAAAAGATGGTTTGTCAAGTAGATTGGGGTGCCAACTTGTAAGGTTGAACAGTAATGAGATTGGGTAGCAGTTGTTAAGACTATTTTATGGCAAGAATGTTTAATTTGTTTTGACTTTATAATGTTGGGAGACATTTATCAGAAATATGAGATTTTTAAACCAGATATCAACTTTCTATGTTATTTTCATAAAGAAAGTCTGCGTATTGAGCAAAAATTGTATGAATTCTTATTAAGGAGTCATGTGTGGTTAATCAGAATAAGATGAAAAGTAAGAATTGTTCATCAAGTCACTCTCATAGTTGCTTTGATAGCTAGCTGAGTATGTGGGACCTGAGCAATGATAGGACGCTACGCTCAGCAATGACTAGCTTTGATCAACAAAATGAATATGGAGCAATTTGTATTGAATTCTGGATTCCTACAGCCACACCTTTCATAAGTTCTAACTATCGCTTTGGAGATTGTACAAAATATAAACCATATATTTTGGAAGCATCAGAAGTCATGATATAATTTGGGGGTCCTTTATCTATTAATGACTGGAAGGGAAGAAAAATAACATGTGCAAGGGCGGCAATGAATGCTTAAGGAATTTATTGACAGTGGTAAGGTGTTCCAACAGTGGGTCCAAGACAAAAACTGAAGGAGGAATGAGAGAGAGGTGCAAGATTGGTGTAGGAAGAAGATTAAATGAAGAAAATAAAGACAAATAGGTCATTTCACTCCGGGGGAGTGCAGGTTGAATTGTACGGAGATCAAACAAATCTTAGGAAAGAGACACGAGGGAAAATGACAACATTGACAGGCATATTTATTAAATAGGGAGATCAAACATTTATTGAACTTTTTAATTCATGTTTTGAAAATTTTTAGATTTTTCCTTTAATCTCAACTTATATTTAATCATAACTATGTTTTGTATATGGGTAACACATCTTATCAAGACTAGGTATCATTTGATATAAAATTTAACATGTAATACATATAACACATAAATAAAATGATTTTGACATTTTTTTCCATCATATATAACAATTACTACTTTAGTTCTTTTATTTCTAGATCAAGACTCCACTTAAAGGAAACTTAACTTATTCAACAAAAAATTGTGAACTTCATATAGTTTTTTAAGAAATCTTCCATTGTGGCATAATTTCTTTACGAAATTAGAGGAGTGAAAAAATCGACAAATGTCAAATGAACTTGGATATAATTAAAAGGAACATAACATAACACAACTTTTACCTTGAGTTGAAAATTTTTCAGACCCATCTTCTTTTTGGATTAAACTTTACCTGAAAATCAATTTGAACTCAAATAAATCCTATAGACACATTTAAAGTGGCACTGAAAAAGAATTCATGGAAACGGCATTAGCAAATGGTTGTTTTCCAACTGTCATTTCCCGCCACCACGAGAGACAATATAACAGAAAAAAGCATGAGAAGTGGGAGTGAGTGATTTTCACACTCTCAGAAACTCAATCGTTGAAATGAAAAACGCTAATGGCAGGGAAAGAAAACGAAAACCTCTTTCCGATCTCAATGTTTCCAACCTCCTTCCATCATCTTCTTCCTCCTCCACAATCGATTCCAGACGCGGTACTTTCATTTTTATGCAATCACATATTACGATATATATTACCTTTGCATCTAAATTTCATATTGAACTTTTCTTACTCTGTATAATCAATCGTTTATGCTCTGGTAACCCGTGTTCCAATTTTGCATCAATTTTTGTCACGTCAAGCCAATAATTATAGCTTAATACCACTGTGTTAACGATATCTGTTTCTTACTTTTCGACGACGCGGTGATTTCGAGCTTTGACTTCAGGTACTGTTGGCCTTGATGTTTCTGAGCCAATTTCAGCATTCTGCACCCGAATACATACTTTGAATGAAAAGAAAAGGAATGCAAAAAAGGAAATAGCCAATTCAAAAATCTCTAAGATTCGGTAACTAGTAATAACTATTCTCTGTTTTCAGTCATATTAGGTTCAATTTTACAATACGTAAGGGAACCAAGTACAATTATTACTCTCTCGTCTTTTTTCCTTTAATTACTCGTTTGTCATCCAAGTTTCTTTGCTGGCTAGCAGGGACAAAAGTGATGGAGTTGAACTTGAAGGTTTGGGTCTACGTAAGGCTAGGATTTTAACAGTTTCTTGCAAGAAGGTATAGATTTTTAATATACACTCTGTTTATGATGGTTCTGCAGATTTGTAAGGCATAATTGAGTGTGGTGTAATTAATTATCACTGGAGTAGTTTACATGAATGGTGAATTTTATATGGTTCTTAATGGATAATTTGCTCAAGTGTTTGATGATATCTGCTGAGTTTCCAGAAGAAGAGTGCTGTGTCGTATGAAGAAGACGTGTCCAAAGATGCCCAACTTCAAGATTATATTGAAAAACAAAATGCCTACTTTAAAGAGGTTGATGAATTTGAACTACCAGAAGAGGAGGTTGAATCTGTTCATGAACTGGATTAAGAGGAACGTAGAGCAGCAGTGGGACTGGCAGCTTGAGTCTCCTAATCCTTGTTTTGGTTCTAATGAAAATGTGATGTAACCAGGTTAATGTATAAATGTGAGACAGTAAGTTCAGGACAATCTTCCCAATTTTCTAATCTAGAAATCAAAGAAAAGGTGTTTGACCCTGACCAGTTATAATTAACACTTTAATTGGCCTTGGATTTTTTTTTTTTTCACTTTTGATAATTTCTCCTGGGAGATTTTTGAGTATTCTAACGATTCAAGAAATTGTGATTGGATATGACTTGCCTTTTTTGACATAGATGATTCTTCTGAGCTATAATATATACATATAGATCTTCTGGAATTTTAACTTGACAACTGTTTAATTTCATCTAGTTGCATTCCTGGATCAGTTATAGGATCCAAATACTGTATTTCAGTGCAAAAAAATTTATGGATTGGCATCGATGATATTATTTTTACGTCACTTCTTCATGATCGTGTAGACTGCAGGTTCTGCTGATCGAATATGTTGTCAGGGAAGATAGGAAGCTTAAAAGAGTCATATAAAATGAGGTAGTTTATTATTGTATTAAGTAACGCCAAATTAAGCAAAGTAGAAGACTAAAGTGACCACAAATTAATGTATATACTAACGTTTAGAAAGCAGTCATGGAAATGCAATCTGAGTAAGGAAGCTCCTATGCGAGTTTCATCTTTAATGCCTTTTGTGACTCCTTTTTTCACTATAGGCAAAGCTACTGGAGTAGAAGTCTGGGGATAGTTGGCAATACAAGTGTCTGTATACTTTTTGCTTTTTTTCTTTTTCATGATTACCCTGACTCTGGATATGTAACAAAAAATTTGTGAGTATAAGGCTAATTATTATTTAGTTTCACCGTTTGTTTTAATTCTAAGAAATTTGATAAATTAAATGCACAATTATTGTCTTGATCAAATTTTGTATCAATTTGATTGTATCAAATTTTGACTTGGTTGTACCAGTGCAGTGCCTGTGCTGTGATTGTATCAATTTTGACTTGGTTGCTCATATAGGGGCCCCGATCCATGTTATTTTTCGATACGAAGGGTCCCGAAAACCTAGAAAGGGATCTAGTGGATCAGAAGACTGTTATAGATCAGCCCAGAACTCACATTTGCTTTTGGACCTGTTTATAAATCTAACCAATGTCAAGTAGTTACTACTGGGCCAGCTATTGGCACTCCCCTGATTGTTTTTCAAACCCACAAGATCTTGGTGTTAGTTTGTATGTAATAAAAAAGCCCCTAAAAAAAGGAAAGTTTCTTTTGTCTACTGGAGAGACACTTACAAAATGGAAAATATTTCCATTTTTGCAGGAGAGTAAAATAAACAATTTCTCGTCAAAACATAATTTTAAAAGAAATTATATATATTAATGCTAGATGTCAGATTCTTAGAGATAAGAAATGTCATTATAACGTTATTCCTATTTTTATCTGATCAGTTAGTCTTGTTACTTGCAGAGAATAAAATTATCCACGAATAAAAAATCATACTAAAATTAGTTAAAATTTTAGATTTAAATATTATTTTGGTTTATATTTTGGTCGATTTTATTTAATTTGGCTACTTTTTCTTTTATGTACTAAATTATATTTAATTTCATTGTTTCCATGTACAAGTAAATACTGTTCACAAAACATAGCATTATTTATATTTTAATTGATTGTGTTTTATAAATTTATTCGATCTAATCTCGTCTTCCATTTCATTTTTTTTTCAATTTTTATTGAATAAAAAATACATTCTATCTATATATAATTTTCACTTTTTTATTTTTCTGTTATTTCATTTACTTTACTTATTTTTTGTTTCATCTAAATACATCTTCAATAATAATATACGCATACGGTGTTTTGTATTTTTCTAATTATATCTCAACTTTTTTTCTTTGTCACTATAATATCCAACTTATATTACTTTAGATAATTAAAAAATTTATTTTAAGTCTAATTCAATCTCATTTATTTTATTTTAGGTTTATACCAATTTATTTATATATATATTACAAATTGAGTTTATCTCTAGTCACGATGAAACATTCAAAAAAATTTTTCACGCCATGACAAATACATTTCAAGCGTGAGAATAAACATTAATAGGTAGTACGATAGCGGGTAAAATAATAAACATAACAAATAACAAACTTTGTTAAATTGTTAAGATGTGTTTTAACTAATGACTCTGATATGATGTTAGTAACTAAATTTTACGTCCAACTCAATTTTATACAACCAGTTTTCAGGATAAGATTTACACTCGATTACATATTAAAACATGTGGCATCTTTTAACGCACGGAAATTTCCAACTGTGTCCCCGAATTTTGTGATTGGTATCTCAGAGTTACAGAATTGGGATCTGAATGTGGAAGGGTGGAAGGTTATGAGTGAGAGACAGTGATTCCTTCCGTGCTATGCTATTCTGCTGTCTACTTCACTTTTGTAATTTCTATTCTTTTGTGACTTGACATCCAACGATCCATGTTAAAGATGCTGTATGCATATGCTGTCTTTGATGTCTCCCATGATTGTTAGTAGTCATGAGTTAATGAATCTTATGCCGTTTCTCTGTTACTCCTTCATTTCTTGCCAATTGCAAAGGAGCCACCATTTCACACGCATCCTAAATCATTGGTATAACAATTACGTATACTTTTTCTGATTTTGACTTTCGATTACTACCTCTATTATTCATATCACCACTAAGGGGGACAACAAAAACTATCATGGTGTTCATCAATCTTTAATGAAGACACATTTTACTCATTCTTTTTATTATTATATATGTATATGATGTGAAAGTTGACGGTAGTACTCGATCATATAACAAATTTTCAAAACTCTTAACTTTGTTGTAATTAAGTGATAAGAATCTTAGATAGGCATTGTCCTAACAAGACGGGTATTGATTAAGGTGTAATGAAAGTTGAAAGATGTGAGGCTAAGAAAGAAGGAAAGTACGTAGAAAGCAGTGATGTGTATGGTTTATTTGAGGAATGAATGGGTGTGTTGAATTTGGAGGGAAAGCATTATCTTGTACTGTTGTTGTGTGAGCCATAGAAGTAGTCTTTTTCTGTCTCTATCTTCCTCACCATTGCCACCAGGGCAAACATCTTTCACCAGGTTTGGCCTTGGGTAGGGTTTATGTCATTCACCTATTTGCCCTCCTTGCTATGCAACACCTAATTATTTAGGACAATAAAATTAGAATTCTTATTTTTTTTTTGACTCCTTTTTTATTCTATGTGATTTAACGATAATCATCGATTAATATTTCACTATTTTTTAAGAATCAATGATTCATACTAAATCACGTCATAAAATAAAATTAAAAATTAAAAAAATAAGTGTTAAAAGTATAATTTTTTAATTATTTAATTATGCTCTACTCTCGTAGCTAAAAGTTTTCACAGATTCTTGCAGTGCTTGTTTCTTGGCATCACCACACATATATACAGGATATATACCCTTCCTTCAACTATTGATAAAAAATTGTAAACTGGTATTGGAAAAAGGTAAATTTTAATATCGATTATGAAGTGTGACATAAAATATGTTACTTTAATATCGGCTAGAGCACTAAGAAATGTAATGTATGGCAGTTTTTTTTCTTCTTCTTTAAATATGATATTATTTTTCTAAATCTCCAAGTTTTTTTTTTTTCAAACAAATCTAAGTAATACAATGTAACTATTAAACCCTCTAAATTTGCAAGAAAAACACACAAATACAGTTTAAAACTAAAAATTATCAAATTTGTAATAAACGATGTTGCGTTTCGAGAAAATAAGAAACATATATAAAATCTATAGGGTGATGGTATTTGAAGATGATTTGAATGAGTAAAAAACTTTTAAGTTAAAATGTCCATACAAGTTGAAACAGTTTTGTTAGAATACTGAACAAAGTTTGGAGTAAGACTATTAAAAAAATACCTGAGAACAGAGGAATTTGATCTTGTAACATATCAAGGAAGTAATACTTTGGCACCAAAATTATTTTTAGATTTATCGGACACTATCATTTTTTTTAATTTACGAATACAAAAATCTAGTTTTTGTTAAGATTATTTTATTTTTATAATAGATTTTCAAATGATAGTTATTGATGTCAAATAATATTTATATATAAATAAAAGATTCTTTACAAAGATGATCACAAAAATCGAGATAAAGTAAGATTATGATAATTAAAAATGAGAAACTTGTTATATTGATAAAAAATATAGGAAGATATATAAGATTGAATCATACTATTTTTGAAGCTAAAATTTTTTACACTCATTTGATATTTATTATTTTATCTTTTTATTTGATACTTTTACAAATATAAAATTTACGTTTTTAATGATCATCCTACCCTTCAAAGTGGGGTTTTAAATGACACTTATGGTGTCAAAAAAACATTTTTTTATGAGAATTTTTGACCGTTACTAGTTTTTTCATTCTATGTTGATTGAATTAGTAATATTTATAATTCATTTATTAACAACTAACATCTAAAAACTATATATAAAAGATTTATATCAACCAGTTAATTTACAATATATAGATAAAAATAATAATAATTTTAATATTTGTGGTATAAAAGTAAGTTAGACTTAAACTAAGTTGTAATAATTTATGTATTATATAATATAAATAATATGATAATGGTTAGCCATTTAAAATGAGGAGTATAGTATCTTAAAAATGTTGTAATTGAATGCATTGACCTATATAAGCTATGAGAATGAGATTCTCAGAAAATATCTCATTGCATTCAGAACTTCATTTATGGAGCCAACAAAGTGTGGTCCATTATTACCCAACTAATACTGTATTCAACACCTTAATTTTTCAACTTATATATACTTAATTAAGTTCTGAATATTTATTAATACTTCTGTGCTTAGAAAAAAAAAATCTTTCAGACAAAATTATAGACTTTGATTTCTGTTACCCATATATTATATCTATATTATATCATTAAAAATAAATTTAAAATTTAATTAATTTTATAAAATTAATTTATAAAGTAAAATTTAAATTTTACTTATATATATTATAAAACTATTTTATTTTTAATAGACATGATATTTTTGAAAACAAATAAATGATATCGGTAACGATTTATGAGTTGGCATGATGGGAAAACTCAATGGTAACGAGAAAACGTCATTCTTTAGAATATAGGCAACTTTTGTCTCAGAAACAGGTTTATGGTTGTTGGCTACCACTACATTCCTGTACCTTCATTATAAAAATCATCGGAATAGATTTTTTCATTAAATTGTCCAAAGAAAAAGAACAAATCACCCATATATTCTTTAAACTACTATATTCTCTTTTTCTTACATATTTTTTTCAAGGAAATACTTAAATTACTGGATGTTATGTCTAAATATATTTTATCACTTTAATTATTAAATTGATTTACTTGTATAAAGATCAAGATTAGTTAAGAGGATTTTTTAATTATTTAAAATAAATGCAAGTGTGTTTGGAAAGAATACTAAACTAGTTACTAACTTATTTTATCCGCTTATAAACTATTTTATCATATTTCATAACTTCTAATCATGAATTATAAGCTATTTTTAATTATGTTGTGTTTGTTTCTATGTAGTATATTATAAGGAAAGGAGAACTTTTAATGTTTATTTATATTGATTTGTGAAAACGAATTTAAAAGAGACTTTCATCTTCGTATGCGTGAAAAATTACTAAAGAAAGCAAATTAAACATACATTATTTTACACAAAGATCTTTTATTTTTAATTAAATTCCTTCACTTTTAAGTGAATTTTAATTATGTGATGAAATGTTTTTAACTCTAATAATAATAATAATAATAAGATAAATATATTTTATTTTATATTAATTTTAATTAAAATAAAATTATAATCTAACCATTTTATCTATTAAAATATTTTTAATTTATTATATTCGTCAAATAATTTACAACCTCTTATTTTTACTTCTTTATTCTTTAAAATAAACAATATCACAGTGGTCTTCCTGTTCCTCTTAAATTCATTATTTTTCAAATCTATTCTATCTATTACAAAGCGATAACAAATAGTTTCTATGCAATAGCATGCAACTTATTTGTTTTTATTACTATCCTATATATTTAAGTATTTTTGTTATCCTTCTTTTATCTGTTAATATTTTTTTTAAATTTTAATGGGACAATTAATTATTGCACCATTTTAATTATTATTTAACTTAATTTATTTTATGTAATTCAAATTAAAAAAATAACATTATAGATTAAAGTAATTAATGTTGTACTGCATGATAGTTATATGAAAATTTCACATAGTGAAAATTCAAATTAAATACAATTATCTTTTAAATCGAAAAATAAAATTTTTAAATTTGATTAATACTCATAACATCAATTTACATAAATAAAAAATGTATATAATTCTTAAAAAATAAATAGAAGTGCTAAAATATTTAATAAAGAATTAGTTTCTTTGAAAAATTTTAAAATTATTATTAAATAATAATACTCCTTTAAAAAACATGAATTTAATTACATAATGAAACTTATATATTATAAGTTTTGTCAAACAAAACTCTTAAATAAGTAATTTTACACTTTTAAAAACCACTCAGGTGAAAGAATAATATTTTAAAAATAAAATTGACGGCTAAAATATTAATAAAATAGTCTTCTCAAAGTCAAAAATATATTTTCGACAATCATGTACATAAACTAGTCTTTTTACAGAAAAAAAAAAAACTAGTTTTTTTTATTTTTATAATATGTTACAATAGAATTTGAATTTAAAACTTTATGAAAACTCTACTTACTATATTTGTTTTAATGGATTTGAAACTAGTGATAATACATAAACATTACTATATATATATATATATATAACTATTAAATTTTTGTTTACATTATCAATCACTTATCACTCTTAACTTTGGTGGGGAAGATGTTGACGACTACATGGGTGTGAGCCAAATGTTTATGATGTTTATGTTCATATGTAGTTTGTATTGTACAAGTTGGGTCAAAGATGTGCACGAGTTAAGATGATATAATTATAGGATAATGTCATTTTTATTTTGATTTTGCAGAGATAATGGGTCGGTGCAAATTTGTACCCTCCATGCCTCATGTGCCCACCATTATTTGAAAATTTGATTATGTGATGCACTGCAAAAGTTAGGGCATTTCCACTCTTATGTGGTTCCAGATTTTCCAATTTTTGTCAATGCTTAATTGAGTCATGGCCACAGATTTTTCTAGTTTCATTTATATTATTTTAGTTCAGCTCAACTATAACCTCATACAATAACTCTGTTGTTAAAGATCATTAACCAATTTCTTTTGATCAAATTTTAGTCATTGACAGAGATATTAGGTACTTGTAATAACTTTACACTTTAATTCTCAAAATTTGAACTTGAATTGAGTTTACATGGTCAAGTTGATTTGTATGGGTTACATAATTAATTATATTATATGACTTAGTGATAATTTTGGTTTGTTTTAAATGTGGAATAATTACACTTTGTTTTCGTGAGTATGCTTACTAATTTGATCGAAGAATAAACTTATTTTTATGTTTTAAACTTAATGAAAGAGTTATAATTGATAATTTTGGGTTTTGGATCAATATTGTGAATTTTGTCAAAACTTCATTTTTTACAAGAAAAAACTACGACAAGACAGTTATCTCTTCTCAAAGGTGAATAACATTCAACGAGAAAGAGAAAGAATATGAAACATTCACTTTTTAAGTGGAATATCTTTTTTTTCTAAAGTGATAATTAGTTATTTAGGTAACGTGTGAATAAATATACTTAAATTTAAATTGATTTATGTGATATATATATATATATATATATATATATATATATATATATATATATATATATATATATTGTTCCTGCAGAGAACAAACAGATAAGTTAGGCACAAGCGTCACCTTACCCATGTAGTCCGTTATCTCCTCAGTTGGTCTCTTTCCGATTGGTACATGTCGGTTTGGACCCAGGAGGAATTACCTGCATAAGGGACTCCAAAGCTCAAGTGAGTCAAAACTCTCAAAAGGTCAAATCTGTGATTAATGAATGCGTACCTTTAATAACTGGGGTCCATGTGTATTTATAGAGCATTAATTATGTCTGGTTATCCCATGGGTCGGGCCTTGGCTTGGGCTCTAGCTTGGGTTGTAAGTGGGCCTAGGCCCTAACCCAGGCCCTTAGGACCTATTGAACACGGGGGGCTTCAATTTTACTGAGTATATTGAGGTTGTCGGCCTAAACCGACTACTTTCCTTGGCGGTTTGTGTTGCTCATGTGCTGTCTTAGGCAGGTTGTTCCTCTAGACGTCTAGGTTACCAGTTTTGGCCGGTTAGGCCAGCCTAGGCCGGTTACTTGAATGCTTTAGTATGGTGATCGTTTTATCATTATTTTGTTAAGTTGGCTTGGTGTGGTACACCAGTCCCCCAGCCTTGACCGACATAGGTGTCGGTCAAGGGTAATATGTGTTGATATGCTAGCGAAACCGGCTAGGTGTGATACACCAGTCCCTTAGCCTTTAAGTGTGATGAACAATGTTAAGGCTAAAAAGTGGTAACCGTTTGAAGGTATGTGAATGGGTGTCAGGGGTCAAATCAGGAAGTTCTGGTGTCGTCGTTTTTAAGAGTCACGTCTCTTGTAATGATGGTGTCGATTGGTATGAGTTGTTGTTTTGGCAGGAAGGGGTTTTCGCCGTTTGGGATTCTGGCCTATAAATATGAATTTCAAAACAAATGAGGGTTTACTTGGTTAATTTGCGAGAGTTTGGTATTCAGAGGTCTTGTGTGCATTTTCCTGTCCGACTACTTCTCAATTTCAGCCGACATCTTTCTGGAAACACGAGAAAATGTATGTCTAGTAGTGATAGCGTGTCGTTGTCCACATCTAGTAGTGAGAGTATAGGTCGGAGGGGAGTAGAGGTAGGCAAGTTGATGAAGAGGGTACCAGTTCTGGAGGTATGGTAAGTGGGTTCCCCATGGAAACGGTGAGGGAGGTCCGAGAAGATCCCCTGAGGAATTGGCCGAGAGTGACTGGCCGGCCAAAGGCGGTTATGGGTGTGTGGCTGCCGATGTCCGCAATCAATCATCTTTATTCCGGTGGTCTTGCTTATTGAACTCCTGGTTGAACTGTACGCCTGTCATCTCAAAGGGTGTAAGCGGGGATATCGTTTCCCTGGAGAGGGTTAGCGCTATTGACCGTGTGTGTCACGGGCAGGAGGGGGCTACGGAGAATTTCTTCTACATGTACATGTGTCACTTTTCTTAGCTACATGTGCGGCTACCGTTAGATGATTTCACTATAGGTGTGTTGCGTGCGCTGAACGTGGCACCTACACAGTTGCACCCGAATAGTTGGGCTTACTTCCAAGCCTTCCGCATCTTGTGCCAATCTCTATACCTGGAGTCTTCTCCTTACGCTTTCCTGTACTTCTATGACACCAGACCCCGCTAGCCGACTACTTGGCTGTCTCTGATAAGTCGTCCTAGTATCAGCAGACTGGACGCATTTTCCCAATCTTTCAAGCACTTTAAGGATGGGTACTTCAAAGTTGTGGTGAAGGAAGAAGGCAAGCCTTATTTCTTGAACGCAGATGGGAGTACAAAATTCCCATTTAGCTGGACGGGTACCCCTTCTCGGTACAAGGATATGGGGACCGATGGTGGAGATCTTAATGAAGTTTGTTGATAAGTTGCCCACTAAGGGCTTAGTTAGAGTTTATAATTCGGGTGCATCCGATTATAGATATTGAAAGTATCTGTTTGTTACTTAAACTGTGTTAATGATTCTAAGTTGGCCAGTGGGGCAGGGTCGGCTAGTGGGGAGAAAGGACCGGAGTCTGACTTAATTGAGTTGCCGAAAATATCTGTGAGAAAGGATATCGCGATCAACTCCCAGATGCTATTATAAACTCAATTGATGGTATGGAAACAGATCATATCGTAAGGACAATGGTGGAATTTGAAAAATATATATATATATATATATATATATATATATATATATATATATATATATATATATATATATATATATATATATATATATATATATATATATATATATATATATATATATATATATATATATATATATATATATATATATATATATATATATATATATATATATCACAATATCATAAGTAATTTGTGATTTATATATTACATACATGATGGTTTTTTAGGTGTAGTTTGAAATAGTAATGAGATGTAATAAATGGTATATGGATCATATATTTTATTTTTAAATTAAATTAATAAATTAAATTATAGTTCAACTATTATTATTATTATTATTATTATTATTATTATTATTATTTTATTATATGTGGTATAGAAAAAAATGTAACACACTTTTTTGAGAACTATTATCCTTTCAATACATAATATTCTTTATAATATATAGAAATATTATATGTATAATTATATATTAATTTATATTAACTAATATATGCTTATCAAGATTGAGACAATACGTTAAAATCGAACGAACTATCTCAACCAGGAACAGGTCTTTATCTGGTTGCGTTATGGTAGGAAAGTAATGATACACAAATCCAATATTAAATCAGTCAAATTAGTAAAATACGACCAAACAAAAAATTATTTAATTTCAATTTTAAAGAATTACTTGAAACATTAATATTTTTCATTATTAAAAAATATTAGTTTTTGTCAATTTTGTTTTAAAATTTTTTCATAAAAAATATTCACAAATTTTGGTATAAAAAAATTGTAAAAAGTTATTATTAAATTTTTTACAAAAATATTTTGTATAAAATATTTTTTGCAAAAAATATTTATAAATTTTATAAGAAATAATTATCTATATCATCTATTAATTAAAATATTTAAAAAAAATTAAAAAAATATATTTTTTTTATAAATTTTTGTTATAAATTTACAAGAAAAATATTAAGTAATATGAAAAATTCTAATAATATTTATTATTTTTATTATTAATTATATTGATATACATTATTGAAATTTTAATTTAAATATGATATTCATATATATTATTTAGGTTATGTGAAACATTAAAAACTTATAAATTTATCTTGAATTTTAACTTTTAATGAATTTTTAATTGTTAAAATAATTGTGTTAATACCAGTAGAAGCCCATGTAACAATGAAACTTGAAATGTATTTGGGTTTTAAAAGCATGGTTAGAAAGAAAATAAAAAATAAATATAAAGATGCCGTGATGGATAATAAAGCTATTCCGCAGTATATATATAGAGATAGCAGCTACTCCCGTTTTTTCTAGCACCGATCTCTTTCTCCATTTATTGCTCTCCTTGATACATCACTAACTTTCTCTATACATCTCTTATTTCTTGCTTATTTGTTTATGTAATATATCTCTTATCATCATCATCAATGGAAGCCAATGCAGATTATACCCAAGATGCCACTGTTGATTTTCGTGGCCACCCTGCACTCTCATCCAAAACCGGCAAATGGAAGGCTTGTGCTTTTCTTGTTGGTCAGAACAATCAATGCCTTTTTTCATACCCTTCAACTTTTCTTAATTCTTCTTATCGTATTCGTTGCATTATGCAGATATATCATGTTTCTGTATATGATGATGATATGGTATGGTTATTCTGAATTCAGGGTATGAAGCATTTGAAAGGATGGCGTTTTATGGAGTGGCTTCGAACTTGGTGAATTATCTTACAAGCCAACTTCATGAAGACACAGTTTCATCAGTGAGGAATGTGAATAACTGGTCAGGATCTGTGTGGATAACGCCAATTCTTGGAGCTTGCATCGCAGATTCTTACTTGGGTCGTTTCTGGACTTTCACACTCTCATCTCTCATTTATGTCTTGGTAACTTCTATTCCAATTTCTTTCAAATCACTCTTTTAATCAATTTTTTAATTACTTTTTGTATACCTTTTTGTGAGTTTACCTCATCCACCAAATACTTCCATTCTATCATTTGCACTTGTGGGGGCAATGTATATGATTGTTAACTGTCATAGATAGGACAAGATTATTATTTATGATTCAAAAATAGCCCCACCTATGAACCCATATGTGGCCTCCTTTCTGTGGTTGATTTGTCAAGAAAAAATTATTTCCAATTCTAAATTTTAATTAATTAATTAATTTATATGTTTTTTCGTTTTCAATGTGAGATGTGTATAATGAAGCATTACATATATTTTTGGCAATATTCTCTCTTTTTTATTTTTTTAGTTTAATTTTTAAAAGAGGAAAAAAAATAATAGAGGCTTATATAAAATGTTACCTACAAAAAATGACCTTTTTTCAATATATATAGCATGGTTTTTCTTATTTCAAATTAATACTTACGAGGCGATAGTAAATAATATATTCGTTATTGCTAATTAAGATTTATTAAAAAATAGTATAAGATTACATAAAACTCGTTAAGAATGATCTTGTTAAGAATTCAAGTGTAAGTCTTACATTGATGAAAAATGAGAAAATAGAACACTATATAAGAATCAAGACCCATAAACTCATCGCCTTAAGAACCCTTATGTAAAACCTGACATATCTAATATCTAAGAGTGAAAAATTTTCTCCATAAATGAATTAATGTGCACCGTCAGTTTATAAAAATGGGATTAGAAATTATATTGCAAGTGATTGGTAATGAAAGAATACTGTAAGCCATTGACAAATTATTCTAAATGGTGATTTTAGAATGATGTTGTTGTATGATTTGATGCAGAGATGTGCATGCAGTGTAGGTTAAAACTTGAAACCATGTTTCTGAGCCCAAAAGACAGCACCAAATTTTCTTCCTTTACTTAGAAGTTGCATTATTTGATGACAGGGTATGACACTTCTGACAGTAGCAGTGTCACTGAAGAGGCTGAGACCAACGTGCAGCAATGGCATATGCAACAAGGCTTCAACCTCACAGATTGCGTTTTTCTACACAGCCCTTTACACAATGGCAATTGGAGCAGGCGGAACAAAACCCAACATCTCAACCTTCGGTGCCGACCAGTTTGATGACTTCAACCCCAACGAGAAAGAGCTTAAGGCCTCGTTCTTCAACTGGTGGATGTTCACTTCATTCTTGGGTGCTTTGATTGCGAGTCTGGGATTGGTATACATTCAAGAGAACTTGGGATGGGGACTCGGTTATGGTATCCCCACTGCTGGTCTCATGCTTTCATTGCTTATATTCTATATAGGCACACCGATATATCGCCACAAAGTAAGAACAACCAATGCTCCTGCTAGGGACCTCGTTCGTGTCCCCATTGCAGCATTCAGGAATAGAAAACTTCAACTCCCTGTTAACCCCTCTGATCTCTATGAGCACAACCTCCACCATTATGTTAGTACCGGAAAACGTCAGGTTTATCACACTCCCACACTCAGGTCAGCACATATATCTCAACATATCTGGTCTCAGTTAAAAAAACCAGTGTTAGAATTATTCATTTTACGTTACGCCCTCTAAAATGCATAATGCTTGGTAGAAACTCAAGGTTAGTCCATATCTTCAGACAGAAATAAATAAATGAAACTGAAAAATGGCAATATAATAATAAGTGACATAGGGTAAGATGTTTCATATGATATTGTTTATAGTTTTGGAGTGCCATGTGTCATTCTTGCCTTTGTAAGGACATATGAATGACGTGGAAGCAATGGTGCATCTGAAAGTAACTTCTCTTTAACTCTCAGATATATTAATATATAGATGGAAGATTAGATGAAATATTTAAAGATTTGTTTTTTTTTCCCTAATAAATACCTTCTTAAGAGAGCTTCCAAAGCACTTCAACGTTTATCAACTTCACATGTAAAACTTCCGGGTTCTTCGTGTGAAAATATCGAGCATAATTGAGAAAATTTGGATCTGATAGATCCTGATCTGCGAGTCAAGTTATGTATAAAACACCCGAGACTGTAAATCTCTCTTTATAACACTTCATAAAAATAATAATAAAATAAAAATATAAGAACGAGATTGAAAAAAAAATACACTTTTATTTACAGAAAGTAAAGAGAAATTATAGGATTCAAAAAACATGAATTCATCAATTCAACTTTTTTCCAATCCTATAATGTCTTTGATATTATATTTGATTTAGACTCTACTTTGTATTTTTTTTTTCTTTTATGGTAAAAAATAGTTTTATGTTTTTAGTGTAATTTTTGTAGGGATAGAGTATGAAAAAAAAAATTGACATCAACATATCATTTATCTTCAGGTTATACAGAGGATGAAACGTGTGATAAGAAAATAAAACAAAGAGACTAGAAAAAATATTTATAAAAAAGTTAACGATCAAAAGAAACGAGGAAGGTGCAAAGTGGGGAAATTTTTTTTGTATATGATTATTTATCTTTTACCTTCCACTTTGTTTTTTCATAAATACACATCTAAAAATAGATATACATGGAAACCAGTTTTCCTGGTCACATAACAATTTCTATGTTTTAAAGATTATTGTGTATTAATAGCTGATCTAGTAAACTTGGAAGCATCTAGGAATGGCATTTTCCATCATTGTCCAACTCATCAATTTGAAAGAGAATCTAGAAAATGGGCCATGTCTACTGATTCCATGTTCCCCGTTTCAATCTCTTGGCTCTGAGGCAGTCAAAGTCCAAAGGAGTCTCATTCATTCAATACAACTTTTGTGCTTAACCAGAGAACCCACTCTTTGAGGCAAAATAGTGAGGCATACAATTTCTTCCATGTGCACAGTTCTCACTATCTTCTTTGAGTCCTTCTTTCATAGTCCCTATCTTTCAACCATATTGTGACCACTGTTGCAGGTTACTACAAACAATAGCTATCACATATTGCATGAAAAACACGATATAGTCCCCATTTGCATTCTTGGTGCATAGAGAGACACATAAGACACATTCATCAGCAAAAGATTGAATCATGTTGGAACATTCCACTGCCACATAAAGGCAATATCTTTTACTTGTACCAATTTTGTTAGAAACTGAAAACTTGTTTGTGCAGGTTTCTGGACAAAGCTGCTATTAAAGAAGGCAGTGCTGGTTCCAAAAGGGTACCGCTGACAGTAACCCAAGTAGAAGGTTCTAAACTTATCTTTGGTATGGCCCTTGTATGGCTCGTGACACTGATTCCAAGCACCATTTGGGCACAAATCAACACTCTTTTTGTGAAACAAGGAACCACTTTGGACAGAAACCTTGGACCTAATTTTAAAATTCCCTCGGCCTCTCTTGGAAGCTTTGTGACACTTTCCATGCTTCTCTCAGTGCCAATGTACGACCAGTTTTTCGTGCCGTTTATGCGCCAGAAAACTGGTCACCCCAGAGGAATCACATTGCTTCAGAGGCTAGGGATTGGATTTTCAATCCAGATCATAGCCATTGCAATTGCTTACGTAGTAGAAGTTAGAAGAATGCATGTTATCAGTGCAAACCACGTAGCTGGTCCTAAAGATATTGTCCCGATGAGTATATTTTGGCTGATGCCTCAGTATGTGTTAATAGGGATAGCAGACGTGTTTAATGCCATTGGGTTACTAGAATTCTTCTATGATCAATCCCCTGAAGACATGCAGAGCCTAGGAACGACATTCTTCACTAGTGGGATCGGTGTTGGGAACTTCTTGAACAGCTTTTTGGTGACAATGGTTGATAAAATATCAGGAAGGGGTGACAAAAAGAGCTGGATAGGGGACAACTTGAATGATTCTCACTTGGACTACTATTATGGGTTTTTGTTGGTCCTGTCAAGTATCAATTTGGTGGTTTTTCTTTGGGTTTCGAGTAGATACATTTATAAGAGGGAATCAATAAGGGTCAAAGAGGGCCTTTGTGTTCAAATGGAGGGGAACCCAACTTTGGACGCCTCTCTTAGTTTACAAGTGTGAAAACTAGCTATTAGTGTTGTAGGCCACCACAAATAACAGGTAGTGTGATATGAAGCTTAAATTTACTTGAGATTCTACCACAAACTGATGAATGATTGTTATTTTGAATTTAATTGGCTCCACCTGAAAGTGAAGTTAGAGCCCAATAAATTCAGATACACGAGTTTGTGTAGAATTTATGAATGTATAAACTAATATCTCAGTATTCACCACACCATGTGTGCTATATTGTAAAATGTTCGTGATGTTAGCATTTTCTGTTTCAGCTTTTGCTGATGGAATTTCAAGTGAAAATGCAATGTTTATCACTATATATACCAACGAAATGTATCTATTACGAAGAACGCGTTGGATTACATTTTTTACAAATTCTGTTGATTTGGTGATGAAAATATTCAAGTCCTTCACAATGATACGATCTAAACCTAATACAGAGACTCAGCAATGAAGCCTGTGCGTAGTTTAGCGTTGGAATCAGCTAACACGGGTAAATAGTATGAGCAATCAAGTGGTTGCTTTGCTATTAACGTGGAAAGAGGGAATCCATTTTTCCTAGGACCATCGCAAAAACTAGACATGTGTAAATTGAGTTCTGAGATTTCCATGAAAGTTTAAAAATTTTAAGCTAGAAAAATATTTTGACAGAACTCTATACTTTGTTTTCAGCCTTATAATTCTAACCTTAAGATACCTGAAAATTTATCAATTCAAAACTATACAAAGTTTAAAGTGAGGTGAGGACACTATAAATATTATTTTATGCCCTTTTTTATATGGGAAAGAAAACTGGGGGTGAAATGTCCCCACTAACTGTTTCGTAACCAAAAGAGTCAGGACCCATAACACAACAATGAACAGCATAACATCTTTACTAAAAGGTAAGAAATAACCACTCAGATCCATTGCTTAACATAGCTGAAAGTGTGGGGTAAACTTTACTCTATTATAAGAGTTAGGTTCTTCCTAGAAAACTACTGATAAGTAAATAGTGTTCATAATTAAAGCTTGAGTTTCAGGTAAGCTGTGATAAAACTTCAACCTTAAAAAGCTATAGCCTAACTTGAAAAAAGGGGTTGCGAAAGATTACAGTACACCACGCATCCTTTAGAGTAAAATAGGGAGCTGGTAGCTAATAGTTGTAGATGAAAAATCATCAGTCAAGATTTTCTTTTCTTTTCTTATGAAATACAAGCATATATATGGTTATGTGAAAACATTTAACATATTTATTTTTCTCATTCTACCATGTTATCCATACTCAAAAGAAATAAGTGATACAATAAACAATCAAGGAAAAAAATTATTTCTTTTGATACAAAGCACAAAATTTACTGATCAAATTGTATTTACTTTAGCTACCACTGTGTGCAGTGACCTGTTAGCAAAATAGTGGAAGTTTCCCCAAATGATATGGACGGCAAAGTGATTTTACTATTAGTCATACATACCTAAGCAAAATCTAGAAGAATATATAAATATGTTTATGTATGACAGCAACAAACAACCTTGATTACAAAACAACCAAATAAGCTTCATTTATTTTCTTCTTTGTATTAGTACTGTGACTGAAATATATACATTCTAGGCATGGAGTTTCTTACAGCAGTTGCATACTAAACAACCATAGCCTTTGGAAACCATTACAACTTAAGTTCGAATTCACATATTGGTGCGAAAACAAAAAAACTATTTCTAGCAAAGGTATGATGTAATGGCATCTCACAATTCAGCAAACATTCTCAACCAAAACCATATTTATTGTAGAGTATGAATATGAACATTTCAATTACCACGGTAACATTGTCGTAACTGTAACTAATTCATAGCTTGAAAAGTCAATGAATCTTTTAAGGAGTACAACCCTGTTACTGCAAGTAATGCTCGTCTTGCCAAACACCAACAATATCTTTGAGAGCTGGTCTTAAATCTTCCTTCAATATCTTCTGGAATTCTAATGTATCACCGCCGGATTTCATCTCAATCAAATGGAAAGATGGAGCGACTTCAAATATTTCAACATCAATGGAAAGCGATTCTTTTCTACCAGCCTCGGATCTCTCCAATTTCAGCAACCCTCCATCCTTCTTAATGATGAGCATCCTCAAAATGCGAGCAATATCTTCCACTGTAGACATGATAGATGAGGAAGAGCTCATGAACGTAAATTTGATATCTTCCTGTTCACCGATGTTAGCAAATAGGCCAGACAAGTCTAGCCCTGAAGACAGAGAAATTATGTCAAAAGCATTTAAATGTGCAGGTGCAACCAATTCTTGAACTGCCTCAACAGAAGCAGTGCTTGTATTCTCGCACAAACCGAAAACTTGATCAGAATTAACTAAATCCATATTTGCAGACTGTCTTTTCTCTTCACCGGACTTGGGTTTGAATCCTCTGAACCAGGAATTTTCCATAACTTTTGCCATGGATATCCTGGTATCTGGGTTGGGGTCAAGGATTTTCCCTAACAATCTGCGCACTTCAATTGAAAACCAGTTTGGACATTTGTATTCCGCCCTGCCTATTTTCCTATACAGTGACATGAGATTCAAATCATAGAATGGCAAATGACCAGACAAAAGAACAAATAAGATCACTCCACAAGACCATACATCAGATTTTGCTCCATCATAGCCCTTTCTACTTACAACCTCAGGCGCCACATATGCAGGAGTTCCACAAACTGTATGCAACATGTTGTCTTGACGATGCGATTCAACAAATGCACTCAACCCAAAATCCGCTACCTTCAAAACACCATTCTCATCCAAAAGCAAGTTCTCTGGCTTCAAATCCCTGTGATAAACGCCCTTGCTATGGCAAAAATCAACTGCACTGACCAATTGTTGAAAGTACTTCCTTGTCCTAGCCTCACTGAATCTACCTTTAGCCACCCTGTTAAAAAGTTCGCCCCCTTTGGCATATTCCATGATGAAGTAAATCTTGGTCTTGGTGGCCAAGACCTCATACAATTGCAAAACATTGGGGTGTTTAATCCGTTTCATGATAGATATCTCTCGCTTTATTTGATCCACCAACCCAATTTTTAAAATTTTCTCCTTTTCAATCACCTTAACGGCTACACTCTCCCCAGTCTTGAGGTCCCTTGCATGGTAAACCTTTGCAAAGTTTCCTTGCCCTAATAGTTTCCCAATTTCATACTTCTGCATCAACACATTCCCTCTTTTCCCCATTTTCAAGCACAAACCCTCAGACACAAAAATAAAGCACCCTGGTTTTCTAAGTGAGGAACCTTATCTCTCTCTCTCTCTCTCTCTCTCTCTCTCCGATTTGTCTAACCTTGAAAAAAAAAACCACCAGCACCAATTCTAGAGCGTATTACCAACACGATAAATGCACCACTCTCTCACCTGAGTCCTTCAACCTCCTCGAGAAGCCACCAAAAAACGCGCGAAACGTGACCAAAAATGGCTTCAGAGAAGGGGCTCAATTCAAATACTCTCCCTGAGAATGAGAAACAAAAAACAGTTAAAAAAAAAGCACATACATAAAGGTCCCAACGCAAACAATATACGAAGTAGAATTAAAATAGAAAGCAATTGACTGAAACAATAAAAGACATCACAAAAATCAAAACATGATCATTCACAAGGCGTGGACTCAACCACATAATCCTCTGCAACCAACAACCAAAAAGAAAGGCATAACCAAACGAACCTTGTCACTTTCCCTCGATCTATCAACCAATCAAAGAATAAGAAAAAAAAAGTTTAGGAGAATTGAGTTGAATTACGACATTGACAAACCTAAGAAGATAACAGAAAGGTTGTGAAGAACAGAGTAAGAGAAGAAGAAGCAGAAGAAGGTGTTACCGTTTGAAGGAAGATGGGACGTTAGAGAGGGAAAAAGCATAATGGAATTGGAGTGAACAAGTTAGCTTGGTATATATAAACCACTTTCTTCACTTTCTTTCACTTTGCGTTTATTCCGCGTCATATTTCACTGTCTTTTCCTCTTTCTCATTCAAAAATGCCTACGTTTTTTTCTTCTTCATTTTTTTTTATTATATTTTTTATCCAGTATTTAGATCAAAATTATTATTTACATTCAAATAACCTTATATCAGTTATTTCCTGCTATTAATAATTTTCCAACATATTCTGATGTGTTATAAAACGCAATTCATTTTTCCTTTGATTCTGTACAACAGACATTTTGTTGACCTCATAGTGTTTCCTTAAAATCATTATACTAACATATAACAAACTACCTAATCCTTAATTCTTACTAACTCTTTTGACTAAAACAAAAACTAACTCTTAATTCTTAATACAAAAATAGCACAGTAGCATAATTCTCAATCCTATTATTTTTCTAAGTATATTACCTAATCACTTTCTCAATCTCCAGTAGCAAACTCTAAATTCCTATTACCATTATGTATTAATTCTGTTATTTTATTATTTTATTTCCCTTTCTTCATTTTTAATTATGCATCAGTTTTATTATTTTTCTATATCAATCAAGTAATTTAGTAACATTATTAACTTCGTAGAATAACTCTGCCTACATAAATAAACCAAACCAAATCTCCAGACAAATAAAGTAAACAATAACAGATTACATGATGAAAGAGAAATTTTTTTTATCTTTAATTTTTTTAATCTGAGGATTAAAGTAAATCATCATCCGTTATAACTATTAAGTCAAAAGCAAATAATTGGTTGTGAAAAAAATAACTCTTTTAAAAATATTTTTAGAATAATAACTTCCTTTTGTTTACTAATGTATACAAATCAATCATTTGAAAAAAGAAAAAAGTAATCAAAACCTGGATTGTCGTAATCCAAACTCTTTCTGCTTCCTCAAAGCCTTCAGCAAATTCAGAAAAAGTTCACCAATTTCTTAATTTTTACTAATGAAACATCACACTCGTGTTGTGTTTCAAGCACACCCTAGATAACATAAGCAAAAACATACACAACAACTATTTCAGGAAAAAACAAATTTGTACGCTTCTGTTTGGCCACAGAGGGAAACAAACACAAACTACCCCAGTTTTGAATTTTTATAGGTACAGGGAAACGCCTAGTTTTAAAACATAAACAGTTTTTATGATTATATCTGTATTTGTTTGAGCTATGATACGATATTTATATATAAAAATATACACTAGAGACTTTATTATAAATTCAAAATTTCAGTGTCTGATTTAAGGTGTCATTAATATGGTTGAGTTGTTTTCTTTGGTTTTGAATTTTTGGTGTAGTTGAAGGTAAAGTGGGACCAGTGCTTACATGTATCTGATCTGGATTTGGTGCCTTATCGGTTATCACTTTATTTGATTTATGGTATCATATTACGTTGTATCAGTTATTACATAACTTAAAGACCACGTATGTGTGTATTTCTCTTCAATGTTGGTAGCTTAATTCTTTCACTTCTTTGCTTTTAGTACCTTTTCAATTAATAAAAACGCCAATCCAACAAGTTTGCACCCATGAAAAAAGTGCATCAACCTACCCAATCCCCATTAATATAAGATATTTGTGGATAGACAACATGAGTTATTCAAATTTTTTTAAGATTTCTAAATAGGTTATATCCTTTTGTTTCCGTGACTTGCAAAACGGATATATTTTACTATCATGTATCTAACACACTCAATGAAAATGCCACGATAATCTCCTTCGAGAAGAAAAGTGCGAAAATATTATTAAACATATATAATAAATAATGAATTTACGAGAAATAATTCTCGTCATTGTTGAGGTATTTTTCAATTAATATATTTCTCCATAAAGGAAAACATTTTCAAAAATGTGATCAATATTGTCGAATTAGACATTATTATCATTTCATTAAAAAGGTGTTCTCGAACCATTTTAGATTAAATCACATGATCTAAGATCCATGTATAAGACATTTCATGTGACATGTAATAACCTAAGTCTCATTTTATACATATCATAAGCATTGGTTTACATAAAGTATTTACAAGTTTCACTCATGGGAAACCTTTTAGTTTAGCTCATATGCCCATCATGTTTGGAAGTATATCAATTTTCTCATAACAAAAAGTAATAAAACGTGTTTCCGAAAGCTTTTCGATTAGGAACCAAGTTTTTTTTTTTTTCTAAAGGATAAGCTTTTAAAGCTCTCAAATGCAATTATAGATTTGTACGCTTATGATAGAGATCAAGGCCTTGATTTTAGTTTCCAAAAGGTATTTTAAGTTTTTAAAACTAAAAAACATTATTAGATCCTTTTTTTTCTCACATGTATTTTGAAAAATATTTCTAGTATTGAAATGCTAAACCTAAGAAACCATATTATGGAATGATTTTCGTGCAATTGATTTGTGTTGATATTTCATGTATAATTTAATTTGGAAAAATAAAACTTTTCTTAATGGCAAATTTGCTTTCAAAATCTACACTGAAGGTTGGAAAACAAATTTAAAAAAAAAAAACGATGTATTTCAAACAATCTCCCAAGCAGCTGTTAATATCAGCACTTAGCACTGCACATGAGGTTTATTTTCAGCTGGTTATCAGGGTTTTTCAATATATTTATTGATGAAGTTAATATTTTAGCTAGTTAATGGGACCTTGCAATGTATTAAAGGTAGTTTTGAATGTTTGGTATGAATTAAATTAGTCGGCATCACCAATTTAATCCTGAGACTTTTACCTTAAAAGTGAACCACTAAAATTAAAGTGTGAGCATCTTCACCTCAATCTCATAATGGAACAACGGTGTTTGATACAACACAACACAACGTATTCCTACCCAAGATCACGTTGACGTACTCTGGGCTTTTGAAACATTTTACAGTTCACTTATATAATTGCATCAGCAAGCCATCAACATTACCAAAGATGAAATCTTCTCATTATTTGTGTAGTGTTCAACACTTACACTGTTAGATTCAATTTAAGAAAACCAAGCCCAAATTCCTTGAAGGACCCAGACACCAATGTGAGGCTCAATATGTGCTTAGTTTGCACCACATGCTGCTCCCTATTGGTTGGCATGGAGCTACAACACTTTCAAAATACTTATTCATTTACAAATTGATTGATAGAATTATGTAAAACAGTAGGATGCAGAATCTTTACTTGGTTATGCAAATCCATGAACCAGAGTTCAACTTATTTGCTTGGAACCGAACCAGCCTTTAATTCTCACATTGGGCATGTTTAGATGGTCCAATTGAACTACTTTGGACAACAATCAAATGCTTTAAGAGGATACAGTACTTTTTGAACTAAAACAATTTAATGGATTAACTGATAGCTTTTATTTATTTAAATGTTATTTTGTTCGTGTTGTGATATGCTAACTCTGTGAAGTATAAGCAATGTACATACATTATTGTTCATGTCCCTGGCTTCTATTCATAATTAGATGACAGATATGTAATTATTCTGAAAAAATGCACTAGAGAATCAAAATCAAACAGACATAGTGAAGAGAAACAAAAGATAAATAAAAATAATTAATCATAGTTGGCTGGTTAGTATCGGACTGATTTGGCAACCTCAAAAAAATGTGCAACATTCTCCTCAGGCGTACCTACTTTAATTCCATGACCAAGATTCAAGATATGTTTCCCTCTACCTGCTTTTTTCACAGTATCATTTATCCTATCAGTGATGAAATCTTTGGAACCAAAAAGAACACCAGGGTCCACATTTCCCTGGACAGCTATATTTGGTCCCAGTCGCCTCCTACCATCAGCCATATCCACTGTCCAATCCAAGCTAATTACATCCACCCCTGTCAAGGCTAGTCTTTCAAGCAAGCCCCCAGATCCACTAGCATACAGGATTAAGGGGAGATTTGGATGGCTTTTCTTCACAGTATCAATAATCTGCTTCAAGTAAGGCAAACTGAATTCTTCAAAATCCACTGGACTAAGCTCTGTTGCCCATGAATCAAAGATCTGAACAGCTTGAGCTCCATTATCAGCTTGGTATTGAATGTATCTTGCCATTGACGTTGTAAACTTTTGCAGTAAAGCGTGCAGGATCTGTGGAGAAATCACAGTTTTATAGTGAAACGAGATAAAGAAATAGTGCAAATTTTATTATCGATTAATTACCCTCTTAGCTGGTATTAAGAACTGATTTCTAATCGTAATGAACAAATTTCATTTTGGAAATGCACACACAAAATAGAGTAGAAGAAAAACCTAAACAGATATGGTAACATGAACCGTGCTAACTTCTTTCCATTTCAACCAGAACTAATTTTCTAACTAATGACCAACTTAAGGATTTGCTGATTATCTGGATTGATCAGTATATCTCAGGATACAAAATGCTGAAAAAGAAAACGATTTAAAACATAAGAATGTGAGTGAGTTTCCATGGGCAACAACTTTAGTGAGCTTGAATGATAAGGGAAGATGGCTGAAGATTACCTTGGATTCAGAGAAAGCTAATCTTTTTATTTTTGAGAAGTTTTTAGATGAACCACCTTCAACCACATATGATGCCAGAGTAAACGGTGCCCCCACAAAACCAAGAACTGCAGCTGTATCATTCACCTGCAATCAACAGTTCAGCATTCATTGAATGATATGGGAAAACATTAGAGCATAATACATCAATAGGACACAGAATAATGATAAAGCAACAATAACAAGATATTTGGGTCTCCATGAAGCTCCATTCTCTACTACTACATAAAACAACTTTATAATACAAACGGGAAATGAAGATTAACCCAGTATATTAATACCACCAGCAAGGTTTACAGTTCAATAAAATATATAATTCTGAGTTTTCAATATTATATGTTCCCCCTAGTACCACGTGACGTATGCCTAATCACCTCTTCTCCATCATTCCATGCTATTACAGCCCCCAACCAATTAACATTCTTAAAATACAGAGAATTCCTTTTTAATCACATAAATATACAGAATTTCCTGTCTTCTGGTATTGGACAAAACATGCATGCTTCAGCTATAAAAAGGAAGTGGGGTGTAAAACGAACAAAAGCAGAAATGCAACGGAACATAGGACCAGTCAGACCTCTTTCCTCAATATTGTCAGTGCTTCACCAACGTATGGAACTGACTCTTCAGGAACAAACTCTCTCACTTGATTGACCTGGGCATCTGTGTGAATAGGATCAAATATGACAGGACCCTTACCCTTCACAATATCAAAGGGTATATTCATTCCAGAAAGTGGGGTAAGAATGTCTGAGAATAAAATCACCTGTCACAGAATCAGTGCCCAGCAAATTATTAATGGCAACAAAATCATAATCAATACATTAAAAATGTGATAACATAGATATATTAATGAGTGCCAGAGTGTTATCTTACTCCATCGGGCTTGAAAACATGCCATGGTTGCAGGGAAATTTCCACCACAAGATCGACATTTTCAGATCTTTCACGGAATGAAGGATATTTCTCACATATGGTTTGGTAACTCTGGTTAATAAAAATCGGCAAATTAGATTCATTTTCTGTAAAGAAGACATACTCACCAAACTCAATTCATGAAGAACAAGAACCCAACTAGTTTTAGGTTTAGTAACATAAATCATGATAGTTGTTGGACTTAAATCTACAATTGAAGCAGATAACCATGGATCATAAACAATTCAAACAAATTCTTGGGCTAAGATCATCATAAAAAAGTCCAGAAAATTTCTGAAATGGAGATAAACTTTGGAAACTGTAGACACTCCGCTAGCTATGTTTAGTTTCAGAGGAGGCGTGTAACTAAAAAGTGACAGAGTTAACAAAAACACACCCTTTAACACCTGCTTGTTTGGATAAACTTATCCATAAGTACTTATTACAAGAAAAAAATAAGAAGAAAAAATGAATCAGCTTCTGGCAACCTTAAATTAGTGTAAACAAAAGTTAATTTGTACAAATTTTCTCAAAGTCAAGATAACACCACTGCACAAACAATTTCACAATATACAGAAATTTATGACACCAAATACCAAACTAGGATGCCCTAAACCTTCAATTAAGTTTTACGTAGGCCATAAATCACAAAAAGCTGCATGAACCTGCCTTCATGTACCTCCCTGCTTGCCTCATGAGCCAAACCGGTGGTCTTTCAACTTCTACCCCACGAACTGCATTAAGCAAAAGCGGTTCAGCAGCAGCTGTAGATTTTGGTTCAGCAACGGTTCCTGCACAAGATTTCCAGAACTCATAAACAAAATCCATTAATCAGATAACAAAGTTCAAGAATGGGTTTGGAGCTTTGACCAGAAACGACGAGACGACTGCATTTTCGCACGGAATTGAAAAAGTAATAACGATAACATTTAGTTCATAGCAAAATAGAAGGAATAAAAAAACCTCAACTACGAGTTCAGGGATATTAAAATATAACAAAAAAATAAATAAAAATCGGTAGCATTTAAATGGGGGGCAAAAGTTAAAGGTCAACGATGTGTTATCTGGGTCTTGGTGGAAAGCTGAAAATGTCGAGAAGAACAATGAAATTGCACAATAAATGCCCTGAAAATGAAAAACCCTAATAAGTGGATCGTAATAAAGATAATACCTTGGAGGGTGCAGGAAATTGAGGTGGTTGATTTGGAGGGAAAAACACAAGTTGGTTTTCTGGGTATGAAAGAAGTGAAGGCGGTGTTGACGCACAACATTTTTGAATTGAATTGCAGAGTGAAGTGGAGCTGAAAAGTTGTATGTCAGAGAAATTGAAGTTTGAAGGATGTGATATGGTTAGGGAAGAAAGGAAAGATAAGGAAATGAATGAGATCAGCAATGGAGAGTTGATTCACCAATTGCAATCCTCAATTTGTTGCGCTTTTGCCATGTCACCAACTTCTCCATGGAATTTTCTGACAGTACACACACTCCCCTTCCACCTATGCTATATCAAACTTCTTTGTAATAAAATGTAAATAAGCACATGTACAATTACCTAACCAAATAAAAGCAAACAAAGGATAAATTCTGTTTTTCTTTTCCTTTAATTTATAATAGGCGACTTTCGTATTAGAAAAAAAATGTAACTTTTAGTTTCATTTTTTAATTTGCAAATGTTTATTTAGTGTATACTTTAATTAATTACTTTAATCCTTAAGTTGGATAAGAATTAAAAGTAAATGTATACAAAATTAAAGATTTTGTAAAATTTGAAAACTTCAATTGCAAAATAATGGAGAAAAAAAATTATACATCGTATCTAAAAGGGATGAATATAAAAATAGAGTATGCTAATTGGTGTTCGATGAATCAATAATTTTTTTATTTATTAAAGTTAGGACTTTTAAGTTGGAGGTTGATTGAAAATCACGTAAGAGCACTTTTATAAAAACAATATCTTTAATTTTCTTGATAAATATTGGACCTAAATATAATTAAAGTATTAGACTTAAATACTAGAATCTTTATTTCATCAACATATTTTAGTTCGGTATGTCTAACTCATCAAATTAACAGACCAAAAGTGAAGTAATCCGCCTACAGACTATTTTTATTTATTTTTTTATTTTTTTAAATAAAAAAACTATTTTTTTCTATATTATATTATTATATAAATGTAAATATACAATATTATTATAATTTAAATACACTTATAAATTAAATTTCAATTATTAGTTACAATAATACAATTTAACATGCAAATATAATTATTTTAATTTATTCAATTAAATATGTGAATTGATAAATTAAGCTAAAAAATATTTATATAATTAAATATACTATAAATATTTATTTAAAGTATATATAAGTAAATTTTATACAAAAATATAAAAACGGGCCTTTTTAAATGGTGGGATAAGTTGCAATTTCAACCCGTTTTTCAATGGTGAAGTAGCCCGGTCCAACTCCTTTTTAATGAACCAAGAGCTGTGCAGGCCAAAACGGGCCGGCTATAGTTCATTTATTTTGAATTGCTTTCCAGTTCTATTTTTAAACCAACTAAATTTACTTTCGCGCTGTTGTTAATAAGTAAATTCATCAAACCGTTATTTAGATAAAAGTATTTAGGGACTAGTAATATTATACAAAATTTAGAAGCAGATAGGTTATTGAAAACAGAGCAAAGTTTGGGAGATTTTATAAGATGGAAAATCGTGTTTGGAAGAGAAAATGCTGATGAGTTTACTTATGAAATTGGAACTTTGGTTTATATGAAAGAAACAACAATGGTTGTTGTTGGCTTCATCATTATCTTTCTACAATTGTTTTTTTAACTAGGATTTGATGCGGCTAATCCAAATTATTTAAGTGCCAAAGTATCTAATTTCTTTTAAGTTGAATCCCCTCTCAATCTTATGCTGAGGGAAGTTGTGACCATTTGTTCTTGATTCCAAACATACCAAAAGAAAAGGATAATAAGTGAAAACAAAAATGAAATTGAAATAAAACATAGGGGGTGAAAAATCAGATCGAACTGATCGCAATTTTATTGGATATAAAAAAAATTACGAGCTCATAACTATTTAATTACAAGGAAATTTAGCAAAAGGAGGAAAATGTATTAAAAAATGGTGTCTATTGTAAGTTTCCTTTTGGGAGGAGTTTTCTCTATGATCTGCTTCTGCAGGTCCATAAATGAAGAACCCCTGTTGGCAAATAGTCTTCGCAAGTTGATCACAGAAAGTTCACTGAAGTTACCAACGGTAAGATCAGCCTGCCCAAGATCATACCTGCAGGTTTTCAACATCGATCAGTTTCTAAATATTAAACGAATAATTTCATCAGAAAATTTAAATTACTGAAAAGTATAACTGTTTGCATATGAAAAACACTAAATTGGAAATGTGCATTTCTTAAACCTTTCGTCAAATCTTATTTTGGTACAACATCCTATGTTATTATGCATAAATGTGAATTACTCACGCAGGATGAGCTCCAATTAATGCTACAGCCATCATTGTACAGTTGTGCGCCGCAGTTACTCCTCTAGGATCATCTTCAAAAACCACACACTTGGAAGGTTTACGATCCAACTGCAGGGAATAGGCAAACAGGTCAATAGCTAGCATAATATTGTAATAAGAATGAGAATTTTACGAAAGACTTGCAGGATATTAAAAAACCCTAAATATAATAGCAATGCTACATCTAAACATTCCCATATTTATTTGCACTTTGGACCTTTAGCATTTATCGTGAGCACACAATTAGCAACGATGATTCCAGAATTTTTCATGTTCTACTAAGATGATTTTAGGATCTTAATGTAAAAAAAGAATAAAATACACAAGATATCACCCCACAAAATTAAAGCAAAGGCACTCAACGTTTCAACCTTTTAAAACTAAAATACCACTCAACCTATGTAGTAAATGTTAAAAAACCATAGTATATGTAGTAATAGAATAGTAATAGTTTCAAGGCAGAATCATTTCATCAAAATTGAATCATATGGATAATCTGTACCTTGACAGCAGCAGACAGAAATCTATGAGCTATTGACTCCATTCCATCCTCCTCTGTCACAATTGCCTGCAAATAAAATGAGACAATCAGCAAGTGGAAAAGTTTAATCATGTCGAGTTATTCATAATATTACTTACTATATCTACCACATAAAATAGGTCAAAATATAGCCATAAATGGCCAAGTTATCAAATTGGGGTTACCCACAAAATGAAGGTTTGTATCCCTAATTCCCTCAAGAGGAACATTAGCACAACACTATGATCGGGGGTAACAGTCACGTAAGTTCCACAACATAGAAGTGAAGGAACAATATGGATTGTAACCAACATGGATTTTACCCAATAATAGTGCCTTAATAGCATTCGTCCTCCCTGTAATGGATCTAGAGCATGAATTGCAGCAAAAACAAACTGCTTGTTTTCTTAATTAAAGAATGTGTGAACAGTATTTTTCAAAATCTATTGACCATGAGTCAAACTGCAAATGAAGCTACACAGTATTTATAATTGTCCATGACAGCCTGAGAGAAATAAGACCTGGCAGTCTTCCCGTATAACCATATTTCAAGCAAAATTAGTTATGCATACCACTGATTTTTTTCAATTGGAGAAACAAGGCAAAAATTGATTTCTTGTAAACTATTCTTAAAACCAACCTGGAAATACTTGCTGAGCCCCATTCGCTCCAAAATCTCTAACATATTTCTTCTATCAAGGCTTGAAACCACAGCACAGGGGATGCGAGCTGTATATACTGCTTCCAACCAGTCTTCGAGGCCATCTATTGGTTTGGCAAGCTGAACAAAGTTACAAGCAAGAAATGTCAGGTTTTATCCCACTGAATCCTCAACAAAAGCCATTAGAATAAATCAAGGCAACTTACTCGGAGAAGATTATCATAATATATCTGAGAAAACCTCAACTTTAGCCTATTCAGCTCCTCCTCTGCATTATCTGATACAAAAAACTGCAAATGAAGGGAGGATAATCAGCGAAGAAAAATGTTCAGAACAATGTTTTAGACTTCTAATGATGATGCTATCTCTAAAGAAAGCATGTCTTCATAATTGAAAGCCTGTGTAAACCAACAAACCACAAGAAAAAGGCAAACTAACCTTACGCAACACATAATCAGCACCTGTATAAAACACTAATTTGTGCATCTCACCTTCTTCCGGAATATCCTTTCCTGCATATGATAATCACAGTTATCAATGTCAGACAATAGCATGCAGAAGTCAATTCAAGAAACGCTATGGTGCGATAGTCCATAGTAGGATGACTATTATTATGAGTTCTTTAGGTTTAATTACTCATTTGGTTCTTGTACCATCACAATCTTTACATTTTAGCCCATAAACCTAGAAACTACTCATTTTAAAACCCTAAACCCTAATTCTAAACAACAGGGACTAAAACCAATTAAAAACTATTTTTTCAAAAAGACTAAATGAGTCATTTTCAGTATAGGGACTAAAGCATAAAGATTGTGTAGGTAAAAGAACCACGTGAGTATTTATATGTATATAAATACTCAGAATTCATGACATGTTCATAATTAAAATAAAAAGTCATAGGTCTCTAAAGCAAAACATACATGTAAAACAAAATTCAAAAGATATTCATATTTCAAATACAAGACATATTAAACATTCAATGAAAAGTGAAGATAGGTGTTGTACATAGAAAACAACGCATAAGGTTGAGTGTGCTAAAGTGGCGCAAGGAAGGTACTATGTGTTGCTTCCAAAAAAGTCCCTATGAACAGAGACATTAGGGTCCTTCTAGAGAGCTACTTATGGGGTTTTAATTTTGAAAGCCGAAATGTATAGATGTAATAATAGTAACAATGATAAAGAAGACTTGGATATAGAATATCATTATTATTCCTATCTTTTATTATTAAATATCAATGTTTTTAATTTTGAGTAAATTTTATCATTTCTTAGAATCTATCCCTGTCCTCTCTCTTTCTCTCTCTCTCTCTCTCTCTATTTATATATCTATGTGTGTGTGTGTGTATGTGTGTATGTATGTAGTATACATTAAATAAACCATACAAAAATTAAATAAAGAAAAAACAACTATCACGATATACCATATATTGCTATGGCATTTTTGCAGTTGGATGGTACAGGCTAATATATGAGATTTAAAACACTGGGACTGTTGGTGAAGAGTAATAAAATAGGTTAATAGTGAGCACCACCGGAGACATTGTTGGAGAAGAGTGGGAGTTCTTTGCACAAAAAGAGGTAAAGGTGAGCGGTGTTTGTTACACTGTTGGTGTAACAGAAGCATGGAAACTAAAGCAAATTTTGGTATTCAAGAGGTTTCTGTTATTTAAAAAGTTCGTAGTTACTCAAGTAATTTAAAAATAATGGCTGCCAGGGACGGTTATGCCACAGCAGTTTTTCAAAAAATTTTGCAACAATCTTCCGCACTAACCATTAACATCTACCAATAATGAAGAGGAGACATTATAAACAACAATTGATGAGTTGATAATGTAAAATTCTAATTTAAAAGATCTTCCTTTTCTTGCTACTAATTTGTGTTCCCAAATAGATATATATCAACTGAATATCTAAACTTAAAGAAAGGAATGATTATTTATTAGTTTTTTTATTAGTTGCTCCATTATTTAATGGAGAACGTGTCCTTTTGTTTCTATTTTATACCATCCGTCTAAAAGACCATGCATCTTTGAAGATTATCCCATCTAAAGCTCCAAAGTAATGAAGTATAACAATTAACATACCTTCTTCAAAGGCCAGCTGCTCCCACGCCTTCCTTTTTACAGCTCGAGTACCAGCCTGAAATGAAGTGCATGCATTTATCAGGGAATCGATTTAAATGAACCGGTTGCATGATATTAAGTGAGTGTAAGGTCCTGCACTATTTTTCCCAAAACTTGGTCATAGCAGTCATTCCCACATGCAATTACCAACCAGAAATTAGTAAATACATATCTTCAGCGTAATTGCAATAAATTTCATAAACTAACTACCATTATTTAACCCTTTAAAACATGATAAAAAATACTATAGTAAAGACAATGTTCTAGAATCGTTTATTCTAACCCAGAAAAGGAGAAGAAAAGAAAAAATTATAATAAAACATACAAACTTGAGCTAAAAGTACTTACCACCACATTGTCCCAAGAGAAAATTAGACCATAAGCTTCATCTGGCTTCATTGCATACCGTATGCGGTGAAGAAAGCCATCTTGCAATTTGTCATTCAAATAGTCCTATTTTCAAATAGAATTGTCAACCTTCAGTCATAAATTACACTATACTAGCATCACATAAGTACAAAGAGGCAAGGAAGTAAAATCTGAAGAGAAACTAGAAATTTCTATGATGACAAGAAATTTCTTACCACATCAACTTTTAATGGTCCATCCGTCCTAAAAGTCTCAAAGCCTTCCCCATATTCAGCTCCAATAGCCTGGAAGGAAACAACGAATTAGAAAAGTTACAATCACTTTAAATTGATAAACACACTGTTCCAACAAAATTTTGTACTATAGACAGGAAATGAAAAGTGTAAATATAAAAGACCTGCCCTATGAAAACGAAATAAAAAGTAGCTATAAAACAATAACCTTTTTCATAACAAACATGCTCTGGTAAACAATTTAAGTACTCGTTGGATAAATCTTACAGAAGAAGAGCTTGTGAGTATTGAGTACTTGGGCACGTAGGTAAACATCAAGGGCATACTGAATACGTGCTTATCATATAAGCAACTATGCTTAAGTTGTTAGAACTGACGCGGAGGAAATTGGATTAAATTGTTTTTATATACGCTGTACGATATTTTCTAAGTCATTACAGACATCATAAGCTATGTTAATAAGGTCATTCAAACTCTTGCACAAGTGTTTATGTCATAATATAAGACCAATTAAGTTGCAGATATCCTCTTTCAAATAAACCCTTATTCCAATACTCTTGTCAAATAAGAGCTCATTCATACGCTTTACAAATAACCTAATAAACTCATTTTTTGTAACTTCAGTGAGAACCCTAATAAATTAAGTTCAAGAACGGAAAACCACTTTCAGAGGCCGAAATAAACTCCTTAAACACACCGTATATCCAAAAACATAAAACACTATTTAACCGGTGCTCGAAGTGCTAGCCAGACGTAAAAGAAAAACCCTGAATCTCGATTAGGTGTAGAACATTAGGAAAAAAAATGGATACGATGATTTTTAAAACACTTGAGAATTAACATGAAATGAGTAGAATCGATACCTCCTCCACGAAAAGCTTATTGGGTGTGAATTGCAGCCCATTCACAGAGCCAAATTCATCGGACTTAGAACTGCAACGAGCAATTAGCCGATTCTTAACCAAACCCGAACGCTTTAAATTCTGAAAATTCCAAAAGAAAAATAAGAACTCACATAAACAAAATAGCAGTAAATACATACGTGAATATACGTGGAGAGAAGCAGAGAGAGAGAGGGGAAATCGCATACTGTGAGGTGGGGAGGAAAAGGAGAGGGTTGAAGGCGATAAGGGTGTGTTGGAGGAATTGCATGAGTAGAAGCTATGGAATTTGCGAAAGTGGTGAAGTCCATGGTTTTGGGATAAACGGCAGCAACGTTAATGTTACGGAAGCAGAAGAGAGGGGAAGAAGATGATGACGACGATGTTTTGTTTCAGTCTTTATATGATTTGTGTCTGTTCCCAATCCAAATCCTAATGTTTTAAATTCTGATCCTAAGCCACCTTCCGCCTCTCAATTTTGCACCCTCCTGGATTTTCCTTTGTTTCCTGCTTTTCTACTCACGTGACATCTCACGTGCTCCACTTCTTCACCGGATAAGAAAATGATCTTCTTTTTTTTTTTTTCAAAATAGCACTGTTACTCTTTTTATTTTCCCACTTAACATACTGTTTCTAATATTTGCGGCAGTAACACCCTTTTAAATTAGTTCAGAATTCAGTTTTTGGAAAACTGAATTTCGTTATTTGAAAAATCGAATTTTGACCTTCATGTTGAAAATGATTTGGAAAACGGTCAGAATTTAATTTTTGAGAAACCGAATTTTGAATTACATTTTTTTTTCATTTTTATTAAATTTGTTTTAATTAAGAGGGAAGGAAAACATATTTTAAAATGTAGTAACTGATTTAATATTTTGAAATAATTAAATATTTAAAAATATATAATTATATTTTTAAATAAATTAAGTTTTTTATTATTTGACATGCAAAATGTATATATAAGTAAAAGTTATATTTTGAAAATAAAAAAATAAATAATAGATTGAAATTTATTTGTGGAAGGAGAAAAATATTTAATTGTATAATAATTCAAACTAAAAATAATTATTTAAAACTGCACACATTAAATTTTAATATCAAATTTTAACTACAATTATGGATGCCTAATTTATAAACTTTCAACCAAAACAAAATAATAATCAAATCTTTTTTACAATCAACAACAACTTTTCAATCAATTATTTATTTCTCTATTTTAACATATAATTTTTAATAATCACATTTCAAATCAACTTAATTTATTTCAAAATATAATGGGTTAAACATGTTTTTGGTCCCTCAAGTTTCAATAAATTTTGAAATTAGTCCATCATTAAAACTTTATACCAATTTAGTCATTAATCATTCAAAATGCGTGAATTTAGTTCTTTTAATCAAATTTTGTTAAGTTTATTTGACGTTTCAAGCACATTTTATAATAGTATTTAAGTTAACATTGAAGCAAAAATATGTCAAATAATGTAAATAATTTAAATACTATCATGAAATGCGCTTGAAACGTTATATAAACTTAACAAGATTTGATTAAAATGACTAAATTCACGCATTTTGAAAGATGAAGGACTAAATTGGTCAGAATTTTTGAGAAGGGACTAATTCCAAATTTCGCTGAAACTTGAAGGACCAAAAACATATTTAACCCAAATGTAATTATATATTTTCAATATTTAATTATTCTAAAAAGTTACATTAATTCCTACAATTTTTTACTAAATTAATTTATTATAATTCCTACAATTAATTTTTTCTTTTTCTATAAAAAATAAAACTAAACAAATAAAAAATTAAATTTTAGTTTTCTTAGAAGAAAACGAAAATTAAAAAAAAATCCAGAATTCAGTTTTCCAGAAACTGAATCTGACTGGTTTTTTGATAATTTAAAAAAAAAAGTGAGAATTCGATTTTTCAGGAACCGAATTTTAATCATTTTCAGAAGTGTAGTAGATCGGTAAATAAAAGATAGAGTATCTATTTGATCGATTATTTTTGGATACGTGCTACTGCAGAAGAAAAATTCATAAGAAAGCAACTATTTTCATTGCTATCATTACCCAATTGCTTTAATATTGTTTATTTTACTTTTATTCCTTTTATATGATTTATTTATCTTAACTTTATTATATTTGGCGCATACTGCATCAAACTTTTCAATTTTCCATCGACCAGAAATGACACACACAAAAACAAACTATGTATTTTCTTTCTTTCAAAAGATGTTATTTTGATTTCGCCGTATTTTCTATATTTTTTCATCCCAATATCTACCCATTACAAATTGTGAAAATTTAAAATTTTGATGATTAAATGGGTTAAGACAAAAAAAGATCATAAAATAAAAAAAAATAACTGAGTGATAAAATGTACAATTTTCTTTTTAAATTTACGAATACCATATTTTTTAGTATAACATAATTTGATTATGGACTAAGAAGGTTACTTTTCTCCTATTATAAAAATATAAAAATAATTAAATAGAAATAGATGAGTTTTCGTAATAAAACTCAAATATATATTTTAAAATGAGAAATTTTTAATTTTGATCCTTATAAAAAGTTTCATTCTTTTAGTCTTTTTAAAACTTAAAAAATCATTTTTTTTAATTTCTAGTATTATATAACATTGGTTAATTGCTTCTGTTAAAAAAAATAGTATTCAAGGTTAAGCAAAAAAAATAATCATGATATGACACCGCAGTGTTGTAATATAATATAAATATGTGACACTGCAAAATAGTACTTAAAATTCATAAAATAACTATTATTTAAAAACTAATATTCCGGACTAAAATTAGTACTTTTTTAATTTAAAAAGGATAAAAATAAAAAATTATATTTTACAAAAACTAAAACAAAAGTTTATACATTTTCATAACGAGTAGAAATAGTTATTTTAAATTTTTACAGAGGTTTAAAAAACTATAAACACTAAAATCAAGATTCACTAATCTTACCGCAACTAAAATGTATTTAAGATTTAATAATAATAATTACTATTATTAAAAAATTAAACAATCTAAAACAATAACTTTCTAATTTTTTATCTTTCATATCATATCTCTTCAACCAAAGAATATCTCCACTCAACTTCTACTCTTTTTCTTTTCTGTTTTTTTTTTTCATTAATTTCTTAAATCTATGTCAAATATATCATTTCAGTCACTGGCAATAAAATAAAATAGAAAAAATAAAATAAAGTAACTGTTTTTAATGATTCCTATGAGGACTGATATTAAATTAAAAACCTAATGACATTTTTATAATTAAAAAATAAAAAACAAAAAAAAAAAGACATGGAATACCAACTATAGTGGACAAAGAAATGTACCCCGCTCAACATAGAAAAATGCAAGGAACAGTCCGGTCACTATTAAATACTATATTGTTGATTAATATTTATTGAAAATGTAAATTATATGAATTTTGTTCTTAGTTTAACATTTTTTAATTAATTTTAACAAGTATGAAAGAGTGTGTTAAGAAAATAAAAGCGTTTTTCAACATTTCTGAATCAACAATTATTAAACTTATATACTGATACAAACCAGGTGCTAGAACATACTTCTAATAATAAAATCTTCAAATATGATCCAACTTTGACTCTATGCATCCAAGCAAGCAAAATAATATAATGTACTAGCTCCATCAAAGCTAGCTACAGAATTACAAACCAATCACTCAAACAACATATTTTACAAAACCAGACATAACATGAACCAATAAAGAATGACATGGGAACATAAAGATGCACCAGCATGGGGATTGAGGATCGAAATTTATGTCCTTTTCTTGTTTGGTTTTGTCAATGGGGGGAGTGATATTTGAATGAATCCAAATTTCTTCCTCTGTGGCATGAACTGCTTCTGATTGCTCCCATCTTTCTCAGGCTTTGTTGGAAGAGTTAGATCTTCCCTCAATGCTTCAAGCATTTGACTTAACGCCACCTTTTGTCTTTCAGTGTGCTCTTCCATTTCCTTTCTTGTAGCATGTCCTTCGGGAACCTGTTTTCTGCTAAGTACATCTCTCATAGAAATTGTGGGTCTTAATGTTGCCTTTGGAGTTGACCTGGTTACATCATCATGCACAGAATCTTCACAGATTCCACCATGATTAAGCTTGTTACAATAAATAGTGTTATACCTTCTAAGATCATCCTCTGGAATCCATCTCCTCAGAGCCTCTTCAACAGCATGTTGCTTTTTGTTTGCAGATTCAACTCTGTTTAAAGCATCTGTCAAGACTTTTTTGCTGTGTAGAACTTCCTCGGTTGCTTCCTCCAACTTCTTCAAAATACTCAGTTTAGAAACTTTTGTTTCGTCAATTTGAAACCTTGCATCTATTACCTTCTTCAAAGTTGACTCCTCTGGTATCTGAGCCTTGGAGTTTAGGGGAGAACGATCTCCAAAAGCAAAAGTGACTTTCTCAGGCTCTGGCAGAACATATCCTGAAGATCTGTCAGCATTAGATAGAGCCTTGATTTCAGCAAGAGCAATAGCTTCTGCTGCTTTTGCAGCTTCTTCCATCTTTTTAGCAGCGAGCCACCTCATCTCAGCAGTCTTAACACTGAATCCATATTCTTCATACACACTTAAGGGTTTTGAAGGTTCAGATCTTCTAGTTTCAACCATTCTATTGCACTGTCCGGAATCAGAATTGAGATTTCTTACAGTATTAGTAGGGTTACCTGAGCCACATTCTACATGAGATGCTGCTGGATTTAGTTTTGTCTGCTCTTGGACCCTCTCCAGAGCAGAAACTGCTGCAAACTTTGATGCTAGCTTTTCCCGTGTCCTCTCCAGAAAAATTTTCTCTTTCTTCATCTTCTTATTCAAAGACTCAACAGAGGATTGTATAACCCCAAGTTCATTTATAGTTTTGCCTAAATTCAACTTGGCTTGCTTCAACTCCATTAGGATCATATCAGGTGATGATGACATGATAGAGCACGGGCTTGGAATTTGCATCATCTGTTCTTGATTATTCAGATTGTTTCCACAATTTTCCTTATCCATTTCCTTAATAATGGGAGTTCCAACTTGTTCATATGAATTTACATCTCGTGATGCAAAACATTTCATAGCCTCTTTTTGCAATTGCTGCTTCAAGTCCTCCACAATTCTCTTAGTAGCTCCCAGTTCTTCCAGCACGTCAAGAGTTTCAAGTTCTTTCACAATCAAATCCTTTTCCAACTCTGCTGCCTGTTCCTCCACTTTCTTTATATCAAAATCTTCAATGCTGTTCTGCTAATGATAATCTTCTTCTACATCAGAAAGTAAACTAACACACAGGGCATGTATCATGAATGTACAAAGAACTATCCTACTTAAAACACATTAGTAATCTACTAACCTTGCAACCAAATTTCTCTACCAAATAATTAAAGCATCTCATTGTCTTCTAACATTAATAAATAAAGGAGTAGAACTTAGATCCAAAATGCTTATAAGTTTTTTTCTCTTTGCATTATTCTTTAACTAGAATACCAGTTTTGGTATTTCGCGTAATAAAAACTTGTTAAAAAAATACTACAATTTCTCAGTGTTTACTCAAAAATTTGAATCTGCATTGTAGTCCTGCTGCATTGTAGTCCACAATTTTCTAACTTTAAGGTACATTAAAAGAATCTGAAGGTGTATGCACGTTATTTAAGTCCTACATCTAATTATTTATTGTTAATTTTATCTTTAGACATGTATTCTCATATATTCATATTATACTAAAATCACGTCTCACATCACATTCAAAATTGGATAAAAATGAATGATGAATATTAGTTTTAGGAACTCCTTTAGTTTTGTTAATTCTTCGTATTGAAGTGCAATGAATTACAATCTAAAAAACTAATTTAGGCATTTATCAATTGAATTGAACATCAGAAATACTTAGGCATCTTCATTTATGTTTTGTCAAAATGACAAAATATGCTCAACAACCTAGTGTTAAGAAGAAAAAATGAAATAATTCAGAGCAATATAAAATTAGTGTATAAGTAAAAAATCATCTTGTAAAACACAAATACAAAAATTCATTTTAATAGGATTTATTCAGAACTTATATATCAATTGATGCACGATTAATCTAGTTTAATTAATAATTTTGAATTTAAGTTTTGAACATTCAACCAACCACTTCGATTACTCTAGTAAGAACTTTGCTAAAATGAAAAAATAGAAAACGAGTCCAAGGTGCAGAAAAATAGAACCAAAACACTTACAAAAAACGGTATCCAAGGCCCGCTACCTCCAAAACGGGTCACGGCCTCTTTAACCGACCCAAACGGCGGTGACGTGTCAATCTCCGCTCGGAAATTCACTCTCCGAATTCCGCACGACCCGATTCCGCCATGGCTCCCCGCCTCGGGTCTGACTTCCCTTATGGCGGGCGTTCCGGGCACCCCATCGGCGGCGGCGGCGGCGTCTCGAGTTTCTGCCATTTCGACGAAAACAAGAAAAGCGTAGGAACGCAAACGCGGGCTTCAGAGAAGAAGCATGGAAAAAACCCAGACGCGAAAAGGTTGTTTCTTTGTGGAAGCTTGGACTTCCGCGAAGAACCCATTGCGGAATTTATGCAATCCGAGGATGATGGAAATGGAAGGAGGGGCGTGATGATTATGTCGCGTGGCCGAGTCGCGACTCGGTGAGCCAAACGGGTAAAGGAAAAGAGGAAAGGGTTGCAGAGGACGCTTTTGCGAGGGACCTTTTCCTTTTTCCGTTGAATGATAGGGTGGGGCTGAGAACCATGGGTTATGGTGGTGCGCTTTAAGGTGGTTGGTTGGTGCGAGTGATAACCAATGAGGGAGTGACACGTCATAAGGATATTGAGGTCGTTGTGTTGGTGATTGACTGGGAGCGTGATTGGCGCAGAAAAGCGTTGTGATTGACTTTTTAGCGGGGAAAAGGTTTGAAGTGGTACCGAACGAAACGACGACGTTTCGGTCGACCCACCAGCACTAACTCGCTTTGGTTACTGCTACGATTAGTTTCAGTAGTGCGCACGCAGTAAAAGCATTCCCAATTGCCATGGCTACAGTGAAATTGTTGCTTTAAGAAAAGTTTTTAGATTTTTATGCTTAAAATAGAGTACCCAGGATTCAGTGCATATAGGTAAAGTTAAATCTATGCAAACACGTCCTGGGTCTAACAACAACAGATACTTTTAAACAGAACAAATTTTAAATAGTTTTCTTATGAATTAAAAATAGATTCTATACAAGTTAATTTGAATAATTTCTACCATATCAATTTTTTAAATTCTTAATTTTATTTTATAATATTTAAAAAATCTCAAAAACACTTACGAAAAATACTTATCGAAAACATATTTATCTCTCTCATTCATGACTAATAATATCTCTTACCTATTTTTTAAATAAGATATTCTAGACATTATTATTAACTTTAATATTTCAGTTATCACATTAAAATTTTTTAAAAATAAACAAATGCAAAGTACGGAAAGTCACTAAACTCAGGTTAAAAATTATACTACGAAAATATAAACAAACTATATCGATTATAAAAAAAAAATCTAAATAAATATAGAGATAGAATATTAAATTACTTATATTATCCTTTAAAGTTCACTGATCAGTACAATACTTTTTTAAAAAGTAAATGAGATATGTCTTAACTATTTTAAACAACTATATAGTTCTATTTCTATTTGAATATTTTTAAGCATTTCTTTTATTATGAAATATGACTAGATAATATAAATATCTAGCATATAATGAAAATAGTACTTTTCTAAAATAAAAACAAGTGTTAACTAAAGCTCTTTATATAAGCTTAAATATTTTAAAGCACTTGCTAAACTAATCAGTTTTAATATGTTTTTAAGAACAAATAAAAGTTATTTTTAAATAAGCTAAATTTGACACAATAATGTGTTCAGTTAACAATTTAAAAAGGCATTAAACATGACAGCTTTAAAAAAATAAAAGTTTTTAAACATATCATTATTTTATTTATCAAAATGTTCTCACGTACTTGCTAAATATGTCAAAAAGATAAATATGGATTTCAAGAAATATATGTGACTAATATGTCACTAATCCTTTAAATCATATCTAACTGATATTTTTTATAAAAAATCATATCTAAATACATTCCGATAAAAAAAAATAAACATATAAGTAACATATCCATTATAAAAATCAAAATAACAATTTTTATCTCATTTCTGTTTTGCCGTGTAACTACCATTTTTGCATGCCTCCATAATTATAAAACCTCATTACCCAAAAAAAGAATCTATAAAACCAACTTATAGATAGAGTAATTATTCAGTAAAGTTCTCGTTAAAATGGTAAATTTATTATTCAAAATTTCCAAAAAGGGATGGGTCTAAAACTTCGGACATAATAAATTGAGATTCAAATATCTAGAGAGAAGTTTACGAATAACATTAGAATAGAAAAAAAAAAACTGTAATTAATCAGTACTTATGATTCATCATTTTATTTCCTCAGTTTTTTTTAAAAAAATCGTGTATTCAGTTAGAAAAAAGATACGTTATATTTTATACTGTGTATCAATTTAATATTTATTTTTATATCGGTACATTTTGTTTTAAAATAATAAGATACGATACATATTACCTGTATATTAAAAAATATATAAAAATTATTAAAAACATGATAAATATTATTATTATTGTGTAAATCTAAATTAAAATCAAATGTATTGAACATTTTTAAAATACAAATTTATAAATTATTATTATTATTGATAAATATCAATAAAATATATTAAAATATTAGAAATATGAATACATGATATAAGTATACATATTATCTGTATATTAAAAATTATATAAAAATTATTAAAAACATGATAAATATTATTATTATTGTGTAAATCTAAATTAAAATCAAATGTATTGAACATTTTTAAAATACAAATTTATAAATTATTATTATTATTGATAAATATCGATAAAATATATTAAAATATTAGAAATATGAATACATGATATAAGTATTAGTGCCAATGGATCATAGGTTATATACTATCGGTAATATCCTTTTAATATTACCGATATTTGAATCTCAAATTTCTTAAAATCTTAAACTATTGGATCCTTTTATTAACAATTATATGGTGTGAATAAATATACATTTTTATGAATTAACGCGTGACAGCTTATACAGTTGTTCCATATACTACCAAACTTTTCATTATGAGAGTGCAAAAGAATCGCATCTTGATGCTCAATGATGATAAATCATCACTTAAGAAGTCTCTAATAATTAGTTTACCATTTTTTCCCACTTAGTAAGAGAAACATGAATCGAACACGTTTTACCAAAGCAGAGAAAATAATTTAAGTAGGTAACGTGCATAACAAAATAAAAAAGATATTATTATAACCTCTTCATCATAATTGTCATGATTAGCTCTTTCAGCGGGGAAAAGGAAAATGCATGCAGTGTTGCAAGTTGGCTGGCCAAGAAAATAAATATTTGATAATTTGATTAGATTTGCATGAAGTTGATTGGGAGATAAAGAACCTTGTCCTTTATTGAATTTAAATATTATTTACTTTAATGGTATACTATATACTTTCGGATCTTAGGACTGAGTGCTCACTACTAGGTCAAAAATTATATCAATTAGTTAAGGCGCAACTCTTTTTATTTAGGAGTGTAACACAAGCCCAAGTGTCACGATTTATTCGATTGTGACCTGACCAGCTGGCCTCCGCCACAGGACAATTGTGCAACCCACAACAACCTTCCCCTTAACAATTGTCCACTACGAATCGAACTCATGACCTTGGCTCTGATACCAATTGTTAGGTTATGAATATTAAACCGATCATGAGATGCATCAAATCATCGATATAATCAATTATTTTCAAATATTAAGAGCAGTTCCTAATATAATAGTAGAATGTGGAAGTGTACCTAAACAATAATTAGGAACACAATATAGATGAAAAATTATACTTGATTAATGAAAGATTTAGAAGTTGTTTACGTGTGAAATGATACTGCTCTCTTTTCTGGTAGGAGGTTATCCAAGAACGTATCTTACAAATGTGATATTACTTCGTCTCATAAAACTGACTAATGGGATATCAATTTTATATCCTTACAAGTAGAGACGAAAGACATCTCAACAAGTTCTTAAATACTTAAGTTCATCACACTGTTCGTTGAACAATCCAACCCGAATAGTTCATGATAAACCCAATATATATTATCCATAAATTAATAACAATTGTGCAATATAATTGATATTTATAAATAATATAATTTATTAATTAATGTTAATCTACAATAATAATAAAATAGAAAATAATAATTTTATAAAATAAAACGTTTAGATTGTATTGAGGTTTTTTTTTTTTTTTTAAGTTTGTCTTATGATGTAACTCAATGCAATGTATTATGAACAAGTTAATTAGTAATGGTGAGTGATGATTTTCAGGAATTTTTTCTTATTTTTTCAACTTTTATGGCTATTAAAATTAAATTGAGATGTTGGGAAACGACATGGAATATCGTAATATTTATTGAAAGCTATAATTATTGGTGCTTTTAATTTGGATAACTGAAAATGAACTTTATCACTTGTATAGTGAAGAGAAACTTAACTCCGAATTCAAATATGTATCATGGTCTATTGCTCTATGTTTAATGTAAATCTTATTCCAAATACTCTTTTAAAGTTTTACAATTTAAAACAAGTAATATAAATATAAATGTTTTAGAATGACTACTAAAAAGCCTTAAAGTTTTATATTTTGAGTATTTTTTTATTATTATAAACCGAAATTTAAAAATAAAGTTTCCATTATAAAATAAACCAAACCAATTACATACACATGTATGAATATAAAATAATAATGTCATGCCACTCTTTTATGGGTAGCCTATGTTCGACTAATCTTCACCAACCCATTATAGGTAGTTCTTTCTGCATCTCCATATTTTTTTTCTTCCATCCTTATACATAAAATCTTAACTATTCATTTTTTCATCTTAGCTAATGTAATTTAAAAAAACATGTAAAAGAATGATTTTTAAATTACATAACTTGAAAGTTAAAACTAACTTTAGAAGTTATTTGATTTTTGAATTACGCAATTTAATTATTTTTTTAACTTTTGAATTATATAATTTTAATGTTTTTCTAAATAATGATTTTAATCCAAAAATCATTTTTAACTTCCAGATTACTTAATTTGAAATTTAAAATATGTTTTTGGATTATACAATAAAAAAAATAAAATGAGAAATGTTTTATATGAGATATAGAAAAAAAATCACAGCCTTACAAAAGAGCTTTTCAGCCTTTTTATATATAAGTTGTCATTAGGAAATTTCTTTCTATGCTTCCAAGATTTTTTCTGCCTTTCCAAAAAATTTTTAAAACTTAAAAATATTTTTTATCATTAGAGAAAAAATATATAAATTGCACTCCCAAATTTAATTCAGGTAAAAGTGTTTCTGGAAGTCAACATCCGATAAAAAATTTGAATTTCTGGATGTGAAAAAATATATATTTCAAGTTATATTTGGGCCTTTTTCATATTTTAGTCATCGTTTATAGCTTTAAGGCTACTGCTTCCCGCACTCCATTTTTTCTCTGAAACACCTATCTCAAGTTTATTGTCAAATATAAACTCATGCAGTAGTGCAAGTGAAACATTAAAACAGTAATATTATTGATGCAATATTTGTATTATGTTTTTTAAATTTTGTTTATGAAGACTGGTTCACAAATTAGTGAATTAAATATCATGCAAGACAGACCAACAAAATTAACTAACAATTCTTTTACTGGTCGATCCAATCAAACATGATTTTTTACTGGGAGTCTATCCATATTACTAACTAAATCCAAAGACACTTCTCATCTTTTTTATGCCTTTAAAAACAATCCAAAACCCTCAACAAAAACTGATTTAGTTGAGTTCAATAAAACAATCCATGATAGTTAAAAGAAAGACCAAAATAACAATAATAAAGCGATGAAGAAAGCTACTACGTTTGTCGATTATATGATTTTGAATATCATGGGATTAGGTTAGCATTAATTGATGATGCTGGGCACAGTACAGCGTCAAAATTGTAACATGGGAATTTTCAGAAGTAAACATTTGATATTCCAGCTGCCACATAATTAATGCTTGTCGCGCAGAGGAAGAAAAACAAATTCTTGCTTCAGTGGGGTCTCTGCATTCACTCCCAATATTATGTTCTCTGCTCAGACTATGCAATTCCCCTTTCCTTTCTATTATACACACTCATCTATTTCAATGCCACACACACATTTTTATTATTTATTGTACACCCCATGGCCCGGAGGGTTCTAAATAATAATTGATTTTAATATAATTAATTTATATATATATATATATATATATATATATATATATATAACTTTTATTATATTTCGGTATATCCAATAAGTCTCATATCAATCGTGACAAAATAACGGACAATCCCTCGAGAACGTGGTGGTTTTTCCTAACTATATGTCTACTGAACCAACTCATGTTGGATATAAATTCTATTTTGAAGCTCTACATTGTGAATAAGACAATGATATTTTAACCCACTTTTTTTGACTCACTTTTAATCCACCATTTCAATCACCATTAGATCATCACATCACATCACTAGAGAGAATCAAAATAAATGATTTAATGATAATTGAAGAAATGGGTTAAAAATAGATAAAAAAGGTGAGTTAAACTATCTTGGGTTAAATATGTTTTTTGTCCCTCAAGTTTCAGTAAATTTTGGAATTAGTCCCTCTTCGAAGCTTGATACCAATTTAGTTCTTCATCTTTACAAATATATGAATTTAGTTCTTCTTACCAAATTTTGTTAAGTTTATCTGAAGTTTCAAGCACATTTCATGATAGTATTTGAATTGTTCACACTATTTTGACATATTTTCGCTTCAATGTTAACTTAAATATTATCATAAAATGTATTTAAATGCCAAATAAACTTAACAAAATTTGGTAAGAATGATTAAACCTACATATTTCTAAAAATAAATGACTAAATTAATATCAAGTTTTAAAGAGAAACTAATTCCAAAATTCATTCAAACTTAACGACCAAAAATGTATTTAATCCAAATATCTTTGTTCTTTTTATCCTTTTGTGAATAAGAATGAAAAGTTGACAAGTTTGAATAACATTAAAACAGGTACAGCAATCACTGTATCACATTAAACTGATGTCTGTGTTGTGCATGGTGTGAAACCGTGAAACCCTTTATGACCATGTCACGTCGCAGTACAATATTACGTACAACGTCAATACACTCGCATTTTGTCTGTTCTCATAATTTAACCACTTTCACTTGTTAATTTCTATTCAACTCATCATCGTCTTCCTCCATATCCATCATTCTATACTACTTTCCATCTTCCACAACATGTATTTCACTGTAACATAAACACCCTTACGCTAATCCTATCTTCATTCACTTTACATGTCTACTCTTCAAATCACCAATGATGTTGGAAAAGTTAATATAATGTTTAGGTTTTGCCAAAACATCAATGTTATACATTTACGTGTAGTGTAGGCACTGCCTTGAGTGTCCCAGCCCCACTTCCTGTCACTTGTTTCATTTATTAGTGTCCAACATCACATCACCAATTTTCGCAGATTCTCCTTCCTTCAAACCACATCAACTATTTCGGGTGATAAATGATGCCCTTGTAAATGCATGCCTCCCATAATATTCATCAATCCCAAAATCTATGGTCCAAATGCTTTCAAAAACAATTGTGCAGCTACCCATTGTATTAGGTTTTATGGTTTGTCTGCCCTCTATATAAGCCATTAAATATACTCGCAATTAATTTGGTCCTTTCAAAAATTTCATTTTCAAATACTTTATACTAACATTTATTATACTTTTAAAAGAAATTATATATGCATTAAATGAATACAAAAGTTTTTATATATACGTAGCTTTTTTTAAGATGTTATCCTCTTTAATAAAAAAAAATATATACCTCAGTTTTGTATATATAGTTAAAAATCTAACTAGGTGTCCAGTTCACAATGATTATGAATAAAATAATGATCCTGTCAGGAAGTAGGAGAAGAAGCTAGTTGTTTTCATTGTTGAGTAACGTGAACACTTCAATTTTATATTTCTCAACTGTCGGGTCCTGCAAACCAAGCATAACATTGCTAGAAAATAACTCTCTTTTCAGATCTTGAGCCATTTAGATCTGAGTTTAAGCCAACACAACACACACACTTGTGTCTGAGTTTATCCACCAAAATGTTGAGTGAGGGTGCGAACAATCACTCATCCAAAATGTCCTTCAGAATAACAAAAGATGATAGGTTTTTCTCGAGGCTAATGGCGAAGGAAGCCACCACCCCAAACTCCTCTTCGAGGATCTTCTATTACGGAGAAACTTCGGTTGCTGTTCCTTTCACCTGGGAGGCACAACCTGGTACCCCCAAACACCCTTTGTCTCACACATCTCTACCACCTCTCACACCCCCACCTTCCTATTTTTCAAACTCACACAGTGCCAAGGGAACAACCTCCAAGCCCAACAACATCTTCTCAACCATTTTTCCAAGGATTTTAGGGCAAAGAAAGTCTCATCATGACTCACCACCAACGTCTTCTAGGTCACCTTCTTCGTCGCCCTCGTTTTCCTTCAGAGACAAAGGAAGAAGCCCCTCCTTCTCACACCCTTTGAAACACAAATGTTCCAATGGGTTTAGATGGTGCTATCCTTTTGGGAGCATGATCAGGAACGTAAATGTAAGCCATGGTGCGGATTAGTTATAGTTTAATTGATTGTTGGAAATTTGTTATTCTGCATTGTTTTAATGTTGTAGAGATCCTCACAATTTATATATATATAGTTGTGTTAATTAGTACTTTCTCTCTTCCATGCCTTTAACCTCGTTGATTCTGTACTTCCCCTCTTCTTTCTATAAACACTAGGATGCCAAAAAAAGTGACAAGGATAGCGATCGCTGCCTGAAAATCATGCAAGGCTTCGTAGCTTGTATTCTAAATGCTGGAGGGTTATTTTTTAGAAATTTCTCTAGGATAAAATTTTAACTATGCTCAGAATCCAATTAAATGTTTTATGTAGAATCTGTTTATTACAAATATCATATACAACAAATTTATAGATGTACACACTATTTTATCATTCGAAAGACATTTTGATAATTTAAGAATTGTTTACGACTCGTGATTAGGCTATTTTAACAATAAAAAATAAATTTAATTAAGTTTTTAAGATAAATTAAAATATTTTTAATTAACTTTTTATTTGAAAAAAAAAATCTATTAAATACTCACCATTTTTATATACTTTAATTGAAATTCAGTTATTTAATTTTTTTAATAAAATGACGTGATTGTTACTTTATTTTGTCTTTTTAATTATTTGTGTGCATTGTGGTTACGTATAAATATGATATGGTAATTAATATAAAATTAAGAGCAACTTTTATTATTCTCCTTGAGTCCTTGGAAGAGATTATGATATTTTTATTATTTTCATCAAGAAACTCTGAATTGTCACTATTAATGTAATCCTTCTTCATTTAGAAAATTTGGTGAAACTGACCCCAGGAAATATATAATTCCATTGAATTAAGCCGTAGGTAGTTCGTATCTCATTTTCTTGACACATTATAATTTTTTTTTTATTTTACTTTATCTCGTCTTTATGATTTTAGATATGATTATTAAATGAATTTGATGGTGCTAAAGTAATATTATCAAAGAGATTTATTTTTAATATTTTCTGTATGAATAGAATTTTGACATGTGTCTATTTATTGTAAAAAAAATACTTATTTTCAGTTAAAATTTATGTTTAACACGGTTACCTTGTAACATTATAAAAACGTTTTTCATTTACAAATTTTAAAAAAATACAAGTAATTTTAAATAAACATATTTGTTTAGACTAAAAAAAACACTTTTAATAAAAAGGCCAATTTTTGGATTTCTATTTTTAATTTATTACTATTTATTCTTTAGATTGACGGTAAATTGTTATATTTTTTTATTAAAGTTAAAATGTGCTTTAAGAATAAGAAACGAAAAGAGCTATATATACAAGTGATAAAACAATATTAACATTGTTTTGGTAATTGATCTTCTATAGCATTTAAGATTTTTTTTTTTCCATGAATTTGACTTATGCCTATATTAGCTATTGTTATTCTTCATGATTAATAGTATCACTATCATTTCCACCATAAACTTCCCTAAAAATATCTATATCTCATAAATTTACCATTTTAATATAATTGCGAAGTATCATAAACATGCTAATATAATTGAAATTTGAATTTTAAGTTTAAAATTATCCATACTTCATAATATGTTTTTTAATCAGATTGGGCTTCAACCGGATTGGGCTTTCATCATTACTAAAAAACCTGTAAGCCCACTTTAGTGTATGTCTGTGATATTTGGACAATAACATATTGTGAGCCCAATATTTTGTCAAAATCCGTGAGTTAAAAATCTCAAACCGTCTCATTCAAGGATTGATTGAGAAGATGACAAGTTAGTCAACCGATTTTTATTTTTTTTTTAGTTTAGAATTTTATTTTATAAAATTAATTTAAATAGACAATTTTAATGAAAAAAATTGTCCATAATTTTTAGTCTAAAATTATCTGAATATTATTTTCAATTTAGTAGCAGCAAAATTCACAAAAGTATTTATAAATATATAATATGCAAAAGTTATTCATTTTCATCGGCATTTATAAAATAATTGATGTAAACAAAATAAAGGTTGCTTTAATATAAACTAATTATTCTCTTTGTATTGATTTATTTGTAAAAATATCAGTAGATTAATTAAGTTCTTTGTGAATACATTTGAATGTAACATTTCAAATAAATTTGTTTGGAAACAATATATGAATTGCTTTTATATTTTTTGTTTTTTCCTTTAGATTTTAATTGAGTAACAATTAACCACCTATTACTAGAGCTGTCAAAACGGGTCACCCGATTCAACCCGGCTCGGCCCGCGACGGGTTGGTCACTTAGTGGGTCAACCCAACCCGACTAATTTATTAGCGAACCAAAAAAATTAGAACCTGACCCGACCCACCACGGGTTGGCGGGTTAAACGGGTTGACTCACTGGCTCACTTAATTAAAAAAAAAACACACACAATTTTTTTTCTTCAATCCCAAGAAAACTAAATTATAATTCTAATTAAAATCTAAATAAATTTTAATACAATCCAAATAAAATCCCAAATTATGTTAAACTCCAAATACAAACCAAAATCACAAAAATATAAATTACTATCTAACATAAAATCATTCTTGTCACTTATCAAATTGTAGTATTAAAGTCTTGAATGGATAAATCCACAACATTTTCTTTACCTTCTTTTATACCAATTTTTGTAAAATGATCCCAAACCTTAGAAGTAGTTTCCCTAGGTCTCTTACTTTCTCTACCAAAATTTGTACCCTCATTATCAATCTCTTCTACGGTTGGTGGCAAAGAATCATTCAAATTATCATTAACACGTTGATCATCTACTGTTTCAAAATTCATTTTGTTCCGTAATCACCATAAACATTAACTATATAAACAAACAACCAAAAATGTCAAGTAGCATAACTTTAAAACAAAATAAAGTATGAAGTGAAAGTGAGAGAGAAAGATGAGATAGATATTAGAACTGTGAAAAGAATGAACAATCAAATAATATAAAGTCTGGAAGCAGCGGTTTCAAGACGACAGCAACAAACAAAAAGGTGCAATGGTGAATTAAAGAGAATAACATTTAGGTTTAAGGTTTTATTTTTTTAATATTATATTATATATATATATATTAATTTAATATTTAAAATTTATTGGCAGGTTGGTGAGCCAATCCGGCTCATCACGGATTCAACCCGAATGAGCTGGGTTTTTAGTGGGTTGAGTTCATTTTTAACCCGTACTGAAATTTGTAATATTTTTTCAACCCAACCCGACCCAAATTCGTGATGAGCCGGATTGGCTCACGGGTTATAATCCAGTTTGACGGCTCTACCTATTACTTTCTTTTACCCGCTTATGCAATTAATGTTTAATGTTCCCTTTTGTACAGAAACTTCAAACTTTGACACCCTTCTTTTAATAGATTTTGATAACATTTAGTTTTGCTTAGGAAGATTGAGAAAGTTACCTTTTTGAGTGATAAATTTTTCATTTGGGAATAAGTATTCTGGAAATTAAAATTTACTCCATAGATAAATAGTCTATTTGAGAAAGAAAGTGTGGACCCAGTTATTTTTATGATAAGAAATATCCCAATGTTATCTCGTGCATTGCTGAACAATGGAACTTGTAGTAAGTGGATGGCCTTTTAATTATTCCAAAACACTGATGATATTGAGTACACATAATAATAATAATAATAATAATAAATAATAATAATATTATTATTATTATTTTTTAACAACAACTAATAAATCAAATAAAGAGATTACATTTGTCGTGTCAGTTTTCTTTTTCATCTTTGCAGCTTTCAGGAACTGTTTCGTTAATGCCGATGTTGAATGATACAGTTATGTTTTTATTCTTCTAGAACTGATCACTGCATGTGTTACAGTTACGTGAGTTGAGAAAATGAGTAGCAGTAACATGTTCAGAATGAACTAGCTTCAACGAGAAGTGTTAGTTGGGTGTAAAGTATATTACTTTAATAATAATTTATCGACAAAACATTATACTTTTATCAATCTTCCAGAAAATTGAAAAAAATAAATATTAGTTTAACCCTTCCCAGGTCAATTGTTGTTATTTTTTTTATTTAAACTATCAAGATTATTTTGATAAAAATGATACAGCAGTCAACTGTTTGTTTATTGGGATAAAATCTACTCGTGAATCATAGAGTATGATACGGTCTATCAAATTCATCCAGCCTAACAAATTAGGTTTAATGTACTTTTCAGTTTATGTTATTAGAAAAAAGAAATTTAAATTTAAAATTTTTCAATCTTGCAATTAACTATAGTTAATTTAATAAAAAAATAAAAAGTATTAATTAGTATAATTAAGATAACAATTCTTTTAAATTAATATAATTATACTTTTACAAATATAATTTATTAAGTAATATATTTATTATTTAATATAAATAAAGTACTTTCATATATATATATATATATATATATATATATATATCCATAATAAAAAAATATTAAAAAATAATTGTAAAATTTTACGATACAAGAAAAATGTTTTATTAACAACCAATTTTAGTAATGAAAAGTTATATATTATAATTACTAATTTATAAAATAAAAAATTATTGATTATTAAAATAATCACTATTATAAATATTAAATTATAATTAATTATTAAATTACTAAATTTGTCAGTAATTAATTAGCTACTAATTTAAAAATTACTTTTTTTGGTATAAAAATCTTGGTAATTAATGTTTAGTAATCAATTTCTTTTGGTAACTAAAATCTTGATAACTAAATTTTAAAAATCAATATAGAGATAATTATATTTTTTATTTATAACAATAATTATTTTAGTAATTAATAATTTTTTATTTTTAAATTGACATATAAATTAATCACTATTGTGACCAACAACTTTTAATTATTAAAAATAGTTGTTTACGAGGGATTTTATTATAATATTGATTAATAAAATAATTTATTTTAATAATGATAAAATTGGTAATAAAATGAGTTTACTAAAGGATAGTTACTTAACAACTATTAAAAGTAAATTTTCTATTAATAGGTATAGATTTATTTCTATCTTTTTATTTAATAATTTAAATTATTAAAATAATTTAACATTTATAATTTGAGTCATCACTAGTTTTTTAATAAATACATTTAAAGAATAAAAAAATTGGTAAAACATTATTAAAATCCATTTTTACATGTTAAGCTTTAACTAGTAATATACGGATTATAAATTATTAGTTATGAAATAAAAATTATTAAATATTTTATGTCAATATCTAATTACTAATTATTGGGTGAGTTCCTTAACAAGTGGTCCACACAGCTGGTAGATTCATTCAGGCTATAACATTTTATTGCACAATCTTAAACAACTGCAAAATGAAGGAACACATGATATTAAATGTTTTTATTATAGAATTATAAAATAAACAATTGTGAATAAATAGTTTAAAGTACTCCAAATTTAAGAATTGAGTAAATTTATTTTCTTTCTTATATAAAAACAGCTTGTTGAAGGGTAGAGTCGAAATACAGCTGAAAATAAAATTTTCGCAGCCAAATTCAAATCCAATTATTTTTTAAATAAACTATTTTTACTTATTAACCATTACTTAATTAAATTAAACAAGAAACGGCGATAATTATAATTTGTTTGACGAGAAAAATGATTGGGAATTAGGTGGTGGACCCACTTCAGCACTTTTTATAATGCGTTTGGGTGTTTGTGTTGTTTCATTAAAGTTACACGTGCCATTTGTTTCAAGAACCACTCATCTTCAAACCAACTCAATTACTATTTCTCAATAAATAACTATAAACCATATGCTTTCAAACTTTAATTATACCTTTAATCATAAAGGATGATATCAAACAATAATAAATTTTATGTTTTTAATTGATTTTTTAAAGGTAATATACATTTAATTTAATTTAATTTTCTAATATGGTATTATAATTTATCTTAGCCAAATTTAATAGACTTGCCGTATAATGGTAAAATATGCAATATTAATGAGCTATGATTGGAAATTAAACTACTTCATTGTAATGCCTTTTGAATACTTTGCAACACTATAATTTGGATAGTTGAATGCGTGAATAGATTCGAAGAACGATATTTCCTTCTAAGGTATCTTTTATTATTGGAAGAAGAATCAGATAACATGTTTGGAGCATCTCTTTTTGTTTAAGTATTAACATATTATAAGAGAAGGCCACCGTTACTTATATAATTTTATAATTTGAACAACCCCTCTCACTTTTTATTAAATAACTCTCACCAGTATCCTCACATTTTGTGTAACATTCATTTTTTTGTAGTTATTTAACATTAACTCAACAAAACAATCTAATAATCAGATGTTCAAAGAAGCATCTACCTTTTGAGATACACAGTAAAGTAAATGTTATGTCTATAGCATCTGAGGAGGACAAACATCAATAAAATCTGAACTCAAGACAATAATACAAATTTCAACTTAAAACATTAAAATAATAAATTTATGAATTTTTATTCTTATATAACGCTCTACCTTCTCATTTCTAACTAATACAAAATCTTGGACTCATACTCGGATTCTTAAAAATAAAATATAAAAAAATACTTAAATCATCTTAAATATCAATTTGTAAATTATTTGAGACGATTAAGTGTGACACAAACAATAATTATTTTTTGGCATTTTCTGATAGATTTTTACTATTTAGATTTAGAAGTGTTGACAGTCTACTATTCTATCTATCGACCCAACCCGGTTTCAAAATTTGGACAAGTTTGAGTTGAAAAATCAGACCCGATATATTTTCAAACGAACTTAGATTATTGTTTGATTGCATCACTATTCATCTTTTTAGATGAATGGATTCAGCTTAATTAAAATTTAAATATAATAAGAAGTTAATGTAATTACAAAATTATTTTATTGTTACGATACCACCCAATTAAAATTCACTCTTTTCTTTGGCTGCACTACCAATTGACTCTTTTAGTGGATGCTTAAATTTAATTAGAATTAAGAATATTTTCTGTTACAGTTTTCATCTTCCTGACATAATAAATTTTAATTAAAATAAAATCTAATATATATATATATATATATATATATATATATATATATATATAAAGTAAAATATGCAGTATCTTATTACAATTTCACAACTTACTACAATTTGACAACTTACTATTTGAATAGAAACAGGTGTAGTCGAGATGGTGAAACCTAAGTCTGACAAACACGAAAGCATTAAATAGAAACAAAAATAGAACAAAAAGAAGAGAATGTACACATGTGCTGCCTGGTCTTTCGGTGAAAGAAGACTTGAAATGTACGGTTTTTAATTTTTGTAAAAAAAAAGAATTTTTTTAAATTTTTAATAATGTTAAAATATAATTATTTTATTATTTAATTTATATTTTAATTGTTTTATTTTTGTAAATTTTTAGATGTTCGGTTTTGTTGTTTTTCTGCTAATTTTTTTCAAGTTTTATTATATTTTAATTTTTTAACAATTTAAATATTGTTATTTTATTTTTTATTTTTAATTTTTTATTGGTGTATATGAAATAAAATATTATTGTATTATATTTATGAACATTTTTATCCTTTAAATAAAGTAAAACCGTATTAATAATTATTTAGTTAAAATTTATTTAATATCATATTTAACTATAAAATTTTGTAGGATTTAAGATATCTGTTGTTAGATATGAAAGACTAAATTGATAAAAATTTTGATAAAAGATTAATTCTAAATTTTACTATAAAAAATTTAAAATATATTTAACCCTTAATTTAATCATAAAAATGTTATAAAATTTAATATGTATTAACTCTCTTTAACGGATGTGGTGTATGACCCTTTCTTTTTCTACAAAATATCTCAACGGATGTGGTATTTTTTCTGATACAAATACCACATCCAGCTTTAACGTTGAAATAAATCGCATTCCTTTGTTCTGATCCTATGTCTATTAAAAATATTGATTGAGAATAGTTTGGAAAAATGTTCCTATTACAAGCTCTTACCAACCTTCATTTATTTATGTTTTTTTACCTAAATTAGAAATTTGAGAAAGAAAACCATGGACCATGGTAACTGTAAGCATTCAAGAATAAACGTCAGTTCCTGGTCCTTTCCCTTTTTCACTATAAATATTGTGCTTTCACAGAAGATAGAACACAAATACGTCCCTCTGTGTGTGAGAGAGTCACTACCATCCAACTGCAAAAAGCTGAGGTGAACGTGAAGCAGCGTTCACTCTCGGCTTCATACTTAAAAAGTCAGCAGCCACTGTTTGATTTCCGACATCAAATTCTGTGACCACACATGCCAACTTTTGCAGGTGTGTTGTTATGGCATGTCATCGCCTTGGTTGCTGTGGTGAATTTGGGGTATGCTTCAAACCTTGATGCCAAAAAAGTTAACGCAGAGGTGATCTATGCCCGCAATGGAGCTGTTGCCACTGATGATCGTCGATGTTCAAGGATTGGGAAGGATATTCTCAGAGAAGGAGGACATGCTGCGGATGCTGCGGTGGCCGCCGCCCTTTGTTTGGGGGTTGTGAGTCCTGCCTCCAGTGGCCTCGGCGGTGGAGCCTTTATGCTTCTCAGGCAGGCTAATGGGGTGTCCAAGGCCTTTGATATGAGAGAAACTGCCCCTGCTCTTGCTTCTAAGGTTATACTTTCAATTCATGAATTTGTTGCAGGACAAAGAAAAAGAGAGAGAAAACAAAAAGTGTCTCAATTTTATGTTTTTGTTTGTTTTAATTCCTTTCATCTCATAATAACAGTTAAAAACAAGTACTAAGGTGTGTTAGTATATCAATTTTTCAGAATATGTATGGTGGAAATACTACTTTGAAGGCCAAAGGTGGTCTCTCTGTAGCAGTTCCTGGAGAACTTGCTGGGCTTCACGAGGCGTGGAAACAGTATGGGAAACTTCCATGGATAAGGCTTGTAAATCCAGCTGAGAAACTAGCGCGTGGGTTTCAAATATCAGCATACCTGCACATGCAGATGAAGGCAACAGAGTCAGATATATTGCAAGACAAGGGTCTTCGTAGCATATTTGCACCAAATGGAAAACTCTTGAACATAGGTGACACATGCTACAATAAGAAGCTAGCCGACACTCTCAGAGCGATATCTGTGTTTGGTCCAAAAGCCTTCTATGATGGATTGATTGGTCGTAATTTAGTTAAGGATGTTCAGAATGCTGGAGGGATATTGAGCACGAAAGACCTCAAAAATTACACTGTTAAACAGAAGAAACCTTTATCTACTAATGTTCTTGGACTAAATCTTCTTGCCATGCCTCCCCCTTCAGGTGGACCTCCAATGATACTCGTAAGTTTAACTGCTTCACTGCAATGGTGTTCTTGTTAATAATATTTTCCTTTTCTTTTTCTTTATATCGATCTCATCGATAGGAAACTAAATCATTTAGCCAATGTTATCTTTTTGTTTCAGCTGCTGAACATTCTAGATCAATATAAACTCCCTTCTGGCATTTCTGGTGCCCTAGGGGTCCATCGTGAAATTGAAGCTCTGAAACATGTATTTGCCGTGAGAATGAATCTTGGTGATCCTGATTTTGTAAATATTACTGGGGTTGTTTCTGATATGCTTTCTCGTTGGTTTGCTAAAGAGATGAAAAATGACATCAATGATAATAAGACTTTTGACTCCAGTCATTACGGTGGCAAGTAAGTTCCTTAGTTCCTTGAATTTACACTAATGTTCACAAGGCTTCATTCATGCCTGTGCTAGTTAAGGACATTCTTCAGACTCCATGTTTGTCTTCTTCCTCATACACTAGGAACATTCAGCTTTACGAATGAATGACGGAAACAAATGCAGCAACCGTTGGCAAATAATGCATCATAACATGCGCGGCTCGACAATCTTGTTTTGAAAGATTCAATGATTTCAGTTTCATGATCAATTGGTTGGCTTTAGTTGTTATAGGCATTTAGTCAACTTGATTGAGCAGATGTCCATAATTGTTATATGGGTTGACTTTAGGCATTTGACCTGTAATCTAAGTGCGAGTCTAAATCCTACATTGAATAGAAACGAAAAAATAAAGCATTATATAAAGATGAAGACTTATAAATCCATTGTTTAAAATTTTGAGTTGAAAGTGATGTTAATGTTTTATGTGATTGAGTTCTAATAGCCAAGTGAAGTAATGCACTCAATCTTCACACGTTTATTAGAAGCCTCACATTACACTATGTGAAAAGGAGGTTGATTCACACGTTTATTAGAAGCCTCACATTTGAAAATGCTTGTATGTGTGGTCACTAAATTGAATATATATATATATATATATATATATATATATATATATATATATATATATATATATATAGATCCAAATAAACAAGGTCTAAATTAATATTCTAACTAAATTTATTTGTGGTGATACAGAATTCTAAGTTTTGCTTAACTGTCTTGGCAGGTGGAATCAAATTCATGATCATGGTACAAGTCATTTATGTGTAATAGATCTTGAGAGAAATGCCATTTCCATGACTACTACTGTAAATGCATATTTTGGTTCAAAGATCCTTTCACCAAGTACTGGAATAGTACTGAACAATGAGATGGATGATTTTTCCATGCCTATAAATGTTTCCAAGGATGTTCCACCGCCAGCTCCGGCCAATTTCATCGTGCCAGGAAAGCGGCCACTATCATCCATGACACCAACTATTGCCCTCAAGGTATCAAATCCTTGACTCTTAAATTTGGCTATCTTTTTCCACATTATCATCTATGTGGTTTTGAAATGTTTCATTATTATCAGTTAAGGTACTCATTGTTCTCTTGCAATGATTTCTTACTATGTCCATGCAGAATGGGAAGCTAAAAGCTGTAGTAGGTGCAAGTGGAGGTGCTTTCATTATTGGTGGAACTTCAGAGGTTCTTTTGAATCACTTCGGTAAAGGACTCGATCCTTTTTCTTCTGTAACGGCTCCAAGGGTCTATCATCAGGTATCTTAAACTTTTAAATTCTTTGCACAAACTGATATAAACTACTTTTCTATAAAACAACAGTATATCAGTCTAAACTGTTTTACATATAAATTGTAAACTATTTCAATAAACTGTTCCATTTGTGATTTTGACTGCATACTTGTCTCAACATTTCCATCACTGATTAACTGAGAAACTCCCCATGTTTTATGCAGCTAATTCCTAACGTGGTTAACTATGAGAATTGGACAACTGTGAGCGGTGACCACTTTGAACTTAGCGCTGATATCAGGAAAGTCCTTATAAGTAAGGGTCATGTCCTAAAGGGCCTTGCCGGTGGGACTATTTGCCAATTTATTGTTATAGACGATTTTGTGTCATCAAGAAAAAGTAAAGAGAATGGAAATGGAAGGCTTGTGGCAGTGAGTGATCCAAGAAAGGGTGGTCTTCCTGCAGGCTTTTGAGATAATTCATTGACATTGTGATATCTCTTTTTCATCTAAGCAATCGTAGTTTGTCCTTTTCATAATTCACTGCTTTCTGTATTTCCACGGTTGAAATAAAAGATCTACACAATTATACTACCGGGTATCTCAGGTTTCCACAACTTCCCTGCACTTTTTCTAGTGGTTTTTCTGTCTGTTGGTTTACACACTCCTGTTCCTGCAGTTAATTCCATCAGTACACCATTGTAAAGTTATTTAACATGGGATTATTGTTAATTACATGACTAAACAAATTTCAGCATAATGTTTTTTAAGAGTTAGCTAATCCCAAGTTAACGCTCGATTTACAATGAAGATTCTAGGTCAGTTAATCATAAGGCCTGGCCATGCATATCATTACAAAACAGATAAGTTTGAGTTTTTCAGACAAAGGTGTAGTGTTTACTAAAAGTGGTTTATACATGGCGATGGTGAAGAGAAAGCATAGATGTTTGTAAAAGGCTTTTTGTTCTTCTTGTTTGAGTTCAGGTGCAACAACTGACAATGATACTTCTCGGAGGCTTCAGCTTCTGCAATTTGATTACAAACCTCGACCATACAAAGGACTTTGGTGATGATGTTTTTGTCAAAAGAAAAAAGTTTCTTGCTCCTTCCTTGTTCCACTTCTACCAAAAACCTGTGAGAATCCAACATTAACCAAAAGTTTTCTCAGATATATGACAACCTTTCTCTCAGTTTTATGTATTTTTTTTCTTTCTGAAAATTGAATCGAAGAATACACTAAAACTAGTTTTCTTTTAAGGAAAACTAAGACCAGTTGTTATATGTGGTTAAAATCTTTTGTTTTTTATTTAATACTTATAAAAAATTTAATTAGATTCATAATTTTTATTTAATTCAATTTATAAACAATGTCGAAATGCAGGAATTGATTTCATCGCTTCTTGTATATCAACAAATATGAGTTACAAAAATTTAGAATATTTATGCTTTTCAATATTTTCTCTTACCATAACCATACTGTAGGAGAGGTTTCATTTAGTTGCTTCTGATATAAAAATAAAAGTAATCTTCATATTTAAAACTAGTTATTGTATTAATTATTCGCAAAAGATGTTTTGAAAGATTAACGGAAAGATAATTGACAGGGTAATCATGGTCAAGTGGTATCGACAACGTACACTTTCTGAAGTTTATGAATTATTTATGCTTGAGAAACAACTATCTCACTTGATTCCAGCGTTTGAGATCTCTGATGCAGGTACATGACAGTATGTTATCTTGATTTTTACATCCCCGAAATATTCGTTTATTTTTTTTGTTTTGTCATTCAGTTTTCTTGTATCATAATTTTTTCTCTGCTACCTATATGCATGCTTCATTATATACATACATAGAAACTGTTTGTCACCGATGGAAAAAAAAGAGAAGACACCTGCAAAGGCTGAAACAGTAGCTATGCATGAAAAATTCAGATGTAATGAATTTGGTTGCATAAAAGTAATAGCATAGAAACTTTCTTTTCCAAGATTTCTTCCAAACATAGAAACTGTTTACTCCTATAAATTGAAGATCTCGGTATTCTAGTTAATGCATGGAAATGTTTCAGGATTAAGTCACCAATGTGTTTCACCAACAATGATGCCGGTACACACAATTCTTTCTGGCTATTTAACCATGATGCAGAGTCCAGATTCTTTGTTGAAGTTCACTGACATGCCTCCTCATGTGCAGATTTTGGTGTGGATGCAGAAGAAAGGAGTACCATCTGTAGTTGATTGAACAAAGATACAACAAAACTGTATAAATACTCTTATTATAAAGCTTATTAGAGTGAACAGCATACTAATAAAACCAATCACAGACTAACTGATATTTCTAACAAATCACTCTCCATCATCAGAAAAATAACTATGTCCACTAAGAGAGTCTAAAAGTGGATTGATTTTGAAAAGCAAACAAAGTAACGTTATATGAATTTTACATGACGAACTTCCACACAGGCTCATGGCATATTCTAAATATTTCATTCTGCAACAATCCAATATACACCATGCGTCCAAAATTAATTTATTTACAGACTGGTATGCATAAAATGAGCGAGCAGTGGTATTTACAGCTTCTCCATAACGCAAAACTGCAGGAAAAATGTGAGCAACCTGGACCCTCACGTGATGCTCTTGGCCAAAGAAACTGACCAATGTTGTTCATCATCACATCACGTTCATGTTACAAGTTTTGGCTCCTTTAACCTGTTTGTTTATGAGACTAAGCAGGTTCACGGGGTCTGTTAGACCAGAGTGAGCTCAAAGCCCTCAGGCGCTGGAAATATTCTCCCAAAGCAAGCAAGCATCGAGCAGCCTGACGGATTGTAAGTATTCGAGACATCTGCTGCAACGTTCCCTGCCGTAGATGATCAGCCTGTTTCACACACACCATTGTTTCCCACAAAGGAAATTTTTTAAAAACTTATAGAATTAATTCTATTATATGATTCGTGAAATATTACTATGAATCCATCAAAACTAACTTGAGGAATGTTGCTTTATGAAAGAGATTAGGTTTTCTTTCTGATCATAAAGTTCTTTCATGATTATCCAAGAACAAGAAAAGTGTAAAAGAAAAAAGAAAGACAAATAGATAGATTGACAAACGGAGATAGAGAAATTAAAGAACGCATTTCAGCATTTAATAGGATATCTTACCGGGTTCAGTTTAATATCCTATTGTTATATTATGAGAATTGTAAATCTTAAAGTCCTAGAGTAGTTTGTTTTCTGGAATGGATTAACAACGGAAGAAAACTACAAATTAAGTTACACAATTGTCTGCAGAAACATTACCTGGTTCACAAAGCTCACCAGAGCTTCCAATTTCTCCATTGCAGAAGTCATCTGTGGAATGTACGTTCCTTCCATGAACTGTCCAGCTGCTACACTATCAGCAAGAGTTTGCCGGAGTTTGTCCATACCTTGTGACAGGGCATCTTCTGCTTGCTGACATGATTGTCCAAGGTTATAGATATCCAACCGTTGTTGCTCTGTCAGAGGTTCAATCAGGGGCCCAAGAACCTGCAATTAAAATAAAATGTCAGCAACAACCATACTACACATTCTAGGAATGAAGTTTTATACATCTTGCATTTATTAAATATGAACCGTCACCTTTAGAAGCTCAGAGGGGCGAAAGCCTCCGATCCAGAGGAAAAATCTTTCGGCCGTTGTTTTCCACATACCAGACATGACATAGAACACATCGGCTTTTGCAGCAGCAGATTTCATGCGAAAGATTTCAGCGTAGTGGTTCATCATACCATCTACCAGAATCCTCAGCTCTATGTCACCGATATGAGCATTTAAAGCACTTCTCAGTTCTGTGATTTGCCTATTCTGCTCGTTCACCCAGTGTCCGTACTCCGTCTCAAAGGTTGTAATTCCTGCAAATATGGTATTATTAGAATGCAAGAACAGACTGGAAAACTGATTCTAATACAAGAAGAAAGGATACTCATGCAAACTAGGAACAATATTACAAACCAACCATAACAATCTATGGTAATCTTGCATGACAACACGAAAATTTCTGAACAATTCAGGAGTTGCAATGCCATAGGAATATCAACATACAATAAGTATAATATTTTTAAAAGAAGATGTATGTGTAATTTATTGTGCAGGGAAATATATAGTTGCAGTACCAACCTGAATTTACCGATCCAGCAAAACCCAGATGATTAGAGTCCAACCCACCACCTATGTACATTCCCTGCAGTTTTGTTGCATCGAGATATTAAAGAGAAAGGCAAAGGAAGAAAGTCGATGATCAACGTAATGTGATCCATTAGAGAAACTAAAAGTATATTAACTCATCTTCCCCACACCTGCTGTCTTGCACGTTCAAGCTCTTGCTCCAACTGCATCAACTTCAAACGACTTGATTCTAACTGCTGCACGTAGGCCTGTGGGGCAATATCAGAAACAACACCAACATTAGTGTATCTAGTCTCTAATACCAAATACCACAATCCATCAATGCATAAACATGCAAACCTTTTTCCTCAAACGGCTCTTTCGAGCAGCCTCTCGATTTTGTGCAAGACGTCTTTGTATCTGCATGTTTCATCATATTAGGTTCCTATTTGTTTCCACCATATACGGGCATAAAAGAGAGTATGGATCCAATTTGAATACAGATTCCTCAAAGTTCAAAATGGCAGGACTAAACTTTTCACTCACACAAAGGAAACAAAACTGAAAAGGCTGAGCCAAAACATTCCCAATAACTCAAGGCTTGAATAATACTTCGTTGCATTATACAACAACACCCTACAGAACAAACCTTGAGCCTTCAAAATGACAACGTATCTAAAATGCAAAACATTTAGTCCTAGACAAATGACCCGATGAAAGAAATTTGAAATTGTATTGCTCAAAATTGTCTACATCTGCATTTGCAGGGAATTTGAGCTGACAAATCAGTTGCAGGAAGTATACCAGAGTTCACAAAGTTTAAAGTAACAAAACACCACCAAGAAATAACCCTTGTTTCTTTTCTTTTGTTTGGGGGAAAGAAGGGGCAAAAAAACACGGTCTTACCTTATCAGTAGGCTTGTTAGCTTCTTGGTCGTACTTATTAGGTGCTCCCAGTATTCCATGAGAAGCATCCTCTGACTAGGTATGAAACAGCACAAACAAATTTGGTTAGTTGGCAGAAGAAGCCTTCGTATTTGGCAAGGAAACAAAGCACAGATTTAGTAGTGGACTCGCACCTGACTATCTAACTTCATGTCTGTCTCGTCTATTAAAGGCATGGATGCACTTAAATTACCATTACTTTTGAAGCCTTCTCCCCACATACTAATCTGGTGGATTGGATCGTACACACTCATCCTTCTCGAGGAAACGAACTGTGGGGATGCTGAATTCATGCTCTTAGTATCGATCACTGCCACAACTCAAGAATAACCATTCACCGTATACCTATACAGCAAAAAATGCATTCAAGATTATAAGCCAAACACCGTTATTACTTCAAAGATTAATACCCAGTTCATACTCTGTTAATCCTACATCATAGCACCAGCAGGAAGTAGAACAAGAGTAGATTATGTAGTTGGCACTGTTTAAACCAGCAGAAGTAAGAGTAAAATTCCTTAACTACTAGCTAAAAACACACGGGAACATACAGAACCATAAATCTCAAGAAAAACCAGACATCACAAGGTAAAGAGAAGCACAAAAGTCGCATAATTCATTTAACTAAACCGTGTTTTAGTTTAGTTCCTTCCTCCACCTCATCCACGTTTGCACGACAACCGCCACAGACAGCGCCTATGCAGAAGAATCTATTGTACGATTTTCCCATTAATAAGGTAACAAACCACCTCATCATTTTTCGCAAATATAGGAACGCAAAACCAAATCCTACGTAGCCCCCTTTTTTCCCTTTTCCCAAAGGCAACAAAAGTTTTAACAACCTCCGGAAGAAAGTACCGGTAATCATAGCAGTTCAAAACAAAGATAAATAAAGTCATCAATCTCCCCAGGTATCTCCTCCACCCATTGATGTCATGATAATATTGAGTTGGAAAAGTACAACAAACAAACTTTGATCTGTACCAATTCCCATCCTCGACAGTTACTCAATTATCCACAAAAACTGAAAAAACAAAATCCAAAAAGCCAAACCTTGTTATAAAGCCACTTTCAGAAACGTTATTTACGTTGTCTTATTATTATTTTCCCGCTCAAAATCCTCATGCCAGCATGGCGTGGTGAAGAACCGCAGAACGCTAGACCCTTCCTATCACTCCATCATTGCGTTGTTAGTTCGGAAGACGACGCTTTCAGAGACACACCTCTTCCTTCGATTTTAATTATATATATTAAAAAAACATACACAAACATAGCCCCCCATTTTTAAATGCCCTTACATTATTTATGTATATGTACAAATACAAATAAAATTGAAAGAGACGACTTTTTGTGCCTTCTTATTAGAGGGTGGAACCTTTTTTATTTTTCTTTTTTCTTTTTGTGTGTGTTGTTGTTGTTGTTACTAATTACTAATTGCTTGCTTATGTTGATCTACAGAGAGTCAAATATATTTCACAACCCAAGTGTCACACTCATCGTCATGTTTCCACTATCGCTAATGTGCGCACCAGGTAGACCTCAACCCTGTTCCTGTTCCTGTTCCTGTTCCTGTTACTGTTCCACCGCCACCGGAATGTTTATCAACACCCATCACTCTATCTAAATATTTAATAATTAATTAATGTACTTGCTATTTTTGTATTTAATTATCCGGTTTATAAGGTATTATTGGTGTCACCATCCACGAAATTAATTTGTGAGAAATGATAACCAAGGTAGAATGCGGGCACCAACAATTTTAGAAAGTCAAGAAATTATGAGTTTTATATGATTAACGAAGGGTGGTGTGGAGTGTTTGGAGTAGAAGAAGACGTCACACCTTCACACCAGATTGGACAAAACCTAATCATTTCAATTTTTTTTTTCATGTCTTACATTATACACACACAAACCCTAACGTATAAATTATTAGCCAATTAATACGAATATTTGTACGTATGCATCCCATGGTTGTTAGCACTATTAGTTTAGATTATTGTTGAAATAAAATAGGATTGGCAGATCCTCACGTCTCTCCCTGTTGGAATTGGAATAATTGTGATTTCATGTTTTTTTTTCTCCCTATTCTACCCTTCTGATTCGATGCATCCCACTCTACTTTTTTAACCATTGACCTCACCACCTCCACCATAAATATACCAAAAGCATTTCTGCCTAATAAATCAGAGCATCGAATGCAACTAACATACCATCTTACCACATTAACTCATTCGTTTTCATTTCTTTAACGTTAATCTTTAGTCCTATCTACCACCATGTTGCCACATCTTAGGATAATTTTCTCCTTTAAAAATGCTGTTAGATGTTCCAATTCTTCCTCTTACATGAAAAAAAAAATACATCTTTTAAATGGATTCTAGTATCTTACAATATTAATCTTTCATTTTTAATCAACAAATTGTTAGGTTTATAAAGGAGTTTCACTAATGAGACATGAACCCAACCACATAAGATATTTACATCACTCTTAACTCAGAACCTGAAAACAATAGATTCATGGATCTTTATTCTTATATAGTACTTTACTTTCTCATTTTTAACCAATGTAACTCACACTTGCATTTCTAACACAAATATTAATCATTTCCATCCTCCATAATCATATATCGTATTATTAGTAAATCCACATCATTAATTCATTTTAACTTAATTAGAAGTCTTCAGATTTAAGTTGTCTTCAGAATAAGAATTGTGTCATTTCTTAAACTTGAGATTTGCGACAAAAATATGTTATTATTATTAAACTGTTATATTAACTCTTATTGTTAATTAGGAATGGTAGATAGGTATCCATATACGAATATCCGCATTTAAGATTTTATTTTTTCTTAACTTAACATCAATGCGTAAAGCAATGTTTAGAATCATGATTCAGCCTTCAAAATAAATCCGTACTTATGTTATACCCTACTCAATGGGTACGTGTCCAAACCTATTGCTAGTGTTTTATAATTTTATTCATGAAATCTATTCTCTTATCGTGTCTTTTCTCATAAATATTAAAATAAAAATGTTTTTGTAATTAAAAATATTTCTACATGAGAAAATAAATATTTTTAAACTCCTGTATCATAATTTGGGAATAATTAAGTTCCAATTACGGAATGCGGTAAATATCACATGTCAATTGTCATCCAAATATTAAATGCATATGTATAATTTAATACACATTTGTCAAGTAAATATTATTTTTATACGGTATTTAAATCTTATATAAGTTACGTTGCGTGCAATGTAATGAGCTTATAAAAAAAATGAAAGGGGCATTATAATAATGAAAATGAAATAGACTTGCACTAAAAAAAAGAACACTTTAGTGGTATAATGAATTCATAAAAAAGAAAAGAAAACAAAAGAAACCCCTCTCAACCAATCTTTCAATTTTCAGAGACGTTTCACGAGGAGATATAACACCAATGAAATCTGAGCCTACTCATATAAGATAAGACATTGAGAGCACTCTTAATTCAAAATTCTAAAATAATGGATTTATGAGTTTTTATCCTTGTATAGTGCTTCACTTTCTCATTTCTATCCAATATAGAACTTAGATTCACACTTGAATTTCTAACAAATATTTATATTATTGTAAAATGACGTGAGCATATATCAGAGATGAAATGAGCATGAGACCCACATCTTTTTTTTATATGGAAAGAGCACAACCTGAGAAATATTTTGTTATGCAATAGTTTCTCCATGTTTAATTTTTTTTTTTACACGATCTTGTTTGGTGAAAAACTAACCAGTTAGAATGCGAACGATGATGGGTGTTGCGTGTAGGATATGATTATTAATTAAAATGTAGATTATGGTTCGCGATGCAGCGCGCACAAAGTTTTGCATTGAGACAAAAGGGTTCAAAAAAACTCGGTCCCTAAGTTGTTATCTACATGTCATTCTTTGTCCCTTTTGTCTTTTCATTCGATATTTTAATTACGGATCACTCGAAACCACAGACCTATTTTGTGTCACATATTACATATTGCCCTTTCAGATAGTGTTGGGACGAGGATCACCATCATCACACATTTTTTCAGTTCCCTTCTTATGGGATCAACTCTTTTTTTTTTTTTCTTTTTTATCTCCAACCATGTATAAATTCTCGTATTCACCAAACATAAACCAGAATCATTAAGAATAATGGTTGAGACTATTAAAAATGTTGTTGTCGGTTCCGTGAATTTGCAGGATTCTAGACCCATATCCATACAAGTTTTCGTTACGATTTTGGCTTGGACAAACTTTTACCAACTTTATCATAAAAAGAGGTGAAAAGGAAAAGTGACATTAGAAATTTGTTGCTAATAAAACGAAAAGAACATGATAATTTGTCTGACAGGTACAGCTTGACACCCAGAAACTTAATTCGTCGTAGGAATAATTGTTAAAAGAATGGGTTTTAATTTTTATTAGTTTTCCATTACTTTTAAATTAGCAATTTTGTTTTACCACAACCAAAAATTTACCGAGTTAATATTGAATCCACACTTTAATAACATATTCTTACTTTTTTTCATTTTAAATGTATGTAAATTTTACACTGTTGTGATAATAATAGTAACCCCAAAAAAGTAATTGAAAATTTTTACATTAATGTTTTGAATAATCAATTCTATATTTTTCTATACTAATAATTAGTCACAAGTGAGTCATTTCCTTGGTAAGGTTCTTTCGCTTTTGTTTAATTTATTGGAAGTTTACCTTTGCCTACCACTTTAAAATAACCCTTCTTTCCAAACTTGAGAATCCAAATCTACTTTTGCACACTTTTTGGTTCTAACAATATCTCTACAAGCCTAACAGCACAAGTAGGCCCAACATTCCTCAACTAACAATTCATACTTTTTTTCTTTCCCCATTTTCTTTTACTTGTTCTCTTTGTTGTTGCTTGATTTTTACTAGTGACAAGATTGGAAGAGATCAATCACACTTTAATCTTTCCCACAAGTCAACAGATAAGAAAAATAAAATTCTTTTTAATTTATCTGGTATTTTAGTATTAGAAATAATAAATATCACTTCCCTTATCGTAATGTCGTTCATCTTAATAGGACACACTTACCTGGTACCAGGTGTTAGGTTTAAGGAGGAAGTTTTATTAATGAAACTTGAGTCTAATCATATAAGACATTGACACTATTCTCAACTTAAAATCTTAAAACAATAAGTTTATGAATCTTTATCCTTATATAGTACTCTACTTTTTCATTTATAGTCAATGTGGGACTTAGACTCACACTTGAATTCCTAATATAAAGGATGTTAATCCCTTATATATATAACTCATGTTTCATTTGTATTGTTTCTCTATTTTCTCTCTCTAAAAAAAAACTATCAATAAATATATAAATTATTTACTCCCATTGCCAATGTCACACTCTTTTTATCTGTCTGTATCATATATTTTTTATTGTAGATAACATTAATTGTATCGTGACAAAGGCTAAGTGTAACGTTTTGGCGGTTACACTCTTAAATAAAAAAAATTATATTCTGATTAATGACTATAACTTTTGATTTAGTGGTAAGGGTTCAATGGTATCAATTTTACATAATTTTACATCTAATCATATATATTTGTGAAAATAATTTAGTGCGGAGAAAGAAATAAAGAGTTAAGAATCCGTGGAAATAATTTGGCAGGATGACAGTGGAGATTGTTTATTAGAGTTTGGTTAATATGGAGAAGCCTGAGTCAGAAATTGCACTAGGAGAGGTATTCACTTGCAAAGTAAAAGAATTAATAACTTGTTAATTAAGGAAAAGAAAATGCTGAGGTGATTGCATACGAAATTGTGTATTTTTAAATTATTTTATGTGTTATTGTTGGAATCTTAAAAAAGATTTTAAATTTGAATTTTATCAATAAATCTAATCAACATGTAAAGAAATTTGAACACACTTCAAATAAAGACATTCTAATGGTAATATTATAATAAACTGTGTTAGAGAGAATTTTAAACGTGTTTAAAGTTTACGATAATACTAGTATTTTTTTTTTATGAAAATAAAACAGAATATATTTATTAGTTTGAAGGTTTAATTTTGTTTTTAGTTCCATCCATTGTTGGATTAGATTACTGGTAGAGGTTAATGTGTATGAAGGAAAGGGCAGAAAAAGTGAAACTGAGAAAAAGGAATGTGAGTGAGTGTATAATGAGGAATTAATGCATTCAAAGAAAGGATAAAGAGAAAGTAGAAAATAATGGATGAGAAAGAAGGGAAAACCATGACATTTGCTATTACTGATTTATGAAAAAAAAAAGTTTTATTCTTGCGCCACCACTTTCTTTAAATAAAACAAAAACGAAAGTTTCAATAGTGTCAAACACAAAGTGTATGTAGAGATCCTAATCCCACAAAGGAAAACAACACAGTAAAATGAAGATCCAAGCCACCCACAACACTAGGGTGGTAAAACAGGTCAGTCTGGTTCGCCCGTGGCCCGTCAAAAATGGGTCGAACTGGGTTGGACTAGCTCGTCACTAATAAATGGGTTAGATATTGTAATCTGTCTTTTTTTAGGGCGGGCTGACAAGTCGGCAGACTGGGCCGTCTCTTTTTTTTTTAATTTTTAAAATTTTTGTTTATAAATTTATTATATATATATATTAAATTTATTTCTATAATATAAAAAGTTTTATTAATTAATTATTTTTAATTTTAAACATAAAATTTTTAAAAAAGGATTAGCGGGTCAGGACAGACTGGCCCGTTTGGGCCTGCTAAATTGGCGAATTATGCGGACCAGATTACAACGAGTTGACGGGTTGAAATTTTTAACCCAACCCGCCCTTCTTTTAGCGGATTGGCGGGTCGACGGGTCGGCCCAACGAAACCTGGTCCGCTTTGACATCCCTAAACTACACTACCCTACAAAAACTTTAATTTTCAAGTAAAATTGGAAACACCCTTTAGTCAAAATTACCCATTTTGTCTTGGGTCTAGAAACTTCTACTACTCTTGCTAAATTATTGGGATCTAGTAGTTACCCATTTCTTCAAATACAATAATCTAATAATATAAGTGGACATAAGATCCGAATAATAGAAAATATTTATGTAACATTTTTAAACAAAATAAAAAAGGTTAGTATATACATATAAAAAAAAAACTAATTTATTCTAAAATATATTTGAAAGGAATGAACCATACGTGCATTGGAAAAGGCAAGAGACAATCATGGAAGCAGAAGGGTCGACCATTGTACTTGTTGTGAGGGACAATGGCCTCGTGCATTTGTAAGGTACAATGGCGTCGTCAACTGAATAATTCTAATAATAAAAAAAGGACAAATTGTTGTAATTATAAAAGGAAAAAGAAGCCTAATCAATAAGCAATGGATATGAATTGGATTACGTGATTAACAAAAAGAAGACATAATTTAAAAAAGATTCGATAAATTTAAATAATTGTGTGCAATTAGGTCTCGGTGTCAAATGATGTGTATAAAGCTATAATGATAGTGGTGGGTGCATTTGCGACTGATTTTCTTTCCCATATTCCCTATTTTCTGTATATATTTTTTTTCTTTGAATAATCAATGATGAAAAATGATAGGTCAACCAAACACACCATTGGCATTTTTTTTTTATTCCAAATGGCAATCGAAACAAAGTGGGTTGCACTAAGAATGGCTATTGGGGCCTCTCACCTATATTATGCAAGAATTTAGATTCTCAAACAGCAGCATCTCAAGTTGGGTATTTTTCCAAACACCAAAAAAATAAATAAAGTAAGAGACAAGAACATTACATGTTTACGAAAAGAAAAAGGAAAAAAAAAATGAAAGAGGTTGTTAACACTACTTTCATGATTTGTTGAAGACACTTGCAATTTGAGATATGTTCACGTAAACAAAAAGTTTTGCATGCTGCAGATTATGGAGGAGAATTGTGTTTTTATGGCTGCTTCTATGTTCTATGGATCATGTTTTCTTCTTGCGTCACTGAATCTTCTTTTAATGTTATAAGTGATATCACACAACCATGTTTGGTAACACAATTTCAGTTTGATGATGCAAACTAGTCTTATTCTTGGTATTACACGTATATTTTCATTATTTAATTGGTTAACATTTTTGTTTTCTTAATCATAAAAAAGTTAATATTTAAAGAATAATGGCATCAGAAGAAACAAAGTATGTGCCCAAAAAAATAAAGAAATTGCAAAAATAAATAAATAAATAAAATTCTATATCATATTGATTAATAAGCAAATTCCTCAAAAGGCGCATGGTAGTATAACGTGTAAAAGCAATTGTTCTTATAATTAGATAAATATTAAAAAAAATGATTTTTGATAATAGAGAAGTTAATGAAAAAAATATAATAATTATTGAGATTATTTATTTAATTTTAATGAAAAATAAATTTATTAAGAACGATCATATATTTTTTAGACAGAATAACCTTATATGTTTTATAAATATATAAACCGATACTTAAAGGAATCATTTTTTGGTTGATCCTTGTAGAAAAAAAAAACACTTTTTATTTGATTCTCCATCTTTTTATTTCTTTATTTAAAGAATAAAGACTGCTTAAAGAATTGGGAGATCTTTTATTCAATCAGTCATGTTACTGCATTTAGGATTACATTGGAGAATTTTATAAAAAGATGGAAAATAAAATAATGTATCAGAAGGATAGATACTATATATTTTAGTCGTCGCAAGGAATATTTTATCATATTAAATAGAAAAATAATTTACTTTTAAATTAAATATTTTTAAATCCTTAGAAATAAGAATTATTTTTATTGATACAATTTATCAAAACAAAAATTTAAATTTTTTAATTAAAATAAATTAATACAATAATAAACTTACATTTCAGTTTATTAAAACGTGAAGATAACTTAAATTTGAAAATTTTTAAATTATTTTTTTAAATAGCATGTGCCAGGAAAGATATAAATATAAGATACAAATTCTTTTAAGAAAAAAATTATAATTTATTATTTGTTACAGATTCTTTTATATATAAGAAAAATAAACTACGTCATACACGGCACATTTCGAAATATAATTATATTTTAAAAAATAAGTAAATAAAAACAACAATTATGTCTTTCCTTAAATAATAGTTCACATGCGGAAGTGTTTCGAGTAACCCCACCTTATCCCTTGTCCCCTTCTTTTTATGTTAACCATTGTGAACCTTTTTCCATCTTGATTTGATACAATAAATTATTTAATATTTTGTGTTGTTAAAACTAAAACATTATAGTTACTTGACAAAAGGAAGAGTTTGAGTCTTGTACGTTTTATTTTTTCTTTTAAAGATGAACCCTAATTCAAAATAGAGCATACTTTAATCAATTTACCTTGAATCAAGTCAATTTTTCAAAACGACAACTTTTTTTAGTTTGAATTATTATTACAACAAGAAGTAAGGCCCACGCATATTTTTGAGAATAATACACTAGGATTAAGTTCTATTTTTGATAATAAGATTTTATGGTTTTAACTTAGTCATATTTCATATACGTGTAATTATTACTTTATATATTATTGTTTAAAATTTCATAAAAATATAATTAGAGATATATATCAAATATGAATTCACTACAAAAAAAAAAAAACTGAAATTACCGACGAATATATTTTTGTCGGTAAATTTGAATTACCAACAGATTTTATCAACGGATTCTCAAACTTTAATCATCGACCAAAAATTTGTCAGTAATACAAATTTTATTTAGCGACGAATTTTTCTATCAATAAAATTCGTCGATAATTCAAATTTTTTTATCGAAAATTTATCGATGAAAAAATTCGTCGGTAAAGGAAGCGAAAATTTTCCCGCCCAAATCTCTCCTTATAAGAAGACAAGAAGAAGAAGAAAAGAAGAAAAAGAAGGAGAAGAAGAAAAAGAAGAGAAGAAGGAAAATAAGAAGAAGGAAAATAAGAAGAAGAAAAAGAAAAAAAAGGAGAAAGAGAAGAAGAATGAGAAGGAGAAGAAGAAGAAGGAGAAGAAGAAGGAGAAAGAGGAGAAGAAGAAGAAGAGGAAGAAGGAGAAGGAGAAGAAGAAGGAGAAGAAGAAGGAGAAGAAGAAGAAGGAGAATAAGAAGGAGAAAGAGGAGAAGAAGAAGAAGAGGAAGAAGGAGAAGAAGAAGGAGAAGAAGAAGAAGAAGACGGCGGTAGCGGCGGTGGTGGCGGCGGCGGCGATGGCGGCAGCGGCATTGACGGTGGCAGCGACGGTGACCACGAAAAAAAATAAAAAAAAATTGAAAGAGGAAGGAGGAAGAAGATGAACAGTGCAACAAATTTACCAACGAATTTTTTGGTTATTACCGACGATTTTTTCGGTCAGTAATTACTGACAGATTTTTCGGTTGATAATTATCGACAGATTTTACCGACGGATTTTTGCATATGTAATTACCGATAGATTTATCGACGGATTTTTTTGTTGATAATTACCGATGAATTTTTTCATTGATAATTACCGACGGAACATGATTTTCGTCGGTAAAATTAATTATCGACAAGCATTTTACTGACAGATTTTTGACTGTCGATGATCCATTGGTAATGTTAATTTAACGACAAATTTTTATCATTATCGACGGATTTTGACCGTCAGTAATATCGATTTTTCTTGTAGATTGAACCATTTAATCACAACAAAATATATTGTGTACTGTTTTACAAAATCATAGTGTATTATATTTTCTAATAGCTTAATAAATTATATATATATATATATATATATATATATATATATATATATATATATATATATATATATATATATATATATATATGTAACATCCTAAGTTCAGTAGCTTAAAACTAATAAAAATAGGGAGTTTCATCATGGTTCAAAAATAGATAATCCAGTGTACATAATATATTAATACAGTCTTACAAAAGATATGACTATAAAAATATATCACTTATACACTTAAACTAAACTAATAAACTCTATACTTAAACTGACCACTGCTAAAGCTCCCACTGGAAACCTCCTTCTCAACACTAAAACGATGACTCTTCATCCTCTAGAAGCACCTTTGGCACTGCAACCACATTTCCTCCCACCGAATAGGTGATCATCACAAGAGGAAACATACAATACAAGACAGGAACACAATATAAAATAAATATTATTAACATTATTATATCAAGTTATTAAGTGAGTGTACACTCATATATATATATATATATATATATATATATATATATATATGTGTGTGTGTGTAGAAGTTGTTACGGAAATGCGTTTGGTATTGTTTTATAAATTACCATGACATGTAATTAAAAAAACAATGACTGTTTTTAACAACAATTGTGACATTAGTATCTTAATTTAAAAAGAAAGTGCTAATGAAATTTATTAACTAAGAATTTTGTTATGAAAATAAATTTATACATAAGCGTCGTACAAGTTATTCATCATAAAAAACAAAAAAAAATGTAAAATCAGAATTATTTTCGTTAAACAAATGTAGTTTTATTTTTCAGAGACAGATTTGTAATGAGCCCAGAATCTAGTTATGGTTGAAGCCCAAACGATTGAAGTCGTCGTTTAAGCCCAGGAATAATTCTTCTCTTCAAACGCTCAGGGCTAAATTGCTACTACCAAAAACAACCAGTATGCAATGGGAATATAAAAATATATATTAGCATTGACGCCGATTAAAAATAGTATTGCTCTGATAAAGTTATCTTTCAATTTATGAAAATTTATATTCAAAAACTTTAATTTGAAATAATATTGATGTAATAGGAATAATCTCACACCTGATTTATGTGTTTTGCAGTTATAATTATTTTGATACTTTTACAATAACAAAACCGTGAACCGTGTAATTAAGTTTTTTTTTTTTTAAATTAAATAAAAATGAAAATGAACATTTCATCATTCCCAAATCCAATGGCTAGTTTTGGGAATTCACGATCTCACGGTTCACGCATAACCTTGTTTACGCTGATAACGAACACTTGAAAAATCAATTCTCACTTCTAAGTCTGAGAGAGAGAGAAGGATCAGGGAGATTCTTCTTCTTCTTCTTCTCCTGAGTTCTAAATTGTAATCTAAGCTAAGGATTATGAATTAGAATTATGGCTTCGCTGAAGAAAAGTTGATTCAGCATCTATCATTTGACATTTCTACCCTCTGGATTTTAATGGCCGATCACTCAGACTCTTCTCCTCTCGTCCCTCCCCTTCCTCTCACTGACCCTTCCGAGATCGACCTCGAAGCTGGTCCCTCCGAACAAATCCAATGCCGAATTTGTCTCGAAACCGATGGTAATTTCACTTCCCTACTTTTTTCCTTTTCGATTTTCGATTTCAGGTTTTGGCAAGTTGCACTTTCATGTGCTCAGAAGTGAGAATCAATCACTTCGTAATTCTAAGGACTCTATATTGTAATTTCGATTTTTTCTACTTTTGTCCTTAAAATTGCTTTTACTTATTGATTTAAGAATTCAGACTTCAAAAACGTGAATCGTGTGAGTTGATGAGAGGCACGTTATTCTCCTAGCTCTGCCCATTTTGGGTCAATTATACGGAGAAAGTAATTAATTATTGAATTTGAGTAATTCAGTACTGTCTTACATCATTGTTCGTTGGAATTTGAATTTCGTTATTTTAGCAATTATGTATGTAGTTGCTCTTGGACTGTTATTGTTGTTCCATGTGTGGGGTATTGCAAATATGTCGAGAATGGTTGCTAATGTGAGCTTCATTATTGAATGTTGATCCCCAACTCTTGGAGTATATGATATCTTTTATCAGCTGCATTCCGTTTTTTTACCCAGGTAGAGATTTCATAGCCCCTTGTAAGTGCAAAGGTACATCCAAATATGTACACCGAGAATGTTTGGATCATTGGCGAGCAATTAAGGTAATGTTTTATGATTTATTACATTACATTACAACTTTATAGGTGATGATAATTGTCTGAATGTTAGTAAGCGTGGCAAGAAGCAAGTGTATATGCTAAACTTACTGGAGGATTTTGTGGTGGTTAGTAAACCTTTTGTTTGATTAATCAATTAGCCAATGATTTTTGTTATGCTCACATTTGTTGATTTGGTCTCATTATATTTTCCAATTTGTGTGTATTAGCATGTGGTTGGCTTAGCAGCATTTCATGTCACTTTCAGTGGTTTTCTTTTGATTCTTTCCCTTCAGTTATAACTGTGTCTGTTGGCTACCCATCACTCATTTATTTCGGTGATAATTGTACTTTTTGCCTATTTTATTTTACCCGGTTTTTTTTTTACAGTTTTGATTTACTCTCCATGACTTTAACATGTTTCTCATGCTCTTGAATCTCTTGCCATTGACACATCGTGGTTTAGTGGCTATCTTTAGTTTTCCACTCTATTCTCCCTTTTTTGATGATATTTTGATATTGTAACCAATTAATTATCTTTAGAATTAACTTTTTTGTCTTTATCCTGTAGTCCATGAACTATTTCTTTGAAAAAAAAAAATCCTCCAGTGCACTTGGTGTATTGTATGGTGTAAAGTACTAACCGCAGATGGAGAAACACCTGGATATTTTGTATTATGAAAAGCTCTGACAATAATCTGTACTTTTATGATATGCAACCGCTTAAACATTAGTTGTTCAAGTGTGGCCAATTTTAAGTGGCAGAATTTTTTTTTCCTGTACTCAACAGTTCCATGTGTAAAATGGTGTAGTTTACAGTGCTTACCTATGAAATATACATTACTTAATTTTTTTTTCTTTTGCAGGAAGGGTTTGCCTTTGCTCACTGTACAACATGCAAGGCTCCTTACCATTTGCGTGTTCATGTTGCTGCTGATAGGAAATGGCGGACCCTGAAATTTCGGTTTTTTGTCACCAGAGACATTCTGTTTATTTTTCTGTCTGTCCAGCTTGTAGGTGATTTGTTTCGATTTGTCTAGCCATGTATATACTTGTCCATTTGTACTTTGTGAGTGTGTCTAGGTGATCTGATTCAACCCCTTCATTACCTATGCAGGTCATTGCATCACTGGCATATTTGGTTTATCTAATAGATGGTTACCAGCAATATTGGCTTCGTCTTCTCTGGGGTTTTGACAGTGAAATGAGCTTTTACTACATATGTGGTAAATTACGATTAACTCTAGTTGTGTCATCAAATGCTAATGCGATATTGTTTTTTGCGAATTACTTTGACTCCATTGCCTTGAGTTCAATTTCGTTGTTCCAAAGTCAAAAAGATATTGGTTTTGGTTAATTTTTTGTTGGTAATTTCTAATGCAGGAGCTCTATTATTTTTCGCACTGCTTGGTCTTTCTGGGTGCTTCATTACTTGTTATGATCGAAGAGTTCGCAATGATTTAGCTCAGCCGTGTAGAGAGTTATGTCTTTGTTGCTGTCAACCTGGGTAGTAATCTTGATTTTACCTATTCACAAGCCTCTGTCATTGTTAGAACACATAATGGAACTCTCAGCATCTTCATAGGGCTGCATTATAATGCTTGTTTTCTTGTTTCATTTTAGGATGCCAAAAACTTTGCTAGGAGTGCAATATATAAGATTTATTTTAGACCATATTGCGGACCCTTCTTTTAAGAACTTTTTCTCGAAGACGTATAAAATTACGTTGCTAATTATTCATGGTTGCTTATGCTAAGTTGAAAATGGAGGAATTTGCAATGTTGTGTATGAAGCAGCGAGTTTGTGATTCGGACGTCTAACTTTTGTGTCAAATGATGTTGCTGCAGGGTTTGTGCAGACTGTCATTTGCCAGGCACTCTTTGTATGTGGACTGATTGCACTACTTGCTTTGAGAGTTGTGGAACCATGGCAACTGAATGTGGTGGCTGTTTGGGTGGTGCCGGGGAAGCTGGGCTACCATTATTATTCATAATGGCTTTGGTTGTTCTGGGACTTTTTACTGTAATTGGGATATTCTACAGCGTTTTGGTGGCTACCATGGTAGGTCAGCGGATATGGCAACGTCATTATCACATACTTGCAAAAAGGATGTTAACAAAGGTATGTCTGGTTTTCTTTATCTTCTCTTGTGCCTTTGGTGTATTTATATGAGCTGTAAAAGTGTTTTGCAATTCAGCTGAAAAGTCATGCTAATTACTAACCAATATCTACAATTAGCCTTTTAGCTGTGGCTTGGTTTAATTTGTAGCATTTAAGCCCCATATGATTTCTTCACAGAAACATTTATTAGGGATGGGATAGCCAAGAAACTTAACTGTAAAATTTTATTGTTTTATAATTGACTTTGCTTTTAAGATTCTCTTGCATTAGAGCCATATTGACCGAGGCATTTCTGATGGTTTTGCTAACGTATATGTATTTCAGCGACTAGCTTACGTTTATAATGCATTATTATGTAGCTGTTGTAAACTTGTGATGGAATTGAAAAGAGTTTTTTGTTGTCTAATAAATGATAGATAGAAAAGTGGAATCATTATTTGGAAATTACTGCCAAACACTCTTAATATCCATCCTTGCTGCTACTTATATGATAGTATTATATTGATGGGATTTTTAAATTTTGTATAAAAATAGGTGAGAAAAATACAGATATGACAGACTCTTCAATTGGTCTACTTTCTCCTTTCCAAACTCTTGCTCAAATGCTTGTTTCACTTCCCCATTTTTCCGAGTCTGCTCTCAAACCAAAATGCACCTGCTGTGTGCATTTGTTACAAACCAATCCCCCAAGTTCAGTCTCATTCACACAGCCCTCCCAAGTACATATGAGCATGCATTATGCAATCTTTTCCTACTCTTCCATTGCTTGTATAATTTAGCTAGGGTGGGGCTGGGACACTACTAATAACTGGTGGGACAGCAAGGCTGATGTACCAGTGTTGGACATGTCTCTTACATAGATACTGTGGCGACATGTTGGGGTATGTGGCAGTGTGTTGCAACCCTCATTTTGTATGAGTGTGTTGCTAAAATGGCTGTAGTAATTTGGCTTGATTTATGTCTTGTATCTTGATGCCTTAAAGCTGATTTTGGGCCTCTTAATTGTTACTTTTCAAAACCAAAAATATTTAATTAGTTGTTCTGAATACTACAAGTTCGTTAGACCTCATTAGGGGTCACTGCATCCTAGTATTGTATGCTTTGGAGTTCAGACTGGGCTTTATCATGGTTTTGTCCTTAAAATGAGTTTGAGTAGATCATGGAAGGAGAGTGTGTATGACTACTATTGGCTTTTAGACCTCATTAGGGGTCACTGCATCCTAGTATTGTATGCTTTGGAGTTCAGACTTGGCTTTATCATAGTTTTGTCCTTAAAATAAGTTTGAGTAGATCATGGGAGGAGGCTGTGTGTGACTACTATTGGCTTTGACTTCTAAATGAGGTGAGATTTTCGGGTGTACTAGAACTTGCCTCCTTGTTGAGGCTAGGGAGCTAAATTTGGGCCCCTTTACTTGGCATATCAATGTTCCATCCACTTTAGATTCGTTGGACACATTAGTATTATTGCATCTGAGGTATTATATGTTTTAGACCTTTAAGTCAAAACATTGATGCTTTAGATAGGGGGAGCCTGACCACTCTAGCCCTTTAGACTCAATTTAGGGTTTGTTCCACAATACCGGAAAAGTCTCCTATATCTTAGAAGTCAAAGTCAATGGTAATTTATATACACCCTTGTCTCATCAAGTATATCTTAAAGACAAAATTGTGAGACAATACCTCAAATGTAATCACGTGAACAATGTCCAATAAACCTTGATTTTATTAAAGACCCTTATCATTACTTCATAAAATATAAAATAGCAAAATTCTTATCATGAAGATTTGAATTTTTATGTTTTAAATATTTTGTTATGGGATTGTAAAAAATTAATTTTTTATTTTACATGCTATGTTCAAGCTGTGCTGTCCTGTGTTTTTGTTCGAAAATGTGTTGTGTTTTTGTTCGAAAATGTGTTTAATCGTGTCTGTGTCTCTATTCTTGTGTGGGTGAGGTTTTGGAACCGGGGAGCGGTTAGTAGTGAAGCATCTTCTGGCTTATATATGACCACAAACAATTTGTGATTAGTTATAATTTATTTATGAATAATACCAATAATCCCATGTGTTAATTGCGTGTTTTATGAAAACATCATGATGCCCTGGATCAAGCTGACATCATATTGAATTGTTGATTATGAATTATTATCACTTCTCATCTCAGGAGTATGTGGTTGAAGACGTCGATGGAGAGCTGACAGGATCTGATTGGTCTCCCCCAGCTCTCCCTCCCGAGCATGTTCAGCAGTTGAAAACATTGGGTCTACTGTGAGTTTGTAAGAGTCACCAGTCATCTACTTGATGACAATAATGACAGTAGAGATACATTGGCCTTCTCCCATGTTTTGGTAAGCTGGTCATTTTCGTGAAGACCTGCTATTAATTGATAATTGTGTAATAGCCACTCAATTCAGTTTGGCTAGAGTTGTACACTTATGCTGAACTATTGATATGTGGAAAATTGTGAATGTCTGACACACGCCTACAGTCTACTTATGTAAAGAAAATGAAAGAGGATTCTTGATTGCCCGATAACCGGTTACAGGTACATCGCCATTTCTTTTCCCTGATGCGTTGCTGCTTGGTTAGTCATGTTTTATTGGTTGCTTGTTGCATTTGTTGTAAATAATTCTAACGGTAAAATTTCATGCCTACAACTGCTCCGTGATACAAGGAAAGATGTTTGGTTTCACTCTCTTTCTCAGTATTGTAGTTTCTTTAACTTTATTTCTTAGTCTACAACGTTTTCTGTTTCTGTTTAATCTGTTGTCCCACGTAATGGAAGGCATCTACCTGGCGATAACGTCATTTTAATCATTCTTAAGTTGATAATGAAGCATACGAAAACGCTGTTCATTTCAACAAAGAGAGATTAAATTGATAATTTTGGAGTTTGTTTGTATATCTTGTCTTCTCAGGATCGTTATTTTATTCTTGGAGTTTTAGATTATATCTGATGATTAGTTCTCTCCATTTCTTTGGTTTTCGTGTTTCTTAATATTTCACGAATGATTTTCTTATGTAGTTGGGATTATGAGTACAAATAGATACAATACTTTATCCTTCTTTAATACCTAAAACTTCATTATTTCAACAGTTCATTCTTTCCCATTTTGTTCTTTTACGTTTTACTTCATGCGGCTTTTGTTAATTTTATAGCTGAAGTTATTTAAAATTAAAGCTGCTTTAGTACATTGGTCTTGCATGTTTTATACAAGCTTGTAACAAACCAATGATTTCCTAAAGACTCATTCGGTGACTGAATAACTTTTCTACGCGGACAGTATATAGGAACAGATTAAAATTCAGAATAACTCTTATTTTCGGATATAGTTTACAAGATAGTCACGTGTATATTTTTGCGCACGTGACAGATAGCCACCGAGTTACATTGACGCGTAAAACTATTTTGGTAGAAACTAAAGCTGTAATGTAATGATAAGGGGGCACGTTTTTCTTACGTTTAAAACAAAGGAAGATGACCATCATACAATTAAAATAATTTTCGTTTTTTTAAAACTTTTATCGCATTTTTTGTTTCTTCTCCTCATTTTATTTATTATACAATCTTTTTTATTATATGCCCTACTAAATTTTTATATTTTTTTATTGTCTATTATTATACTTTCTGTATATTTTTTGATTTTCAGTTATGAAATTCATCTTATAATTGTTAGGAATATTTTTTATTTATCTTTTTATTCGCAATCCCAAAAAACCAACATTTTAGAGTCCAGGTTTAGTATCACTAGTGTGATTTTATTTTATCGTTATTTTACTTATGCTCTATTTTTCCTAACATGACATGGTATATGTAAGGCCCCATTTTTCCTGCCCAAAAGTTAGTGGGCTGCCCTACAGTATTGGGCCTAAAGACCGGCCCATAGTATATAAGCCTTAGGTCTGCCCTAAACCTAGGGTACCCTACATTTTCAGGGATCTTGCCTTGCCTTGAACCCAGCAGCCGCCACCCCTCTGCTAGGATTCCGATTCTTCGTCTCGAACCAGTCCATCCCAAGAGCTCGTCTAGTGATTTCTGCTCCACGTAAGTAACTCTAACCTACTGTACTTACCTTATGAGGTTTACATTCGTTTTCCACCGATTAAAGTACGAAAATAATCGTGTCCTCCGCTGTTTTCGCCAGTTTTGCAAGTCCGCCTTCCAAGTTACTGTGCTCCGAGGTCCCGTGTCGAGGTTCTGTTAACCCTTTTCCAGGTACGGGAAGTTAGGGTTCCAGTATTTTAGGTGTTGTCTTGGCTATTCTTGAGTGAGTTAATGATTTCATGAATGAATCCTTCGTTTTGGTGTGATTAAATGCTTGTTATGCCTGGTTGATTGGATATGCATGACTGTTACAGTGAAGAACAGTGACGAGACCTGTAAATCTCGCCCAAGCGAGTCAATCTCGCCTAGGCGAGATGAAACAGGGAGCTCGCCTAAGTTTTTTGCGCGAAACGTCGCCCGGGCGGCTCGCTCAACTTTTGAGCGAGCAGGCAACTCGCCCAAGCGAGAGGGATCTCGCTTAAGCGAGATCCCGTGTTGCCCATGCCCTTGTTTTTGGCGCTCTCGCCTAGGCGAGGGGGAGGCTCGCCTGAGCGAGCACGTCTCGCCTGAGCGAGACCCCTCAGCCTGAGCGAGATGCTGGGCGAGACTGTGCTATATTTTGGACGTTTGATGTTTCCCGAGTGATCTGTCTTGATTGGGTATGATTGTGTGATGATGGACACGTATATAATGGAGTACGAAACATATTTTTGGCATGATTCATGAATTGTGGATGAATGGGTTGGTATGAGACTTAACATGTGAAATGAATGTGTGGTTTGAAACTAAAGGAACATGGTATAAACATGAAACTAGACCCCAGACTCATCGGGGAGGTGATGATCAGAGGTATGGATTTTGAGAGGTGATTGATATGAGGATTGAACTTCAAGGGTTGAGATGGAATTGAAAAATATAATTTAATATTCGCTTATTGCTGATTTATGAATGTTGGTCCGTGTCAGCGTGTAATTCCTTAGGGTCGCTAGGTGAGACCTCCGGGGTTGCGTTTCAGTGGTCGGGACGTAATTCCATGGCCCCTGCTAGTGGGTGCCCCATCTGTATAACTAGGTAAGGATTCAAGGTAAGGTTGCATCCTGACGCTCCGAGGAGCCAGTTAGTCTCACTTAGAGCGGACTGACTCTTGTGGTGGGAGTAGCAGGAGGCCTGAAACTCATTAAGGGCTAACCTTGTGGTGGGAGAGATTTTGATTCATCATAACACTTGTATTACAAAGCTCAGGGATCGAGCAGCTCAGGTTCGAGCAGAGGTATCCACACAAGTGCAAGCATCCGCTGAATCCGACCGAGTTATACGTATCCGGATGAGTTGAGTCGAGTCGTAGTGTATTGAATGAAGAGTCATAACATGTTTGGTTGCTATGTGGATGAGATGATGAAAATATCTTTGATTGCATGTTGAATATGTTGATTGGCTCTAGCTTACCCGTTTTGTTGTAATGTTGTGATGTATGTGGCTGTTCTTTCTTGCGATGATCATCAACTTGGTTGATGGGAGCAGATGGGCGAGGTTCACGTGGCCAGCAAGGGAACGATGATCCAACAACTTAGCCACCTGGGCTAGATCTCGCGCTTCTTTCTTTCATGATTTCTTTAGGGCTATGGCCCCTGTATTCGTGGTTGTCGGATTGTAATCTTTTAGTTAAACAGCTATCCCACCTTCATCGGCATCGTGGTATGCCTAGTTTTATAGGGGTGATATTAAGGACCCCAGGACCGCGTTGTTATGCTTTTATCACATGACGTTTCCTTTAATTTTACGTATTAAATTAAATGGGACGTTACATTTATGGTATCAGAGCAGTTCGTCCTTAGGATGACCTGAGGTTGTGGGTTTATCGTGCTTTGCGGGCGTAAGTAGTCATGTATAGTCGAGTTTGTCAATGAAACCAAAAGTTTAGGAACAGAAGACGCCTTGATAGAGTAATGAGGGTGCACACTCATGACTAGATTAAAGGTTGTTTTCCTTTCTTAATTCTGATGGTTCGGGAAATAGGGGCGACAGACAAAAAGGGGTTCGTTGTCAGTAAGTGATAGATTGTTGCTGGGTATGGTCTAGTTTGTCTTGCTGCGCCTCTGTGCTTTGTGTCTAGTATTTACAGAGATAAGGGAATTGAGATTTAACGTCTTGGACTAATAAGCTGGAGAATATGCTAGAGTTCCCAAAATAAAGATACTACAAGTTTTCTAAAGAGAGTGAATCAAAAGGGTAATAACATTAAGGAGTATCAGTGCATGCAAGTGCCACGTCGTTTGAGGAAATCAAGCTGGTTCTACACCCCGACGATGGTGGGGTTCCGAATTATGAAAATGCATACGGTGTTAGATGGAGTGTCATTGAATATAGTCACATGGTCACATCTAGTGCTTCTTGGAGTGGTGTAAGAGGAACAATTGGCAAATCTGAGGTTGCTAAAAGTGGAGGAATTGCTTAGCGACAAGAAGGGTAAGAGAGGAGGAGATTGAGAAGTGCAAAAGATGGCAAACCTCTAATGAGAGGCTGGGATGGATGAGGGTTACTGGTCAGCCAGGAAAGATGACGTTCCAAAGTAAGGGAAGGAACAATTGATGGATAGGGAGGAAGTGGCATAAGGGATTCATACCAGGATTAATAGTCAGCAGGTAGTGAGGGGTATTTCCAAATTTGTGAGTGGGATGCTTCAAGGGGAAAGTAGTTCCCATGAGTAGGACATCTGACCTTGGGTATAAAGTGAAAGGTTTCACGTACTAGAAGAAAGGGCAAGCCTTTAAAGGATTATTCTCGTATGGAAGGACAACCCAACTGATGTCATAACACAATGACAAGGGAAATGAAAAGAGAAGTTTTGAGTGGTTGACACGATGTCTACGATAATTGATGCTAAAGAGGTTAGCACGAAAGAATCTCATACAGAGATGCACCTTAAGGAGAGATGTTTGGACTAAGGACCAATCTTCTTGAGGTCGTGTACTTTTTGATGTCGTCGGTATGGTAAAGGAGTCATGGTTGTCTTTAAGAGAGGACTTAGGTGGAGACGATGGTTTTGCTAAAATTGCGACCAAGTGGAGACCCGCTCGAGGATATGGTGCCTTCGGGATGATCAAAGTATTTAAATTTAAATCCGATCTGAATTATGCGGTGTTGGGACGTAGTCTCAAGGGTGAATCAGTTGTTTTCTCAATCTCATCCTGATGAGCTGGACAACCCACGAGGTAGTGTTCTTGGATTAAAAAGAGATGATTCAATGGTGGCGTGTGAGGTATGGACCAAGCTAAATAGTGGAGACAAAGCTTCACGTGAATCAAAGACATCTGACGAGGGAAAGTCGATGATAGACGAAGAGGATCTCAGTGGAAAAGGAGTTATGGACGTACTGTGGGACAAGTACCAGAGTTTTGACCTTGGTGTGATAAAATTCCCCTTTGCATTGGTGCCTGAAGAGGAAACTTGAGACAATAGTCCCTAATGGAATGGTTTCTACAGCGAGTCTGAAATAAACACGGAGGTAGAGGAGATGTCGGAGGAGTAGTGGCTTATGCTGAGTACGACCACAATGATGACAGCAGATTTGGTGAACATCAAAGGAAAGGTAGTGGTGGAATAGATTGTTCAAGGAAAAACGTTAGATAAGGGAGGATTGACTTTTCGGACCTATGGTCGTATAGAGAGGAAAACATGATGGAGGTAAGGCAATCTCAAACATGTTAGCTGTGTCTTCAAGGTTTAACGGCGAGTATCCAAGTGCGAACAGAGTCTTTAAAATGTGCAAGAAAGGGGTATTGACAAAGGATGAAGTGCCTAATAGGACGCATAGTTAGGAAGGGTGGATGCAATGTTGCGAAAATGAGACGCTAAGACTATAAAGAGGTAAGTCCAAATGATTTTACAAGTTGCATAGAAGTTTTGGAAGAAGGTTTCTCGGTGATGATTGATTCCTTGTCACGGTAGACATGAAAGGGGCATCATTTTGAGTAAATAAATGAGTGGCTTTTTGTGGTGATCAGAGTAGCGCAGCGGGATGATGGCAAGTGATACTTATGAGGGGTAAAAGGTGTGTGGAAAGAACTATCTTACTTGTGAACAACAAAGGTGTCGTTCTTATGAGTATTAGTTAAGGATGTTCAGTTACCAGTTAAAGTTAGAATTATGAAGTTGCTCAAAGAGAATTGTGCAAGAGAAGTAGGGGATGGTTTGAGTTATGATCTTAAGTTAGGGTGCCAACTTGGAGGTGAGGAAGTGAGAGTAGGTGTTTGGTCAGAGAAGGGAATTGAGGATCCTTGATTTGACGAAGTAAGAGTGAGAGTTGGTAGAGAACCATAAGTGTTTGGGTTGGGAAGAGAATGTGTGAGGGGATTTCATTAGTCTCGTCATCTTATTAGCACTAGTGAACCTCTCAACAAGGTTGAGAAAAACCAAATCGGAATATCTTAGTTTGAGGTGTATCGTGAAGTTGCGTGGTACGAACCAGACTAGAAATTTGAAGTCAATAAAAGTTATGGTCCTGAGGTTTTGTGGAATGTTGCCTATAAGTTAGGGGGGGATTAAAGATGAAAATAGGATGCCGATGCGATATGGTGAAGAAAGCAGTTGAAGGTTTAAATGAGAAGAAGATGTAGGAGTTTCAATATACATAAAAGTGGTCAAAAGTGTTGATGGTGTGACAGTAGGCCAACACTCAAGAGTGATCAAGTCAGTGGAGTGATGCATAAAGGAGTGAACAAGGTGATGTGAAGTGATACGAGCGTGCCTTGGTTGGAGACTTAAGGTCATCTGAGAAGTTGATAAAAACCTACAAGAGGTAGCAGAGAACGCATAGAAAGAGAGTCAATATGTTAGATACAAGTTAGAGGGGCATGCATGGAGGAGCATTCGGATTTTTAAGGTTGGAGGATTTGGAGTGCTTCGAGTAGTGACTAATTTAATTTGCATAGTTGGACGCATGTCGCTTAGCACAGAGGCAAAGTTTCCAATGACTATAGGTGTGGGAGTCGTTGTATATGTCGTGTTTGAGTAGTGGTTTCCAGAGGAGATAAGGAGAACATAGCTCCTTCCTATCTCATCGATGAATTTTCGAGGACGAAAATTTTCTTGTTGGGGAGAATGTAAGGCCCCATTTTTCCTGCCCCAAAAGTTAGTGGGCTGCCCTACAGTATTGGGCCTAAAGACCGGCCCATAGTATATAAGCCTTAGGTCTGCCCTAAACCTAGGGTACCCTACATTTTCAGGGATCTTGCCTTGCCTTGAACCCAGCAGCCGCCACCCCTCTGCTAGGATTCCGATTCTTCGTCTCGAACCAGTCCATCCCAAGAGCTCGTCTAGTGATTTCTGCTCCACGTAAGTAACTCTAACCTACTGTACTTACCTTATGAGGTTTACATTCGTTTTCCACCGATTAAAGTACGAAAATAATCGTGTCCTCCGCTGTTTTCGCCAGTTTTGCAAGTCCGCCTTCCAAGTTACTGTGCTCCGAGGTCCCGTGTCGAGGTTCTGTTAACCCTTTTCCAGGTACGGGAAGTTAGGGTTCCAGTATTTTAGGTGTTGTCTTGGCTATTCTTGAGTGAGTTAATGATTTCATGAATGAATCCTTCGTTTTGGTGTGATTAAATGCTTGTTATGCCTGGTTGATTGGATATGCATGACTGTTACAGTGAAGAACAGTGACGAGACCTGTAAATCTCGCCCAAGCGAGTCAATCTCGCCTAGGCGAGATGAAACAGGGAGCTCGCCTAAGTTTTTTGCGCGAAACGTCGCCCGGGCGGCTCGCTCAACTTTTGAGCGAGCAGGCAACTCGCCCAAGCGAGAGGGATCTCGCTTAAGCGAGATCCCGTGTTGCCCATGCCCTTGTTTTTGGCGCTCTCGCCTAGGCGAGGGGGAGGCTCGCCTGAGCGAGCACGTCTCGCCTGAGCGAGACCCCTCAGCCTGAGCGAGATGCTGGGCGAGACTGTGCTATATTTTGGACGTTTGATGTTTCCCGAGTGATCTGTCTTGATTGGGTATGATTGTGTGATGATGGACACGTATATAATGGAGTACGAAACATATTTTTGGCATGATTCATGAATTGTGGATGAATGGGTTGGTATGAGACTTAACATGTGAAATGAATGTGTGGTTTGAAACTAAAGGAACATGGTATAAACATGAAACTAGACCCCAGACTCATCGGGGAGGTGATGATCAGAGGTATGGATTTTGAGAGGTGATTGATATGAGGATTGAACTTCAAGGGTTGAGATGGAATTGAAAAATATAATTTAATATTCGCTTATTGCTGATTTATGAATGTTGGTCCGTGTCAGCGTGTAATTCCTTAGGGTCTCTAGGTGAGACCTCCGGGGTTGCGTTTCAGTGGTCGGGACGTAATTCCATGGCCCCTGCTAGTGGGTGTCCCATCTGTATAACTAGGTAAGGATTCAAGGTAAGGTTGCATCCTGACGCTCCGAGGAGCCAGTTAGTCTCACTTAGAGCGGACTGACTCTTGTGGTGGGAGTAGCAGGAGGCCTGAAACTCATTAAGGGCTAACCTTGTGGTGGGAGAGATTTTGATTCATCATAACACTTGTATTACAAAGCTCAGGGATCGAGCAGCTCAGGTTCGAGCAGAGGTATCCACACAAGTGCAAGCATCCGCTGAATCCGACCGAGTTATACGTATCCGGATGAGTCGAGTCGTAGTGTATTGAATGAAGAGTCATAACATGTTTGGTTGCTATGTGGATGAGATGATGAAAATATATTTGATTGCATGTTGAATATGTTGATTGGCTCTAGCTTACCCGTTTTGTTGTAATGTTGTGATGTATGTGGCTGTTCTTTCTTGCGATGATCATCAACTTGGTTGATGGGAGCAGATGGGCGAGGTTCACGTGGCCAGCAAGGGAACGATGATCCAACAGCTTAGTCACCTGGGCTAGATCTCGCGCTTCTTTCTTTCATGTTTTCTTTAGGGCTATGGCCCCTGTATTCGTGGTTGTCGGATTGTAATCTTTTAGTTAAACAACTATCCCACCTTCATTGGCATCGTGGTATGCCTAGTTTTGTAGGAGTGATATTAAGGACCCCAGGACCGCGTTGTTATGCTTTTATCACGTGACGTTTTCTTTAATTTTACGTATTAAATTAAATGGGACGTTACAGTATACTCTCTTTTCCTGGTTTATTCTATTATTTATTTTTTACACTGAGAAAATAGAGTTGACAAAAATAAAAGTATTCAACATATAATCTGATTTACTGAATTATTGCTTTTAGTTATTTCTACATCCAAACGTACATATTAAAATGGGCCCGGGTATTAGGATTCCAAACAATGATCCATTATGAAAAAACTCAAAAGCAGACACAGACACGGGTTTGGGCATGTGCATGTTGGACGTTAGTGCATACCGTCTCTATACCATGTATTTTACACGTGTCCCACGTTTCAATACTGTCATTTTCTGATTCCAAACCGACCACACCAATCAAATAGTTTATGTTAAACTCTTCCTTCCATAATTACAACTTTAATTTACTTTTTCTAGATTTAACTTTCCTATAAATAAAAGTACACCTCAAAAAGTATTTATTTATAATAATCAATTTAAGGAAACAATAATTAGAGCTGTAATAGAACAAATGTTAAATATGCTTTTGAAACTATTTTATTTATATTTTTATTCAATTAAACATCTTTATAAAATTATTTTTTTAATCGCATAAAACATCTAATTAATTTTAACTTCTCGCTTCTCTTTCTGTTTGTTCTTATTGTGTTGCTTCATCCCTGCCCTGACGATGAATAGAATAATTGGTGGGATGAAGGGCCATTATTAGTCCTCTGTATTTCCTCTGAAAGTCTTCGGAATCCTGAAAGGACACATATGATCCAACCCCACTATAAGAAACCACTATAAATATCGATATTGCTAATGTTATTTTTTTAATGAATTTTATCAGAAAATAATATATACATGATAACATCCGATTAAAAAGTTATCCTTCAAATAATGGAGGAAAATATAATTCTAAGAATATCTATAAAATGATGTATAACTTTATAAGAAAAATTGGGTGAGCCTTATCTGAAAGTGTTGACCGGCCACGCGTGGTGAGTCTCTCACTATAAATAACATTTGCTTTAAACATGATTTCACAAAAAACACAAACAAACCTCATAGGGATAGAGAGAGAAAGAACCAACAACCAACAATGTCTGATATCGCCATGTTGGTAGCGGAGGAATACGAGAGGAGAACAAAATGTTTGAAGAAAGGAGAAGAAGCTTTCCCAGCCACCAAATTTCACACCCTTTCTTTTTCTTCTTCTTTCTCATCGTCGTTTCCGGAGGACAAAATTGAGGTTCAGAAGCAGGAATTTATGAAACGGCTTTGGGAACCTAAAACCCAAATCGCCATTGCTGCTTCTAACAGTTTCTTCTCTGCTTGAATTCCAAGTTGGTCATTTCTGCTTTTGTAATCTTCCTTTTTCTTTGTGTTGCTGTGCATAATTGTATATTGTATGGAATTAAAGGGAATTGTTCTTCCCGCTTTAAAATCCCCGCTCATCCTTTTTCTTTTTTTTACTTGCTGTTTCATGTATCAACAAAATGTGAAACAAATCTGTAAACTAAAATTACTTCATTTCTGATTATAAATTATATTTTAAATCTTCTGTAAGGTAACTTATCGGTAAACTAATTTTAATTTACGAAAAGAATTATTTCATTTTTACGTGTTTTCTAAAATACATTTGTGAAAACATTTTTCCGAACGATATGCTCGTTTTCGTTTAATTAACTGTTTAGCTTATGAGTAAAAGCAAATAATAAGATAGGTTGATTTAGAGAAGAAATATGAAATCAATATATTCGTGTATTCAAATTAATTTATAGAATTTCCTTTAAAATATTAAAGAAAACTTGTGCATAATGTAATTTTAGTTTATAAAAATTTACTCCAATTTTTTATATTAATTTTCATTATTAAAATATGCTTATAGAAAAAGGCATATGAACAGATGCACGTCACTTTTTTAAGGAAATAATAAGTGTAGATGATGATAACAATGGCTTTTTTTTTTGTACCACTTTTTATTTTGTATCTATTTGCTTCAATAAAACTTTTTCTACCACCATTTATTGTGAAGAATTTTAATCTCCTTTAGTAATTTATTGCTTCACACACTTCCATGGCATTGTACAAAATAACACTTTATTTTTTCTTGTTGTCGCAAAGGAATCACATTTTAGTCAACAATATTTTACAAGATTTGTAGGATATGAACTTAGCATTATAAAAGGTACAAATAGCTAAGCCTTAGCTTTGATCTCCAGATTCTCAGTGGGCCTTCCTGTTTTAAAATTGTTTCTTCTTGCACCTCCATACACATAAATTTCCATTTTAATTTTTTCTGAATTATTTAATTGAAAGTATAAAAAAAACCTTTCAAATTATATACAATTCAAAAAAAGGTTAAAATTTAAATTTTCTTATTTAGGTTTCATCAAGAAATATATATATATATATATATATATATATATATAACTATCTAAATTTCTTGGGCTAGGTCCAGTAGTTTTTTAATTGACGTGCTACCTTTGCGAAGCTATTTTTTATTTGGGCTTTTCGGCCCATTTAATAATGATATGAAGACCAACAAAAATCTTTTTTATTTATTGAGCCCTAACGGATAGGCCTATTTTGGAAAACGTAACTTATGTAGTATTAAGATTTGAGTATTATTTAGGCGCATTCAATTAAATTTTGAACGGGAAATAGATTCATGAATCTCAAATCTAATTAAATCTGTTACAAATTAACTGCATAATAAATATATATTAAAAATATTATTTATCTAACGTATTAATTATGTATCTATTATAAATAGTCTTTACCATATAATTATTAAAAAAACAAGCAAAATATTTATTTAGAAGTGTTTCGGTAAATGATTTTTTAAAATTACTTAACCTTCCGTTCCTATCTAACACAACCAAATTACAAATTAAGTTCGGCTGTTAAACAAATAAAAAATAAATAAAGATAAACCCAATCTAACTTATCCAAATTAAATTTGATTGAGTTGAGGAAAAAATTATATTAAACTCACCTTAACTTGAGCCACTTTCACGCTTAGAATGTGCCTCTAACATTATAAAAAAAGAATTTTTTCAACAGTCATATGGTAACATATATGCATTTTAGTGTAAATTGATTATTTGCAAAATATGACTAAATTATAATAGATTTTTATTATTATTTACTTATATAGATATAATTTTTAAAAAATTGTTTAATTTAAAAGTAAAATATGATTTTTGCATTTTACAGTATAAAAATCAAATAACTTTTGGATTGTGTAATTCAGAAATTAAAAATACACAATTCAGAAGTCAAAAATAACTTCCACTTACACGACTGTGAAGATGTAAAAAGTGAAAAATGTTAGTTTGACTGTGTATTTGCATTGAAAATTCATTTTATGTTTTTTTATGGGCATAATAATCACTGACGTTGTAAAATATAAAAGATAATGGATTATGTTGTTTAAAATCTGATTTTCACATATTTTAAAAATAATTAATTATTTTAGATAATAATTGATTATGCTACTAAATATGTTAAAAAACCCTTAATTAGTAAATAATCTGATTATGTTGATTCCAAATTTCTTTTTAGTAGAACACCTTTTTCAATATTTTCAAAAGAATTCAATGGCTTTCTAAAGAAATTATTTTGGAGCATTACACATTATATCTTGTTCGAAAAATAGTTGCTTAAGATTCATCAAAACTCATGATCATGCTATAGTTTTCGCTCTAAATCAATCACGGTACAAGTGATACATTTCTTTTATTTTATTTTTGAATTCAAATTTTGTGCACCAGTTAGTGAAGACAATTGAGTGTTTCATTTGTAAATTTTCTTGAAAAATGTTTCAAGAGGATTGTTTATATATCTTGTTTTAGTTACAAAGACGTTTCTTGTAATCGGATAATTTAAGATTATATTAAAAAATTTTGCTTCACAAGTTAGTTATGTAGATTTAAGAAAAAAAACGATCTAGTCTAAAATAATTCGTCCGTTCTTGACTTTTGGTTTTGCTTATTATCATCGTTGTTTTTTATGCTCATTAACCATTATATTGGAATTCTTCTACTATTTTTCTTTGAATTTCTCAAATAATAATTTTCAATCAATTCACCCTTTTTCTTAGTTGTGTTTTTATCCCTTATAATTTGTACCAAAGTGAAGGGATTTCAGTAAAAATATGATTAATTTGATATATAGAAAAAATATAATAATATTTTTTTTAAATAACCAAAATATATATTTCATATTATATTAAATTAAAAAAAAAAAAAACTTACTTCTTTCGTTTAACACGAGTGTATATAGTCAATTATAGTTTAACTACCATAACTTGATCAAGAGTTATGACCTAAATTTCTAAATAAGTATGTGTACTTACTCAACTTATATTTATGATATTATTATTGTTTATAACCACTTTTATTCGTATACCCACTCAAAAACTTTTTATTTACTTAACCATCAAAATCTTTATAAGTGAAGAAACACATCATCAATATTGTCAGCTCTCACAGATTGTTTGACCAAATTTAGTAAGAATAAGATAAAATTTCGAAACATATATCTTTAAAAAGAATTAATTGTGTAACATTTTTTAACGAATTTGAATAAAATTTAAAAGAACATTTAAAACAAAAACAAAAAGAACGTAAATTTTGTTATTTCTTCCGATGTTTCCGCTTGAGAGAAGAAATAAAATCATATGATTGGAAAAAAGATAAACTTTCCATCCTTATCACTCAAAATCACTCAATTTATAGAAGTAAAGAAAACCACTTTGACATCAGTGGATATAAACACAGGCTAAACGAGGGTGAACAACCTAAAACACATGTTTTGAACATGTTTTTGTGTAATTTTCCTTTAATTAACATTGTAAAAATTTGCGTTTGAAATACGTGGTGATTAGTTGGTGGAGTAGAAATAGTGTTGCAGGTTTTGTAATCAATTATTCACCCACAGTAGTAAATTGTCACATCGATTGGTTGTCCTACCATTTCAACCACTGCCAATATATCATACTAATAAAATCCACTTACTTTACTTTAATTTATTATATGTTTAGTAGGATAGAAAAAGAATAAATGTTTTCAAATTGACATCAATAAAAACTGGAATCAAAGATAACACCACTACCATTATATCGTTTTTTTTTTCAATTATAATTACCACTTTAAAAATATTCTAGTTTATAATATATCAATGTATTAGGATTCAACATTTTTTATTAGACTAAAAGTTATAAATATTAATTAGAGTACAATTTTTTTACTTAACAAAAATTCAAACGTAATAATCCAATTATAACCGAAACATTCGATCCACTTAACCTCTGTCACAACGATTAATACCACATACAATACAATTTATACAATTTTAGTCTGTTTTAGTTTACGTCACAATTTTCTCATTGGTCCGATTCATTTTATTGAATGTTGGTGTCGGCTTATTGGATTAGGTCCACGTTGCTGTTTTATATTCAATGATTATTCTTTGCCTTGTATACACTTTTTTTTGAAGATAGAAGAGTTCAACTCCATAATATTTTTAAGAGGAAAATGAGAAAAATGTAATTATTTATTGTAATTATAGACAATATTTGTAACTCATTTTAGAAAAATAACAACATTTTATAATTAATAATAAAATATTTATATCACTTGTTAAGAGTAAACCTTGGTTTTTACATAAAATTGTAAAAATGTGTTGAAATTATTTAGACGTGAAAGTGAGAGAGTGTTGTTAGAAACTTAGCAGGCAATTGTCCCACCAAGTTAGAACAATTTCAACACAATTTGATTTGATGCATCTCTGTGTCCTATGATGTTGAAATTGTTCATCTACCTCTCAACTGCATTCAATAATTAATGCCACGTCTATTCTTCTACACAACACATCACACCTATGCCAACTTTTATTTCTAATAAACAAAGAATGAGATCATTTTTTTAAATTGTTTTAAAAAGTTAAATTAGCTTATATCTCATCTCATCTGTGAATAAAAGCATACTAATTTTTTAAAATTCTTTTAATTTATTCATAAATTAGTTTTACTTTTTGAAAAAAACGCATTTATTTTATTTTCTGTTTGTGAGTATTTATTAACAAGTTCATCCTATCATATCAACAGTTAATTAAGTTGGTAGAGAAAAGAAAGACTAATAATTTCCATCAACACTGACCTGTTAGGTGTACTTTGAGTAGTTTTTTTTCTTTTTTACATTTGTTTAGCTTTTTTTATTGTATTTATGTGATTAAATTATTTTATGTATTATTTATCTTGTGGTACATTATTGGAATTATTGGAGTTACGAGTTGATTTAGAGATACAATTAAAAAGGAAAAGTTAAATTTCTTTCCTAATATTTAAGAGTTATGAAATTTGTTTGTAGGGTTTTGGAAGGGTTCATTTTCACATTAACAAAATATTAATAACTGAACATACATTATTTATTTTGAGAAAATGTTTATGTTTTTTAATTCAAAATAATTATTAGGCACAACTAGCGAATACACAGGCGTTGTCGTGCATGTGTATTCGCATTTTTTAATTTTCAAAAAATTTAAGATCAATAATAAATATATAATTTTTAAAATAGTTGTTAAATATAAAATTAAAGAAAAATAAGATATGTAAAAAGAAAATTTAAATAATAATTTAAGACAAAAGAAATTTGTAAAAAATGATTAAAAGTAAATTATTTATAAAATAATTAATTTTTAAAATAACTAAAGATAAAACTGGTATTATGAAACGTGGAAAAAAAAAGAAATCATCTTTGTTGTTATAGATATAGATTAATACATGTAAAAAATATCTAGAATATTTATTAAACCTAATTACTCATTACTCTAAAAGAGGCAATGATTCATCGATATATACGTGGTTTGGGATGACAATCCATTGGTGGCCAAACATTAGCTTTATGATTACAATTTCAGCCACTAACTTCTTTAAAGTCAGAAGATAAAAGGCATAATGATTTAATTTAGTTTATTTTTCTCAATGCTATGTTAATAATTTATTTTCTTTTTCTAAAGCACGAAATTTATATCAGTAATTATTTTTTAGTACAGAGATTTTTTTTGTATTCCCTCTCAATTTAATTACTTTATGCCAAAATTTATTTTCTCTCTCAAAGTCAAGTCGTTTATATTTTCAAATTTATTCATTTTAATTTTCTTTCCCTCTTAAAAATCCAAAAAATTTGCTTCTAGAAGTGGAACCATAAGCTTATTGAATAAGCAATTTATGAGAATACTAATAAAGGTCCTTGTAGATTATGAATAGATAGCCATAACCAGAAAATTAAAGCATGAATGTCTTCTCCACTACTTCATTTGACCATCCAATTATAAGTGGTAAAGAACTTGCCTTTCCTCCACCACAATCTCTGGATCTTATGTTTCGGTGCCAAAATTCATCCACTCACAGACAAATTTCATAACAATTTCTAGATCAACAAATTATAAACCTTAAACTTTATTTTTTTTTTTGTCGAACAAACGTATCCTTGTTATGAAGGAAGCAGAAGAGTGAAGAGAAACAGAAGAAAGGTACAATCGGTGTTCTAATATTCATGTTCCATAAAACAGGGTTTACATCAGTAACAATATTGTTCTGAGGAAGAAGAATAACAAATTTGGATCTCTAAAAATGAGTTAGTTGAGGAGAAATCTGGGTAAAATTTTCAGAAATATCTGTGCAGAGTGTTGCCACGACGAAATGCTGATAAAAAATAGGGAAGGTTGTCTTCATGATTCCCGTCAAAACCTGCCTCTGTTTGATTCTGATGCTGACGGTGCTTGAACACAAGATCTTCCGGCACCACTTGTTTCCGACAAAGAGGACACGTGGCCCAATACTGTTGCAACCACTTGTCCAAACAATCCCTGTGAAACATGTGACGGCATTGCAGCTTTCTCACCTTCTCCCCTTCCTCCAATTCGCACAGGCATACCCTGCACTCTGCACCACCCTGTTCCGCCTTCAACAACCCTTTGGTGTAGCAGATCGTGGGGTTCTTCTTCTCGATCAATTTCAGGTACTGCTGGGTGCTGATTGCGCGTGACGATGATTTTACTTTCTGAATCAGAATGATGAGTTCTATTATGAGGGATGCTAATAGGATTATAATTTCGGCGCACAACTTGTGAAAGAGCTTTGAGAGAGGTGTCATGCTTCCTGCTAAATGCACTCAGCGATTCTTTAATGCACAAATCCTGTTCTTTTTTTCCCTTTTATATGTAACAGCAACTTCTTTTTGTCTTCACTGCAACCACAATGTTATTTCGTTGAGTTTAAGAAGTATTTACACAGATGTGTCTTTTTGTATTGCTGAAGAATATAACGTGATGAAATGTAGAAAAATAGTAATATAAATTTGATATCAGGATACCGTAAAACTAAAACATGGTAATTTGATTGTGAACGAGGAAAAAAAAATTATAAAATGACGGAGGAGAAAATGTTATTAAAATGCAAATATAGAATTATAAAATTATTGGAATGACTAGGAATAAAAACGGTACGCTGTTTGAGGAAAACAAGAATTGGAAATTGGAATGTGTAGGTGGTCAAATTAAGTGACAAAATTATATCAATATAGTAAGAACTACGACATTGTAATATAAATATTGGAAGAAAAAGACTTGTTGGGTGGCATTTTTGTCCAATAAAATATCTCAATTTTCTGAGTAGAAAACAAAATACGCAAAACACGTCTTCAGCAGCCAAAAACGTCATTAAAAAAAAATTAAATATATTTTTTTCCCTCAACTTATATAAAAAATTAAAATTAGTCTCTTTTTAAAAAAAATTTAAACTAATTTAATTTTTCAATCATGTAAATATATGAATTTAGTTATTTTAATTAAATTTGATTAAGTGTATTTGATGTTTTAAACATATTTCATTACAGTAGTTTAGTTTGTTTATACTGTTTGACACATTTATTTTAATGTTATCTGAAAAATATGTTTGAAATGTCAAATAAATTTAAAAAATATAATTTAAAAAACTTAAAAATAAGAAATTAATTTAATTCAAAATTTTTGAAAAAAAAAACTTATTTTAAATTTTACTAAAAGTTTTGAAAAATTAAAAATATATTTAAACCTTAAAAAAAAAAAAAAAAAAAAAAAAAACCGAAAGGAGAAGAATGCTTACACGGAACATGTTGGGAGGATAAGATGCATCCATTCTTGATCCTTGCTTGGAGTCTTGGGGCTGCCAAAAACAAATAATCACATCAATCTATAATAAGGCTATTTAATTTTATATTTTGTATTTTTTAGAAAATTGGACTTAGTCAGAAGCACATGATACAATTGGTGGCAAGTGGCGCTAGTCAACAACTAATGTATAGAGAGTGAAAGAATGTTTTTTCTACATACTTTCAATATTTGTAATTAATTTAAATATGTTTCATATTTTTTTCGTGTTGTTTGACGTTTAATTTCTATAAGAAGTGTAGATACGTACGTCTCCATAACATAAAATAATTGCTCAACTGTTAAATTTTTACGCATTTTTAATGTAAACCACACCACATGTTGACTTTTTCTACTAATTTAATTTATTCGTAAATTAACAAGAACCGTTAATTTGCTGCAAGAAAAGAAAAAAATACAGTTACCAAACATAAGTGATATTATTACAGGCTAGACATTGTCGAAATTGAAAGCCTTCACACACGTGTAAAAATATTTTGTGATAATTAAATTATCATTTTTTTTATGTAGTTCATGTTTACATTTTAAAGTAAGTATAAGAAAACTATATATTAATTTGATATTTGTAAGCATATATAGATTTTGCACCTTTTGTTTAAAGGTTAGAACATCCCTAAAATTAATTATTTTTATTTTTTATTGATAAAAAAAAAAACACGCCTCATCTATCCAAAATGAGTGGACGTTATTCTTATTTATACATGTTATAGTTTTTTATTATATCGCCTTTATCGTATTTGTTTACCTTTCACATTCCTTTTATTTCAAAGTTGAAGAGTATACACATGATATTTGTAAAACATTTTTTTTAAAATAATTTTTTTATTATTGATTAAAATTTATTAATGAGATTAATTAAATAATGAATAGGATACATATATCTCATTTTTTTCAGTAAATTTTTAATTAATAATACAAAATACATTAAAAAGAGTGAATTTTTTTTATATATGTTACTAATATTTCGATAAAATAAATTATTTTAACTTATGAATTGATCTAAAGTTGCTAGAGAAACTTATTTAAACATCCCTTTAATATCAATAGGAATGAAAAATGTATTAAAATAAAAAATTTAATAACAAATAATATAAAATTCCTCTCTACTTACAAGAATTCACGTGGAAATCAAAAGTAAAATATAACATGATAAAACATTTTAATATATTCAATCCAAGAATAAAAACTACGAGTTATACCAAAGAATTAGAAATACGATAAAATAAATTGTACAAGAAATCTTCAACAAATTCACCGTGCAAAATTAGTTAAAACAAACCAATTAACAATCCTTATTAATAAAACCATTTTTCTTTGAAAAGTTAATATTACTAATAACATTTATCTCTTTACATGTAAAGTTGTCAAAATGGTTGGAACCCGCGGATCAACCTGACACACCACAGGTTTTGGTCGGGTTAGGTTAAAATTTTTTTACAAATTTCAATACGGGTTGATTTTTGACCCGGCTCATTTAGAATCCGGTTCATCTGGGTTGAGCCTGTAGTGAGTCGGGTTGGCTCATAAACCCGCAGATAAAACGGTCACACAAGTGTTTTTTATTTTTTATTTATTAAGTTGGACTTTACATTTAGGTCATGTTAGATTTTTTTTTTATCCAACACATAAATAATTTGTATTTTTTTATTTTGGTTTGTATTTTGATTGTATTAAAGTTAATTAAGATTTTAATTAGAATTACAATTTAGTTTTGACTGGAAACAAAAATAAAAAAATTATATTTTTTTAATTAAGTGAACCCGTGAGCCAACCCGTGGTGGGCCAGACTGGGTTTGAATTTGTTTGGCTCGCTAAAAAGTGAGCCGGATTGGGTTGATTCACTAAATTATCAACCCGTGGTAGATCGAACCAGATCGGACGAGATTATCCGTTTTGACAGCTCTAATACATACTTTCACTCGACAATTCAATTGTTATAAATACTTAGTCTAATATACCGGTGAATTAATTTTTAGATGAAATTTTAAAGTTAATACTTTGGTGTGGACATGCCGAATTTTTGTTTTCTTCTCTCTTATATCTCTCTTTGTTTTTATACTTTTAGTAACAAGTCTCTCTCACATAATCCTAACTTAACTCCATTCCACTTTGAGTATATTCTACACACAAGAAAATAATACAAATATCTAACATATCCTCTCTTCACAGCTATGTGGTGATGCCAGCTAAATCGGTGATCAAATAACGAACTTTAATTTTTTTCTTTAGATAATACATTAGTTATCATATCATCTTTATTATGATTAACATGAATATTTTCTAATTTAAACCATTTTATATACAATGATATTTCTCACATTAATAAGCTTGTATTTTAAAGGAAAAATTAAATTCTTATTAAAATAAACAATATATTGACTATTTACATAATACATATTTTTCTTGAGAGTAAAATTAAGCTCATATAAGAATTTGTAAACTCCTTCCACGCTTAAGTAATGTCAATTCCTATTATTATTAAAGACCTCTATCTTTTAAAATTAATCAAATACTTGAATTGAACTTATTGGAATCAATATCTCTAGCTATATAGCTAAAGCAAAGTTTCATACTAGTAGTATCATGAAAATACTTCAAAATCATTTTCACAATATTCAAAAGCTATAGTTTTAATAGAAATCTACCACTTCCAACAATGTTTGGTATATTTGGTCTTATGCACATGATTGCATGCATAAGAATATCAACTATAAAGACGTGCAAGAAATTATCTGTACATATAATTTTTCAATTTTATTTTGTAAACCCTATTTATAAGTAAATTTAAAATGAATAGCAAACAAGTGTGCATCACCTTAGTCTCTTTCATTTAAAATTTCTTCAACACTCTTCTAATATAATTCTTACGACAATCAAAACTTTTTTTTATCAACAAAGAAATATATTGATTGTAGAGCACTTGTGGTACTCTAACTCTTTTACAAAGAATATATTTAGTTTTTCACTACATATCCAAATACAATCAAACAATATTACCTACCAAAACCATGTTAATCTCCTTATAAATTTTATCAAAAAACTCTACTTAGTGTTTTATGACTAGAGTGAATTCACGAGGTTATTGTTTCACACTTTGCTTTTGTATTATGTTTCCAGCACAATGTAGGGACCTATAGTACCTTTGTGCATTACTCTTGTAAATTTGTAGGGATAAATATTCTCATGAATCCCTTGACAACAAGTCAACAACATGAACTCCACTCTAGAATGTGTTTGTTAAGATTGCACCTGCAAGCAAAAAACTCAGTTACTCTAGATACCAAAGTCTAGGTTATAGATTCAAGAGTTGTTTCTCATATCTTCATATATATTACTCCTATCATAGAGATTTTGTGTATGTTCATGGATCTTAATGTGGGAGAGATACCAATCAAAAAAAGAAAAATTGATATTTATACTTTTATATTTCAACTATGCCAAAACTTTCACTTGGGTCACACTAAATATCTCTTTAGAGTTAAATACAACATTCCTAAAACCAATATACATGTTCCTAAACAACAAAACTTGTTATCCTTTGTGTGATATACATGATTCTTCCTAGCCATTGCTGTAAAAATGTGAAAAATAAAATGGTTTTTTTTCTCTTTATTTATTGACATTTTAAGTAATGAGTCTCTTTCACATAAATTCATTTTTATTTCTTTACACTTAAATAAGTGAGACAAATAAACTTTATAGTTTTAGGATTAATCCCTCCATATAAAGAAAGCCTGAAAATCTCACAATAAGTATTACGTTAAGTGATATTGACTCTAGTTTTCTTATACAGTACCCCTATGGGTAGAAAAGGACATTATTTTTAGTTTTAAGTAAACTCCACCAATATATAAAAATATACACATTAATTATAATGTCCAATCTTATAGACGATGAGTTGATCTAATAATGGAGAGCATGAATTATATTATATGATAGAATTTATTTAATAGTCGCAGAAGAAAAAGAAGAACTTAAATTAAAACAAGCAGGAATTCCATGAATATTCAAAGTGTTCGTGGATTGAAAGATAAACTAATTACTTATTCCGATACATGGTTTCGCAATTCCAAGGATTGGCGAAAGCAGAAGTTTCGGCTTATTTCCATAATGCAGCTTCTGGTCTCACGATAACCTCGCTGTCAGTTAATGGCTTATGCTTTTAAGATATACGTTTAATAATGTTCATCTAAAAGCTTAGTTGGTGCACTGCATAATATTAAAATCCTATATGAAAATGCTATACAAAAGCTGCACATAAGTAGTTTCCACGATTAGTGGTTATCAATTAAAGTGTACCGTGTATGTACTATACTACTACTAATTAATAAACAAAACCTTTTCGTTTCTCCTTCGACCTAATCCAAACTCCCTCTCCATTAAATCAGTAGGTTTCTGATAAAAGCAGTAGTTTTAACGAATTAATATGAACTTGGAAATCTAATAATTGATAATAAAACAATGAATTTGAAATGGAAGCAGAATATTATAGGTCAATTTATTTTGGAGGTAATTAAGTATAAGTGAGTATAGTAAGCAGCATGCAACGCAATATGGGTGTGATTGTGCAGCATCCAACTATTCTTGCACAGAATATATTATCATCTGAAGCTGACTTGTCATCTGTGTGACAATAGTGGTTAATGTTGGGATGCCACACTAATTAAACTACTAAGAAGCCCACTTCTGAAATTTTATATTTAATCCACTTCCTGTGTGCCCTAGACCACAATCTGCATTTTCAACAATATATAAATACAAATTGTCGCAGTTGGAACCTTAAGATTGTCTATCTTATATTTAGAATGTCTGGAACACATCAAAATGGTGCGCGGACCAAAACTTCTTTCCATGCAAAGTATGATGACAGCATGGCATTCTATTATTTTAGTGTGTGTGAAATTAAGAAAATTATTGCTCCTTTGGTTGGTTGAAAAAGCAATGCCACAACCTCAAGGACATTAGAGAAATGAACGTGACTACTCATTTCAACTCCTATAAATACCGTCTTTGGCAATGCTAATTTCACAGAGCATCCATTTCTGAGTACTAATTAGCCAACTCTTTTGTGTTTCACAGACAATATAGTTAAGATGTCTTCCATTGGAGCACGTTCAGCTGAAATTTACATTTTGGAGAAGAGGCAGAAGGAGAAGATGAAGAGAATGGAAGAGGAAAGAGTACGAAGAGGTGAGGTGAGTGGTGAAGAGAGAAAGGTGAGTAGTTCTGGTGTGGGGAAGAACAAAGTACATCCAGGTAGTGAACAAGGAGCAACAACCGATAATGTCTTTAGGGCATAAATGGTTTTTATATGTTTTTTCCTTATCCTCTACATCTTGTATGTGTTATTAAACTTTTAAATGTCTGTTTCACTAGGTCAACTAAAAAAAGAAAACACTGTTTAGTTACTATATAGAAGGGACGAAACACTGTTAATGTTAATAGCTTGTGCTTTTGAGCTGTTTGTAACATGCATGTCACAAAGTTTAACGTGTTGTGTCAAAGATCGGTTTGGCGCTTTTTATGTATGATCAGAATAAAAGCCTCATTGCTGTGCATATGTACTACAAATCTTATTTACATATCTATATTTCTTGTCTATAAAACACTAACAAGTATTTTATTTTATTTTTGTTATGGATCAATGATACACAATCACTCCGTTTTCTACTCAATACTAATAAAATAACACTTTTTATTTTAAAATATAAAATAATTAAAATGAATTAACTAAAAAGTAAGAATATTAATATTTTTATTAAGTATAAGAAATACATGTAAAATTTTCTGTAGAACAATATTTCATTAGATTGGTGGGCAAAGATGCTTATGCTATTCTTTATAAACAATATTCCGCTGATGCACGTTACGACCATCATATATACAACACGGTCTTTTTGTTTCACAGTATAAAATTGAACATGAGATTAGATTTACCCACCGCCCAAAATTAGATATATATTAACAATTATAAAGAAACAAGTGTCACTTATTAAGGGACAAATGTACTTCACTTTATAAGTACAATTTTAATGTGTACTCTAATAAATTTAGGGTGTTTACAGATTGGGTTGAATTTCTACATTCTTTTTAAGTTAAATTCAAATTTAATTTAATCCATTCTTATACGGGTTGAATTAGTTTATATTATAATTTTGAAAAATAATATCTTTTGTTGAATGATATATTTTTTAAGTATCAAACGAATAAAAAATAATAATATTTGAAGAAATTAATTTAAGTCATGCAAAAATTGCATATCAAATATCAATTGTCACCAGTTATATGTTCAGTATTGAAAAACAAATATGCACATTGACATAAGATATAGCTTTTCGAATTCGTTAAGGTTTGAACACGATAGATAATAAATGAGTGTCAATAACCTCAAAAACAAAATTGTCTTCACAATCGTATAACACAAACAAACAATTATGAGACCTACATATGTGGATACACTAAAGGGATAGTGCATAATAATGCATGACAACAAAACATATAATTTATAAAAAATATAAGGTAATTAAAAATGCTAGGATCTCATATGTATTTATAAGTTAACCGTCTTGAAGCAACAATTGGAAACTAAAACTCTCAAATAGGAGAATGATGATTGTTGGGTATTGGTAGACGAGGATTCACATACACTATTGTTAGTTCAATCTATAAAAAATTGTTAGACGTCACTATTTTCGAAGAAACAATAGAGTTTGACAATTTTTGAAAAGTCAAAGCTCTTCCTTCTTCTTAACATTTTGCTTTTTGGAAAGTTTTTTTGAACAAAGTTGCTACAAAAGATAATTTGGGTAGGATGGAAATAAATATAACTGATAGTTTATAAGAGTCATTTATTTTTTACTTGTGATGTGGCCATGGCGATGTGGAACATGTGCAACAAATGGGTGGATGTTAGCGATGTCAATCATTTCATGCCAAGACAACACTTTAATCATTTTTATCTTTTTTGTCTAGATGGTAAACAAAATAATGCATGGAAATGTGTGTGGATGGCATTAATTTGGGTTATCTAGAAACAAAGAAATAATATTATTTTTAGTGGTGGAACGGTCGACAAAATAGAAATGTTCATTGTTGCACAATTGAAAACATGGGAATGGAATGGATAACTACAAAATTTCTAAAAGCACAATTTTCTTACTCTGATTGGTGTCTTAATCCTTTATCATGCCTAAAATCTATAAGGTAGCATGGGATTATCGCGACTGTAGGCATGAAAAGTATCATTAGATTCTTAGGTATAATATATGCATGGTTTTATGTTTCCACTCTACCTATCAGTGTCAAAACTTTTGCTCATTAAGAAATTTTACTATAATTTTGTGTTTCCCATCGAGATAAAATTGATGGTTGAGCAGTGCAATGAGCATATAAGGAAATACAGATTAAAGACATTGGTAATTGGTTGTGGTGGACATTATCTAAAGAGGAATGTTGATAGACCAATGCATACATAGACACCTGCGAGAACTAAAACATATTTGCAGACACTTGTTGACAGAACATGATGCAAAGCATAATTAGGCAGATTATTTTGTGGGGGAACATGATACATTACATCGACCATACTACAATTAGACTCAACCTTGCTATATATGGTGTTTGAATTTACAATTGGACTGTCCTGATAGACGAATATAAGTTAGGATTTTTTGACTTATAAATGCACCGATCATTTTGTATTGTAGGTACACTATATTATGAAAATTTTTTATATTTGTATACGGATTGGAGCACCCCTAATGTTCCAATATATATATATATATATATATATATATATATATATATATATATATATATATTATATTACTAGTGGTAGAAGAGTATGGTTAATTCATTAAATGGAACAAAAAGATCAATAATACTTAAGGATATGATTCACCATAAAATACTAGATGTCGTTTAATTCGTATACAAGACTTTATAGAGTTAAAAGACTTAATTGATGACATTATTGATGTAGTTGAGCTTATTAAATATTTCACAATCTTGTTATCTAATCAAGCATCTTATTCTTTGCACTATTTGTTTATTATGAAAGATTTAGCGGATCGGGTTATAATGTAATGTATTTACGTACACATGCAACACAACTAACTATTTTAATTCCATTAAATATGTTGGAAATCTAATTGTAAATTAAAGTTTCATATCGAGTAAAATTGAATACCATATAAGGACGATGACTATTATCTTAAGGTTTTGAGTTAAAATTGTGTCAATTTTTTATATGTGAGTTTAACTCGTATCTCATTTATTGTTTATATTGATCCAATGGAAATTTATGCAGCATCTTCATCATATTTGTTCCGGTATATCCAATAAGTCTCACATTGCTTAAGAATCGAGGTCAAGCGCAGTTTAAATATTCCTTTATTCCCTCTACTCTCTGAACTGCCTTCTAAGGACAAATCTGTGACGAAACTCAATCACTCCAAAATAGATAATACCACTCACGCTTTAGCTCATTAAATTGATTGATTCAATTTTATCAAGTGCAGCGGTACTTTGAAAAATAAGAACACGACATAAATTTTATACACACTTCAACGATAGGTTGTTGGGTGGGATTTACGTATTTACACACTTTAATTATATATAATTTTGTGTGTATATATATATAGGTCGGAACAATCCAATTCCTCCTTAAATATTATTAATTCTTTATTGCGGATAAAAAAATATACAAAAATTTTGTAGTTTAGAATTTTTTTTTCAGAAATATTCGCTCTATTTCTTTTAAAATATATCTCTCAAGCAGATGGAAAAAAAATCACAAAATGAAGTAAAATCAAAGGTGATCACCACAACATTTGAAACAATAAATTAAAAATAAAATTTATAAGCATTAAATATCAAGAATTACTCATAGACCACAAACAAAGTATTCCATCTCCATTCATGCCTTGTTTTGTAAACCCTAAACCCTATAATCATTTCATCATATGTAATCTCAACCTTTTTATATTCTTTCTAACTTTCACTTAAAACCCTCGTTATGTTAAAAATCATTATATTTTTTTATTACATATATTTCATTTTTTACAAGAAGATGTGGTATTAAGGGTCTGTTAGCATAGTTATAGAGAAAAATGGCAATTGTTATCTGTCAATTTGTAATTAATATCTTAAAATAAGACCATAAGCATTCTTGTGTAATTTTATTGGGTCTCTTTTGAGAGAGGATCACCAGAGAGATCTAACACTAATGAACATGAGTCTAACCCACACATAAGCTCAACCCAGAACCTTAAAGTGATGAATTTATAGATCCTTATTTTTATATAGTGTTCAACTTTCTCATTTTTACTTATTATGGAATTTAGACTTACACTTGGATTTTCAACAAATTTGTAGGAATAATATTACAATTTTAAGAACTATTTTCCTCCATGGCTTATTATAGCTTAGAGTGGGTAGTTCGTATTACAATTGTTATCAGTTTTGCTGAGTTACGATGGTGAAATGGGAGCTTGAACCTCGTAAGGATCGTATAAGAAGACCCTCTCTTATCTTCAAGAATCAATATGACAATCTTTGGAGATGATAAACAAGTCAATTGAAAACCTCAAAACAATATTTGCGACTTTCAAGATGATTAAGAAAACTATGACAAAAGATGAGATGCGGGCTAACCAGGACATTAATCTATTACAACTGTAAAATTAAAATACAGAAAATAAAAATAAAGACACAACATGATCCTAATCCATGATCCTGAGCACACGAATGCGAGAATCCAAACCCTAGCCCAAACATAAACTCAACCTCATCCTTGACTGGAGTTTCCCACGTCCCTGCCTCGAGCAGAACCTCGACCTTCAACTCTTTTCTCCATGTCATTCCACCACTTTTCTTGGGCAGTCACATATTCCACTTCCTCTTTAACATCTGCTTCAAAGCGAGACATAAAAGTTAAAAGCCCTATCTCATTCAGATTCCAAACCTTGAACCCAATATCAACCGAAGCGAACCGAAGAGGTGACTCAACATTCTCCAGCCGCTCACCAAGGCCACAGCAAACCAGGCAAGCGTACTCAGCAGCATCAACAAGGCGAGTGTAGGTACTCGCCGCAGCACAGGCTCTAGTTGGTAGCTGCTCCTCCTCGGGTGGGTCCGGATCCGGATCGTGGATGTCCACAAGGCTCGTTGTCATCATCTTCACCCGCATGCTTTCCATTATCACCTTCGTCATCACCGACATCCGACACGCCCTTAGGAAGCTCGAGTTCTGCTCTCTCATGCAGAAACGCGAAATCCCAGGGATGTGCCCTACCTCCAGAAGAGCTTCATGTGCTATGGGTTCAAAATGAGGCCGCAACATTTCCAGCATTCCCGGAGTGTTGCACTCCTGGGAATATCCACCTGCATGGAACAACCAATTATGAAGTTTCAGACAAGTTAATACGTTGTAGGATTCGGAACAAACATGAAAACAGTAATATATAACATTGTGAGTACCTAGCTTCAGTTTTCTGAGATCCCGGTAGTGACCACTTTCCCTGAAGTGGTATGAAAGGATTCTGAGGCGTTCACGATCACAAAGACCGGGAAACTGAAGGGCGTACAAGAGGCCAGGGAGGGCAATGACGAAAGTTCGAGCGGTGACTCGGAGGATCACAGTGTCCTTTGTGAGAGGCCACTTGAACTTATCAACACAGCAAATTTGAGCAAGAATGGGAGCATTTATCTGCCTGATTGTTTTCAGGGTAAATGCCCCTGCGTTCACTCTTCTCACTCTCCTCTCGTTTTCATACTCCATTAAGCTCAGTTCACTCATGTGGAAGCTAAACTGCACGGTGATGCATCCACGAGAGATTAAGTTCTCGTCTGGCTCTTCTGGACCCATTAACCCGAATTGCATTGTTACACAATTGTTCACAAATCACCTCTAGGGCTTCAATCGGTTGCTCGTTCCTTCAATACATACAAATATTTTCATTAAACCACAGTTTGTGAAAAATACTGCATAATCAAACAGACGATTAAGAAAGAACAGGTGATGGTGTTTGACATAGATTATTTTTTTATAGCATATTCTTGCTGCAATGTTTACTTATAGATTAAATGTATATCAATAACTACTTTCACATAAAACAACATGCCAAATACATGAGACTATGATTTGCAGAAACTGAGAGAAATATACACACTGAAATGTGGAGTGAAAGAAGAGCGAACAGGAGAGAAAATAGGGAAAGAGTGAAACAGAAGAGAATACCACACCAAAGAAGAGAAGAAGTTATAATTTTGAAGGATGAGGAAGAGTGAATTTATATGCAGGGTTAAGGACTACCGAGGTGCATGATTATCCAAGTATCACACTCATTCTGACTCAGACAATTCACATGGGAAAAGATAATTTTATCCATACATTAATTAATTATCTATACAATTTCAAATAATATTACTGATTGTCTGAAGAAAACCGAAGAAACTATTGAATTAAAAAAAAAAATTTAATACATTAATATATACCATTTGTGTAAATTTAACGGTACAGGACTTTCTTATTTCAAATGTATGAATTAATGAATTATTAATTAAAACTCTTTAGTTTCTTCCAGTAATTAAAAAAGCTTTATGATAATTATTTAAAATGTGGAAAAATATTTATTTCTGCAACAGGTTCTTTGAATGAATTTAATTAAGTTTTTAATATTTAACAAAAAACGACACATTTAATAATATGTTAATATTAATGTTTTTCACAAGTAGAATTATTTTAATTAAATGCTATATATGTTTCTTTTCTATCTTTTTCTTCATTTGCATCACATGAATTACTTATCATATTTTATAAAAAAAGTCCCGTTCTCTTTCTTTCATCCATGTACACAAACTCCAAAGTTTTATATATATATATATATATATATATATATATATATATATATATATATATATATATGTATATATATATATATATATATTTAATTTTTTGTAGTAGTTGGATGTGATGATCTAAGGTTGATTGGAATGCTAGGTTAAAAGTGGGTCAAAGTATCACTATCTATATTTTACACTACAAAAAAAAAATGTTTCATTAATAATCAATTTTAGTAATCAAAAGTTATTAGTCACTAAAATGGTCAATTTAGATACCAATTTATAAAATAAAAATAGTCACTATTATGAATAAAAAATTATAATTAGTCACTAAACATTAGCTACCAAGGTTTTTGTTACCAAAAGAATTGATTTTTAAATTAGTTTCTAAATAATTAGTGATCAATTATAACTTTTTATTCATAAATTTATTTAGTAACTGTTTTAATAATCAATATTTTTTATTTAGTAAATTAGTATATAAATGGTTTATTATGTTAACTAACAAATTTAGATTATTAAAATTGCTTGATACGATCTTATCCAGGAAAGAGTATGGTAATTTCTGAATTTGAATCCTCAAGAGGCACGACACGAATAAATCAGAGAAGAAGGTGAAATAAGACAGAGATTGAGAATACCACAATCTAGCAGATTGATAAGTCAAGTGAATATTCGCCACAAAGATGTTCATCTTTGATAAGAACCGAAGGCCTAAGTCAAGAATAAAGAGAATCCTCTCTTTAATGAAATCAAATTCAATATATGACTAAAAATGTCTACATTGTTTTTGGTACCTTTATATATAGGCACATAAGTTTAAGAAAACTGAAAACCCTACAAGAAGGTACAAGCCCAAAACATAAAAACATAAACTAATTTATAAAAGAAAGTCCAAAGCCTCAAAACATAGAACATAACTAATTTCTAAGAGGAAACCCAAAGTCTAAAAACATAAACTAATTTTCCTAAAAACTATCCTTCAAATGTGCTTCAAGCCATGATCTTCATATTCTTTAAATTTTAAATTGCTTATAGCATGAGGAGCCTTGAATAGTTTTCATCTTTCAATCTCTTGCTCCTTGCCCTTGTCATAGGTCCTTTAAATTGTAAAGGTCCATCTTCAAGTTCTTCTTGTATGAAATCTTAGGGTAGTCCTCTATCATTCCCTCCTTCTTGAAGAGAATTTGTCCTCAAATTTATCTCACTTAAGATTCCTTATCATTGGTTATAGTGTTAAATAAATAATAGTAAAGACTTGTTATTTGGTGTCTGCAATGACACACATATATCTTGCTAATGGGTAAAGGAAGATACGTAAGAGCAAGTTGAATCCTTATGTGACCCAAATAAAAACTTTAACAATATTTTCTTTGTTTATTTTTTATTTGTCTATTTGTTTGATTTTTTGGACAAAACAAATATTTTTAAAATTATATTAATTTTGTACATTTAATTAAAAGAAAGCGTTTTTGGACGGACGTTTTGGGTACTATAATATCTTTTCCACAATAACCGAATCCTGAACACAAACTTGGTTTTAAAGATTATAATCTTCAAGATTTTTCTGTAGTTTTCTTTAATAAACTATGGTGACTCATATGTATTTTAAAATTATTTTTGTCATCCCGTCGTGACTCCTATTACAACACATATGAAATACTCAATGAGTCAAAAATAAATAAATTAGAATAGCTTTCACAAAGTAAATGAGCTCATGTGCTTTCACAAAGTAAATAAAAATGCAGAGAAAAACCTATTAATTAAAGATGCATATATAATGATGATGAGTTTGTGTGTAAAAGTGAAATGGTTGACTTTAGCAGTTCTCTACTTCTCACTAGGCTTTTTTAACCTTAGTTATATTTGTCAATCAAGATATTGTATCTCCCGACCATGGAAAGAGGAAATTAACTTCTTAGTTTATTCAATTACAAACTTTTCTTTTTTCTTTTGTCGAGCTTTCTTCTTTTGAATTATTATTTTTGATGTGGGAATCAATAATCAATCTATATAGGTTAAAATATCATGATTATGTTTGTCATATCGAACGTGAACCTTGCAAACATGTGAATATCTTCTTTTCAACAATAATATAAGGTATTTTTTAACACATCACTTAATTGTGCTTCCACTTTGGTAATTTTCTCCTTAAATATTTCAACCTACTTCCCAACAAATTGAGTATTTGTTCTTATAAAATAGGAAAAATTATTGTATATTTGAGTTATATTTTATATTACCAATATAATTTAGATATTATAATTTTAGTACTTAAATGTTTTTCATAATTACTTAAATTTTAGGTCGGTGTTAAAATAAAACTTGACTAAATAATATTTTAAAAAAGGTTATTAATAAACTTTTTTTTTTAAATCGATCAGAGATATTAAGTATATATACTTCATTAATTGTTTCTAAACGTTCAAAAGTCGAGAATCTTTACTAGTATTTTGACGGTAATAATGTTTTAACCTTCCAAATTGTTCAGAGACACAATTGCATTAACATTATTAACAAAACAATATAAATAATATGCTAATATCTTAAATCACTTTTTTAATGTATGTAAAAGTTCTAAACGCGCTAAAAGGATAGAAAGTTATTCAAAACTTATTTATTAAAAATATTCTTAGGCGTACATATATATATAAAAGTTGCTTGCATCATTCTATAAGAAATCTATGTTTTTCACCATTATAAGAAGCCTACCACTGCTATATTTCCCATTTATCCCAACGCTATTGTTCTATTAAAATAAATAAATAAATAGATAAAGAGGTACATGTGCTCACCACTCCCAAAGAGTAAGACTTTATTATAATTTATTATTTAAAATGTTTAATTGTGAGATTGTATATTTCAATCAATATTTGTTGAGGACATGTTTAAGAGATCGGTAATAGAAAATGGATCATAATACACCACATCGATATGATCATGATTTCATTCATTCCTAAAATTATTTCTTGTCCCTTGGAGGATTGAAGAATGAATCGATTTTGTTGATGCCTCATGACAATTACACATTCGTTTATTTATCGGCTTCTCAGTAAATTAACATGTAATAAATTAAAATATTGTTTACTCAAATAAGAAAATAGTGATATAATATAATAAAAAAAAATTAAAATGTTAATAATACTTGTTTTTAAAACAATATGAATTAGAAGTGTATGACAGATAATAAATGAATGACAGAAAAATTGGTTGGAGTTGCTTCTGATTAATATACTCTCACATGCACTTTTGGTGTTGGCTCGGGAAGAAATGGAAGATGAGCATAATCCAAAACCCGTAGTTATCATCACAGGATGTTCCACGGGAGGAATAGGTCACGCGCTTGCGTGCGCGTTCGCGGAGAAGAAGTGCAGGGTGGTGGCGACGAGTAGGTCGCGGTCGAGCATGGCGGAGCTGGAACACGACCACCGATTTTTGTTGGAAGAGTTGGATGTTCAGTCCGATGAGAGCGTGCGCAGAGTGGTTGACGCTGTTGTCGAGACGTACGGTCGCATCGACGTGCTCGTTAACAACGCTGGTATTCAGTGCGTGGGCCCACTCGCCGAGGTTCCTCTCTCTTCCATTCAAAACACTTTCGACACCAATGTATTCGGTAAGTACGGTTACCATACCCTTTTCATCTAATTATTTGTCCTTGTTTGCAAAATCCCTTCTATTTGAACTTCAGTGTAATTGGAAATCTGATATATGAGATCTATCTGTTCGATAATTGACAGAGAACAGAGAATCATCAATAGGGTTAATTTCAATGTACAGTTTCGAATTTCAGTATATAAAACGAAGAAACGAGACAGTTGTTTTAAAAGTAAAACTAGTTTGAATTCTCCCAATCATGAACTTCTGGACACCTATGCGTTTCTATTTGAAATACTGTTTTCACTCAATTTGTCTATCGTGTCGTGGCATTACCACAAACAGATATAGTGCAAGTTTCGGTACCTGTTCGAGGAATTTAGAAGTAGTTTTACCCTTTAAGTAACATATTGTACTTTTTCTCCATTTTTGTGTCTTTGAATTTGAGAGTCTGCATGGGTATCGAAGAAGGTGAATTGAATGTTGAAGTAGAGGGTGCGTTTGATTGGGCATACGCAGGTTCCTTGAGAATGGTTCAGGCGGTTGTTCCTCATATGGCAACTAGGAAAAAGGGGAAGATTGTGAATATTGGTAGTGTTGCTGCCTTGGCTTCTGGACCTTGGTCAGGCACTTACACAGCTTCTAAAGCTGCTCTTCATGCTTTGACAGATTCATTAAGGTAAACTTGCCTTACCCTACACTTGTCTGTGCCTTCATGTCTGCATCAGAACCAACAGTATTTAGCAACAGAAAGACACCTTGTTCTATAAAAAACACTATATATATATATATATATATATATGCAGCAATACACCATTTGGGATGGTGTTTTGACCCTGTCCCAATTATTTACATTTCGTCGAATATGTTGTCCTCATCTTCAACATGTGCATGTTGGATACAGATTGGAACTTGGACATTTTGGAATTGATGTTGTGAATGTTCTCCCCGGAGCTATCAAATCAAATATTGGAGATTCTGCCATAGCCAGCTACAACCGCATGCCTGAATGGAAATTGTTCAAGCCTTTTGAAGCAGCAATACGAGACAGAGCTTACTTTTCTCAGAAGACGAAATCAACCCCAACAGATGAGTTTGCTAAAAACACTGTAGCTGCTATTCTTAAGGAGAAACCTCCGGCATGGTTTACCTATGGACATTACTCTACTGTCATGGCTATCATGTACCATTTACCAATCTCTGTTAGGGATTTTATTCTGAAGAAAGCAATGAAATGCTGAGATACAGATGGGTGATGCATCTATGTTTTTCATGTGTATGTTGATGGACATGGTCTATAAACCATTTACTTTACATTTTTAGCAACAGAAGAGATATCATTAGGGGCTGTCTTGTTAGGGCATAATTGTATTTAATCCCATTTTTAGCAATGTTTTTGAATGAAATAATCGAAGGGATGATATAGTGTATTGCGATTGTCTGAAACTTTCCCATTCTTTGAACATGAATCAACTATTTTGCATTTGTTCGTTGATGTTAACGTTTTTTTTTTTTCTGGGTGGTTGATCATCTCACAGGTTTAAATTTCATGGCTCATACGATAGGATTGAGTCCATCGAAATGTCTTAGTTTGATTCCTCATTATGGACTTGAGAAACAACCCTCTGTTCCTATCAAAATATGAAAATATATCTGACACATGTTTCACTTAATTCAATTTCATAATTATTAGTGTTATCAATATGAAGAAAACAGGTACATATATAAATTCAAATTGATCTTTAAAAAAATATATTAATTTGAATTTAATTTCAATCCTTTTAGTATTCTCTTAATGACACTTAGTATTCTCTTAATAAATACACCGTTTTTCTTATTACAAAGTCACGTTACCTCAAATTCAAAACATGAAACTTAGTTTTTCTTATCAAAGATCAAAAAATGATTAATATTTAAAATTATTAATTAATTTCACATTTCATAAAATATGAAAGATTAATACATTTTTACTCTAAAATTTAATAAGAAAAATATATAATGCTTTTAAATTATTTTGGATTTAATTATGATTTTCCGTTTGAAGTACATTTCTTCTCTTCACTCTAACCGTATAAGCCAGTCCACTCACACGTTGCTATCTCCGTCATCTTGTGACTAGGAGGATATTACATAGCGATAACACAGACAAAAAGTAGTGACCAAATCTATCAGAAAATCAGAAAATTTAAATAAAATCAATTAATATGGTTGATATGAGTCAACTAAGTTACTCTGTTCGTTTCAAACTAAAACGAATTATAATTAGTTCAGTTCATGATTATATTTTTTTCAATTCAAACCAAACAAACAATTTTTTATTTTGCATTATCAAAATAAAATAGATAATAACTAAAATCAAAAGCTTAAATTGATTATTGTCTCAATCGTAACCCCACGACTTAACTAACTTAAATCAGATTCGTTTATAATGTGAATTGACTTCAAGAATTGCCTCAGTCAATTTAAGTTTCTCCGTACAGTTTCAAAAGATTTTTATCTTAGATCTTTGGCTGAAAACAAAAAACAAAAAATCAAATATTAGAATCTTAACTTCCATAGTTCAGGTGTCAGTTCTGTTTTTCAATGGATTGCACACTGAGCACCAAATGAAATGCAGACATTATTTTTTTGCTGGAGACAGTTTCTGCCATTAACACAATATCATGGAGGTGAGATGTGAAAGAACCATGGAAAACCTTCATGAAGGAAGTAACCATGATTAAATTATTCAAATATAACATTGGGAGAATATGAATTGTAGTTACTCCCATATTTCAATATGTTTCTACAGGACCGCACCTCAACTTCTTAATATCCGACTCTTCCTATCACTCCTGTTCTCAATCTGTTTATTCTCCAAAGTATTATAATCGTTCAAAACTGTTGAAATGGTACTTACATAAGATACTTTCATGCTTAAATTAGTAGTATTAAATACAGTAATCAATGTGTATAAAATTACCTTACTTAGACTTTCTATTTTATTTGTAATGAACTTTTACTTATCACTTACCTAATTATATCCATATCTTAATACAATTACTTAGCTGATTTGTATTAAACTTTTTCTTAGACTGATTAATTGTATCAGGTATCTTATGGATTGGTCTGTTACACTTGACTATCTGTATCTGAGTGGTCAACCTGTACTATTCAGAGCACTTTTAGTAAGTTGGAAAGCAATTATATCTAATTGGTATGTTCTGGTTTCTTTCCCTTGTTTCTAGTTTTAAAACGTCCCGATCGACCATACTATACATTGATTTTCCAAGTCCGAACATTGTCAGAGACTAAATACAAAAGAATTCGTAGTGTTAGCATGACTTCTGTTCATCCACATTAAAATCACTTCTAGATAACATAACTTCTTCATTTTGAAATCCTATCAACTTGACACTATTTGTCCAAACTCAACTGTTCTAAAACTTGCACCATTTTTGTATTGTAATTTCATAATGAAATTACATAAAAATGGTAGAAAAAAACTACTTTACGACAATATGTAAATAATACACTTTAAATCTCACTCCACAAATTATTTTATTTTATTTGATATTTGACTCTAATAATTTGAGGGACGTTAGTAGGCCTTCAACATGGCGGTATGTTCGCACCATATACATCTTCCGATTACACAAGATTCTAGAACCAGTCTTTAATAGTCAAAATACTTGCTTGGTAGCACTCAATCAGTTATAGAACTAAAGCAAACTAAACTTTCAAGCAAAATATTAGACCTCCTGTATATCAAACAAATCACGAGGCTGACTATCAACAGACAAAAAAAATTGACAGTCGCAAGAGGTAGGCGGAACAAGAACAAGCCGACGACTACCGTAAACAATTAACAGCTTGGAGAAGAGACGTAATCTAAGTCAAATTTTTCCATAAAAGTTGAAGTAGTTTCAGGTAACGGTTCGCTTAGCCTAGTTCAAACAGTGGGGAAAATCTATCAAACCCCTGTAGCTCTTAGTTCACAACGTTCTAAAACTAAATAAATTTAAGTCTCAATATGCATTGGCAACTACAATTTCTTCCCGAGACAAAACACCACCAGATCTGCCGCATTCACAATAAATTCATACCACTAACTAACACGATGAAAAATAAAACCAAATCAGTAAAAGCTTTCAGGGAAGAATTGCGTGCTAATTGGCCTACTGCCTCACGCTTTTACCCTGTGCAGCAAGTTTTGCAGTAACTTGCTCTTCGGATAAAGGCAAGTAGTAGATCCGAGGAGTTGATATGGTTTTGCGGAAGAGATCATCCAGAGTGACAATAGGTGGGTCGACTTTCTCAGGAAGAGGTGGTGGTGATGGAAGCCGATCTCTTGCAACTGGTGGGTTTTTTGACAATGGTGGTGGAGGTGGGAGCATAGTTGGAACTGAATGCTGCTCCCTGTGCAGTCGAGGGGAAGGCTCTGGCTGTGATGTGGGGACCACAGGCGGAACTACTGGAGCAGTGCTGATGGGGGCAGCCTGTACAGGAGGTTCTAACTTCATTTTCACTTCTTCAGGATCAACATACTCAGCAACTAAGAGACGCCCACCATTTGGTGGCCATTGCAAATTATACACAGCATTCCGTGTCTCCATGGCTTCTTCAACAGATGAGTACTATACCACGAAGAAATCAAAAGATTACTTAAAACCGTGAGATGAATACAAGATACTATAACATCATGTGGGAATCAACAGTTGCAGGAAGACATTAGAGAAAAGAATTGTCTTACAGTAACATAGCAATGGGTCTTTATTTGGTCCATCCAGAAACTGCTGACATTCCCAGTCTTACCAAGAAGCTCTTGCACAGCTTTCAGAGTAAATGGACGGAGGAATCGATCAATCCTGAGGGAATTAGTTGGGGACCTTTGTGATGGTGGAACTGCCAAAGATTACAAAAAACTATTCAACTTCAAAACCAGAAACATAAAACACACAACACATGCCAGTATGACAATAAAATCAATGTGCTATACAACATAGACAGAATACACCCACATAAAAAAGCATAGGACAAATCAACAACAATCAAACTTTGTCTCCTTAAATGCATTCGTGTACTTAAAATCAACCAACAGATACTTTTCCACCTTCAAATAAAAAACCGTAACAACATATATAAGATTATAAGATATATAAGCAAATTGTGCTTCAAAAAGTGTCCAGGATTGAAATCTGAAAGTGCTAGGAATTTACTTTTTCAAGCTAGAGGCTTAGCACTTGAAAACTGATCCGCATTAATACAACTCAACAACTACACTACAAATGTTGACCCTAATCAGAAAAATGTTGCTTACCAATGCGCTCTTTAGGTGTGTCATCAGTAGCAGTGGAATCAGACCTAGAGAGGTTGCGTTTCAGAGCAATTGGTTCATCTCTAGGTGTAGTAGCAGGCCTGGGAGTAGTGCTTTGTGGATCTGGACCTTTAACTGTTTCAGTGTTCCACCTGCGTTGCCTTTTTGCAGGCTCATTGTTCCCAACCGATATTTGTTCTGTGACAATTTTCCAAATAATAGAAGGTTACTAAAGATACATAAAGAAGAAACCAATAACAGCAATGCAACATATAGTGCATACTACTCTTGCTTTACCTTTTCAGTAGTATAACAATTTAAAAAAAAAAAGTCCATTTCAGACATATGTTGCTTACCATGGAATTTTCGTTTCTCAGTTGGGGCAACGGGACTAATGTCAATATCTTGGTGGGTATCATTTTTTCCTCCAGATACACCATCTCCCACCGCTATAGTCCTACTCTCCTCCTTCACAATAGGCTCTTCAATACTCTCCACTTTCTTTCTAAGTTCATCAACATTAAACTTAGAATCAATTTGCTTAGTCTCAGGCAAATCCTCTTCCATGGAATCATCACCAGAACTTCTGTCTAAATTCAACTTTTCTGGATACCCCACATCATCACTGCTATTGGTCTTATTCAAATCTGGACTTGAAACATTATTGATATTTTCTTCAACAGATGTCTTTTTCTCATGCCGCCCTCCAACATCCATTGCATGTGATTCATCATAAGAAACAGGTACATCATTTCTGGATGATGGTTCTTCCACCATCTCCGGCTTAACAATATCTTGTTCTAATTTGACATTATCAGTAATTATAGTATCCTTTAGTTCATTCTTTTGATTAATTGACACAGAATCAGTAGAAATAGAATCAGATTTTACTTGAGACCCTAAACTAGGGTTGACCTCAGATACCTGGTTTTCTGGAACAGAAGAGTCGGGCACAATATCCTCGTGCAGGGGCTTTGTCTCAGAATCCAGTTGGGGCTTTGTATCCTCACCATCCAGCTGCGCCTTTGACTCCTCATCATTCTCTAGCTTTGCTGCAGAAAACTCATTGTTCTTTTCTGCACAGTATGTATCCTCACCACTGACTACCACTCCTGTTACTACACTTTCAGTGACTGTAATTGTGGTCTCTACAGTAGAAGCATGAGTACTAGCGGCCTCCTCTACCACATTTCCAGAATCTACACCGGAGGGAAAGCCCTCGTGTTCAACTTCTTCATCCATGGTTGACACACTATTATTAATGTCAACTTGGCCAGCAATACCACCCTGCTTGTCATTCTTATTGCTGTCTTCATCCACAACCCCCGGAAACTTTTCCTCATTTTTTGTTTCAATCGGTTCAACTACATCACTCTTCCCCTTTTCAGCTGTCTCAAATGTTTGGGTACTTTCCTTGTCAGTTGCGTCAACGACTTTAGCATCCATAGTAACCGCCGCAGAATCTTTTTCCCCGTCTACATGACCATCATCAAAACCATTGGCCTCCTCCTCAGAATCCTGCTCACTCTCCCTTTCAAGACGAAGGCATTCATCCAACCGCTTTACCAAATCATCCTTCAAACCTTTGGTGTTTAACCTCCTCCTCCTCAGCTCCTCTCTCAACTCCGTAACCTTCCACTGGTTAATTGGACGATTGTCCAGAGTCTGATATTTTGGCGACATTATTCCCAAACACAAATCACCTTCCTCAACCTGATTACAGCGATTAAATACAACACAACAAAGAAACAAACAACAATCAATTCAAACAATGACAGCGTTCACCCTAAAATCACTGCAAACTTAAAAGTGGGAAAAAAACCTAACATGCACGGACTAATGGTTAGAATTGCAACCATCTTGAAAGAATTTGGTACAAAAAGAAATGTTAACCTCAAATTGATAACAGCGAGATCCAGGGTAACCAAGCAAATCCAAAAAATAACTTCTAATATTGAAACAAAACAAAAATCCATAAATCGATATAAGGAAAAAGAAGAGAAAATTACTCAGAATGACGATAGTTTGTTGATAATCGAGAAAGAGGCACGCTTACGGAAACCCTAATTTGAGAAAAGAGAAGAAAAAACAGAGAGGCATCGAGGATTAGAGTCCCGAACCGAAGAACCGAAGAACTGAAAGGAATGCACTATCCTGTATTACTCTTGTCCTTTTCTTCCTGAAAACACCGAAGCAGAAAAAATGTCGAAAAGAAAGCAAAACAAGAGAAAACAAAATTCAGTATGAGCAAACGTTTTATCCAAAAGAAAGAATAAAAGAAGAGGTTGAGATTTTGTGGAGTGAGAAATTGGTTCTCCAAAATCTTTTCTAGGGCTTTTTTTGTTTGGTCGGGGTTCTTTTCTCTATGGCGATTGTGTGCGCCTTTTGTTCCGTTCCGTGAGGGAACCCTGAAGTAATACCGAGTGGGTCTCATTTCCACAGCAGTTGGTAACATTAAGATTTTTCCATTGCCATTCCCATAATGCCCCTCACACGTGGCTCAAAATTAATAGACAATTTCATCTCAACTTCCTGGGCTGGCCCTCCTGAGTTTTCTTTGGGTCATTCTATTTCTATCCCAAGAGGGCCTTAGCCCAAACTCTATTTTCCTCGTGAGACACACATTTAGCATCCACTTAAAAATGGAAGACATGAAAAGGAACGGATCGAGAGAAGCTGAATTTAGCTAATGCAACTATATATGGAATGACTTCACGGTAGGCATGGTTTTATGGGAAAAAAAATTGAATCATAATTGACACCCGCTACTCAATTCACCCTAGGTCAACCCAATCACGCACTTATTATAGTTTTTGTTGCACTTATTATAATTTTTAATAATTTTAATTCGTAATTAAATATGTGTCTGAAAATCATATTAACAAATATGTTATATTATTATTTTATGAATTAATAGTTGAAGAATTTTTTGGTAAAAGACCAATGGAGGACTCCCTCGCACTAAAGATAAAACTGTTTTGGTCTCAGACTCTGATTTTGTGTTTGGATAAAAATTTATGAGGGAGTGGTTTGTTTTTATATAGATTTCGAAAATAAAATAATAAATATATTGTTTGAAAATAAAAAAAATAAATAAATAAAGAGTTTGAAAATTTATGAAACTAATTTGATTACTTAAGATTATATGATTTCATTGAAAATAAAAGATTGATATATATTTTTGGTAAAAGATTTATATTTTGTTTTCTTAAAATTTATATCATTATTTCCATTTTTTTTCTTATTTGAGATTAACTGAAATATCATTGGATTAGTAGAGGAAGAGGGTCAGGTATTTTTTTTTTTTTGGATTAATATGTTTCTTTCGTATTAAAATTGATCTTAGTATTTTTTTTTTCAAGATTGTCATTTTTTTTCTCTTTTGTCAGAGTTGATGTTATTTTTCATAGGTTATAATTTTACTTGACAATGTGATGTATCTTTTGTTGATGCAAAATACAGTTTTTTTTTTCTATTAACAAAATATATTACTTTTAGTCAGATTTCATTTGGAGGTATTTTTTACAAACATTAATCATAATATAGGTTAGAATATTGTTCATCAATGGTTACTAAGAATTTCACAAGTAACATCAATGGAATTTTTTTTAACATTATTTCTTAGTTGATGTAACTAAAAAAAAAAATCGATAGTATTATTTTTTGATAATTTTTTACCAATTTTTCTTTGTTGAAATTTGTACAGTTATTTTTAATTTTTGTATTTGATATTTTTTTTAGTAATAGTTCAATTATTTTATGCAGAAATTAAAATGATTAAATTTAAATTATATTAATAACACAAAAATATTTTAAAAATTAAATAATGTAAAATAAAATAAATAAATAAATTCAGAATATTTAAATTTTTTAATATTGTAAAAATTATATCACAGACAAAAGAATAAATTCAATTTTGTTCATGTTTTGTATTAAGTTTAGAAAAAACCGTGATGAATTTCACACTTATTTACAAATTATTTTGTTTATATGTTTAAAATAAATCGTAGATTAAAGTTTGTTTCGAATGTCCTTTTATTGTTTTCTTATGATCAAAATTTTGGGTAACTTACAGTGAAAATATTTTAACTTGTCTGGATTTTTTTCAAGAACATTATGTCCAAATAATTATATTCTGTGGAAATGTATTACTTAAGAATAAAGATTTAAGATATAATAATTAAACATGAACTCTAACCGTGCTAAGACAATTTCTTAAACCAATAGTGAATTTCAAATCTTAAAAGTTACAGTTAGTAAATTTAATACTAAGGAATTGAGGGGTTAAATGAGACTATAATTAATTAAGGATTCTCGGAATTTTGAACCTTGTAAAAATTGTAAAATAGTTTTATGAAAAAAATTATGACTTTTAAAGAAAAAAAAGTTTCAAATCCTGATATGGTCTCACATTGATGAAAAATTCAATTACATCTCATTTTTTGTTTCTTTCAATTTACTTTTTTAATTTATTAAAATATCCAATTAAGTTCTTCTCATTTAAATGATATTAAAATTCTTATAATTTATTTATAGAATCACTTTATCTGTAAAATAAAATTAATTTAAATATTTAAGTTTTGTAGATAAAATGATTTGATATATTAATTTTAATAAAAATCTAACACCAAAATAACTTAATTGGAATATTTTATAAAATTAGAGGGTTAAATTAAATCAATAAAAAACTAGGAAATTAATTAATTTTTTTTATAAAAATTAGAAGACTAAAAGAGTATTTCAACAAAAGAATACTGAGATTTTTATTAGAAAATTTTACTATTCAGTATAATGAAGCGAACTTAGAAATTTAATTGTATTCTTTGTTTGTTTTAGTTTTCTCAATAATGTATGTTGTAACGTGCTTACACAAAAATTATCTTGTGCCTAAATTTTCTTATTTTGATTACATTTATCAATGTGTGGTTCAACCTTAACCTTAACGTTAATTTATGAGTGAAACAAGTTAATTCTCTATGGGTTGAGTTAAGAATGAGTCAGTTTAACTTCTTTTTTTTGTGAGTTAACATTTTTGTAACCCAATTCAATCCATCACAAATTGACTGGTTAATGGGTTGACTTACTTACAAATGTTTTATTTTTATATATTTATTGCAATAGAATGAAAGTGGTTTTACTCGATTTATTTTTTTATAACAATGAAATCAAAGTATTTACCAAGTTATTCAAATATTATTATAAAGATAGTACTTTAACATTAAAATATCAATGTTTATAACTTATACAAATAAATTAAACATCACAATTATTGAATAACATTGTGATATTTAAATATATCAAATAATTTTTTTTAAAAAGATTTAAAAAATTAATAAAGTGTTGTTGATGGTAGGTTACGAGTTCACTCACCTTCAATCTGGCTTAAACATCCTACATTAAATAGCCAGGTTCAGTTCAACTCACATTTAAAAATAAAAAAATTAGAATTTTGTCAACCTAATCTGACTCAAACACGGTGTAAGCCGAATTGGTTTGCATGTCAGAATCTATTTTGACATCTCTAATTAATTTTTTAAAAATTCAATGTGTTATAATATTTAAAATTCACAATGACACATTCATTAAGTTCATCGAAGACGTTAGAATAACAGAGATTGATTTAAACCCACTAAAGGATATGTATCGGTATGCCAGTTTCATTGAATCTTATAAAATTTACATTTAAATTTATAATAAATAACAATAATAAAATTGTTATTTTTTGATACCGTATAAATAAATAACACATGTATATATACTCGTACCACATGTATTTTTATAGTCAAAATAACAAAAATGATTATTGTATGGAACCAATTTGTCCGAAAAAGTATGGTACTATTCCTTTGTTGCTTACCGGGATATATTTTGTCTTTAAAATTGGGATGTCCTTAACAAGTATGATATAATGAACCACGAGACAACAAATACTTGCAAGTACTTTGATGCTCCAGGTGTGAAACATATGGCAATAGTGATAATAACAAGCTTAATATACTTTTAGGTGAAGGAGAGCCATATTTATATATCTGATTATCATTAATTACCTTTAGGGACATTTAAAACTTTTCATAAATGCTAATGAATACTTTGTTGTAACGTTAAAGAGGGCAATTACCACCTTATCGAAGCTGGTAGGTTCTTGTTTGACATGCTCTTGTCTCGTCTCTCGGTAAGTCTAGTTTGCCTATATCATATTTTTTGCCTTGATCATATTTTTTGCCTTGCATGTTAGGCTTGAACAGGGTAATAAATAGATGAGTAAGATGTATCCAACCCTACATCCCAAATTTACTAAATTATCCTGACCGAGAACTATCAAACCCATCTTGACCTAAATATATCATACGGACATGTATCAGACCCTACAAAGTATAACAATTAATAAAATTGTTTAAAAAAACAAAATGATAACTTTTTTTTTAATGAATACATAATTAAAAGTGGTGTGACTATATTTATTAATAATTCAATAGTAGCATCATAATCATTAATAATTACAAACTATAAAAATAATATCCTTATAATTAAAAATCATTGTGTTATCAAATAACGTCTATATACTTCAATATCATGATATATAAAGATGATAAAATGAGTCAGGCTTGACGGGTGAACACGTCCAAAATGGAATGTTTTAGGTTCAATTTTCAACTAATTTTCTCATGTTATGTCAATTTGACGGACATAAATAAGAATAGTCTTTCGTCATTTTTTTTAAATACAAAATATTTTAAAAGATTAGTTTTTCTATATTATAATTTTTAAAGGTGTAAATATATAGTAAAATTGTAATTTAAATCATTAACACTTATAAATCAAGTTAATTATTAGTTATAATATAGTAATTTAATATGCAAATATATAATTATTTAATTTATCTAATTAAAAATATGAATTAATGAATTAAAATTTAAAAAACAAATTTAAATGATTAAACATGTTTTTAATTATATATATATATATAAACGAAATTTTAAAATAAAAAATAAAAAATAAATTAAATTTAAAAGAAATGAAGACCAGTTTGACCTGATCCATCAATCCATTTTGTTGGACATAAATTATTACAAATAGTGATTTTTTGTTTCAAAAACCATTCCAATTCGACTTATTTTTGTCGGACCAACTAACCCATAATAATATACATATATAAAGATACAAGAGAGAAAAAAAACTATTATATAATAATTAGTTAATAAATTATCAATAATATAATTGGTTTAAAATTAATCTTATTCAAAGTATCACTAACCACTTAATAACAGAAATATCAAAGTCACCGCATCTTCTATTAAATTCAGTGGCACTCACCCAACATAAGTAATTAAAACAAGAACACAACTTCCCACGGCTTCTCGCTTGTTTATTATTATTATTATTTTTTTTTCTTTTTGACGTCTATTAAGTCATAAATAGTCATAATATATATATATATATATATATATATATATATATATATATATATATATATATATATACTTATATTTTAATATATTTTATTTATATTTGAACTTTTCACAATCCATGAAATTAATTTAATTATGTTTAAATATTGTTTTAATACTATGATCATATAAAAATAATATTATAGTTAAATAATTATTATTATAGTTGTTCAACACATGTGAGGTCGTTCACAGTGGCTTTATTGTAGTCCTAAGAACTGTCAAGTCTGTTTATTGGTGTGCTAATGGTTTTTTTCTTTGATAATGATGTTCGGTCGAAGAAACACTGATGTTTTTTTTTTAATTTTTTTTTTGTAGATTTCTTCGTTATTTAGATGTTAATAGTAAGACTTTATTTTTATTATCTTTTTACTGTGATAGTTTTTTTAGTTTTAACGTTGTTGTTAGTCATTGTGTGACGAGTGTTGACGGTTAATAATTTATTTTGTTGAAATTATTAAGTAGAAAAAAAAGCTTTTATTATGACTGAAAAATGGACATTGAATTTTATAAACAAGGATTTTATTTTTTATACGACATCAATGAACTTGAATAAAGTATATCTTATACTTATGTTTACGTAACTAAATTATAATCATGTGAGAATTTTCCTTAAAAGAAAATTAGAAAAAAGATGGGGTCGCAAAGAATTGGACAAAATGGAAGGAAATTAATTAACGTGATTAAGGAAACTAATTTAGGAATGGGATTAAGAATAGAAAATGGGTGTTTTAGCAAGGTGGAATAGTGCAGGGTCCCAATCATTGCAAGATAACAGCAAATGCTTACGGGGCGCAAGTGCGAACTGCAAGACCCACTCTGATTTTATTGCATCATAATCTAACTCATGACTTGCCAGTTGCCGCTCCAGCTGGCCAAAATAACATGCTAAAGTTTTGAACATTAATGTGGCTTGTCTTAAACTTCAGCGACTTTATTATTGTCTTTGAAAATTGGAAGGATTCCATTGTCATCAAACCCCTAGAGTGCCAGAGAAAATATACTTTTGCCAACTAAGCACACAAACTCTATAATTCAGATGGCTTATAAACTGGCTAGGCCACAACCAACAACCCAGCTCAATTAAAATAAAAACCATGTGGACATATGCAACAAATAATTGGAGTATCTTTCTTCTTAATTATGGACTCCAAATAATTATTGTATTTTTCTTTGTGAAATATCTTTCTTTTATGCAAATACAATTTCATATTCATAGGAATTTCAACATTTAGGCGTTATCATATTAAACATTCCATTTATTTATTTATTTTTATGAATTCTATATACCATAAATAAAGAATGCATAGAGGTACATTATTTGCGCACGTGATTCCATTCCAAACCGTTGGCTCAAGCGAATGTGAAGCCATTAAGCCACAAAGCTTAGAGGGTGGAGCTGTTGTCGGTGCTCCTAATGGTGTGTGTATGACAGTGAAAACTGAAAACACACAAAGCGTATTTCCTTCACTGTCAGAGACTCCCTCTCCATCAAAATCAACCATTGAAGACGCCCATTTAAAACCCAAAACACACATTTCGCACTGTTTTCTTAACGAGCCATCCTCACCTCTATTCAAATCAAATCTGACTCGGACCACCACCAGGCCAAGAAAGAAAACCAATCGATGAGTCACCGTCACACTCACACGCCGGCTTCGCTTTTCGCTCTCTGAAGGTGTTTTCCATTTCCTCTCACCTCTTCGCATTTTTTCAATTCCACCGTCTATCCATTCTTCAATATTCTCGCATTCATTCGCCGTAACCGCTTTGACTTTTTCGTTGACTCACACGCTTCACGCTTTCTACACTTCCATTTCTCGGTGGTAGCTCTTGATCTGCTACCCGTGTAGCTGTCTCCACGATTCAATTTTAATCGATTCCATTGTTTGCTTGATTTTTCAGTGGCTTTTGGTTAGGTCACCGTGCAGCTATTATTAATATTATTATTGTTAGTTATTTTTGTTTTGAGCTTGTGGAATTTGCATTTGCGATTTTGGTGTAATTAATGTTGTTTGAGACTGGTGATTCATTTGAATCTGAATTTCGGTTTGGACAGGGAGGATTTGATGTTCTGTCAGACTCTCCAGTGCTAATTGTAGAGCAGCAGTGTCCTGGATTGATCTGTTTGGGAGTGTCTGCGCGAAGTGAAGCTGGCGACCACACTGACTTGGAGGTTTGCTGCCCACAATGGCAGCACACTTGCTGCTAATGACATGGTACTTCGTGATTTTCATTGTTTATTCTTTTTCTTTTTCATTCATTTTATGCTATGCCATCATCATTACTGGTAGAGGAAAAGTGTTTGAGTATTAGGAAATATCTGTAACTTTACAAAACCTTAAGTTCTCCTGCACATATTGGACACCATTTCTTCATATTGCTCGACGGTCCACTATGTTTTAAAATTTTAGTCGTGGTTATAGAAATTTTGGACAAGGAAAAGATGATGCAACGGCAATTGTGGTTGTGGAGACTTCTAAAATTGCAATATGGTAGCCACAATTGTGGTTATGAACAGCTGTCTAAAACTAGACTTGATTTGTGCTTTTTTTGGTGTGCCAAACTATTCCAGAAAGCATAGTTGTGAACCATGGAAGTGTCTTATTTCATTCTACTCTCTGTTTCTTCTCTACCATTGGAACATATCTGTCACTGTTCTTCGATTGAGACGTCCATGGTTTTACAGAAATGTGAAGATGATGATAAATATTCTATTGTAGATAGGAGGCGCTATTTTAGTTACGCACTCTACCATCATTTGCTATATATCCTTCTACATATCCTTGATTCTGTGACTGGGTGCAGGGTAAATGCTAGAAAATGGAAAAAAAGGTCGCATTATTATATTCTCTTAAGACTATGGCATTCATGGTCATCTGTTTTAATGGGTTACTTGTAGCGTTTATTGTAGACTGGAGTCTATTGTACAGAGCTTTCTGCTGCACCGTATAATGCTGTATATTTTTCTTTATTTTATATCTCGTGTCTGTTTTGCGCAATAAGATGCTATGCTATGCTAATATTAAGTAGTCAATTGTAGCAATCATGTACATTTAATGCTTTGAAAATCTTGAATTTCTTGATACAGAAAAAAAAATCAAGTTGTGATAGTGATATATGGTTTTGCTATGTTCCTTCTCAAATTGATTTTCCATTTCTCCTCTCATACAACTTCAACATTGATCCTTATCCATGTAGTACATGTAGTACTAAGTCTAATTTATTCGTGTTAATTTTTTTTACTTCCATCATTTAGAGATATACAAACATTCTGTTTATTCTCATTGTCGTTGTTCTGATTGTAGGAAAGAAATGGTGATGGGAAGGCTCAAGATTCAGAGACTCTACCTCCCCATTCTGTTCTGAAGATGGGATTGAGGTTGGTTATGACATTGGATATGACTGCAAATTATGTTAAAAAATAATATTTTATGGCCTTCAAAATCATCAAATCATTTGCTTGTATTGCTTCACTAAAATTCTTGCACTTACATTGGTACTTTTGCTTATGGTTAAGTAAGCTGTGACTTGTGAATCCTACCTATTTAGTTATACCGTGTCATCCGTGTAAAAGTTTTCCAAGATAAAAGTGATATGTTCTCTCTCACCCTTTCAGAGTCTCATACATTGAAGATAATGAGAACTATAAGTTGATGGTTATATATATATATGGTTTATGGAAATTTGAATTAAAGCATAAATTCTGTATCTTACATTCCTAATTGTTTGCAGAGAACGTAGCAACAACAGCAGCATGGAGGATCCAGATGGGACATTAGCAAGTGTTGCCCAATGCATTGAGCAGTTGCGTCAGAGCTCATCTTCTATGCAGGAGAAAGAGTATTCTTTGAAGCAGTTGTTGGAGCTTATTCATATTCGAGAAAATGCTTTCAGTGCTGTTGGATCTCATTCTCAGGCAGTTCCAGTACTTGTTTCCCTTCTTCGGTCAGGGTCTTCAAATGTGAAGATACAGGCAGCAACTGTATTGGGTTCACTTTGTAAAGAAAATGAGTTGAGGGTGAAAGTCTTGCTTGGAGGATGTATTCCACCTTTGCTTGGTCTACTGAAGTCCAGTTCTGCTGAAGGTCAAGTGGCTGCTGCAAAGACGATTTTTGCTGTTTCTCAAGGTGGTGCCAAAGATCATGTTGGATCAAAAATTTTTTCAACTGAAGGAGTAGTTCCAGTGCTATGGGAACAGTTGCAAAAGGGCCTGAAGACAAATGTAGTTGATAATTTATTAACTGGGGCATTGAAGAATCTCTCCAGCAGCACTGATAGATTCTGGAGTGCTACAATACAAGCTGGAGGGGTGGACATATTAATTAAGTTACTGAAAACAGGGCAGTCTAACACTTTAGCAAATGTGTGCTTTTTACTTGGCTGTATGATGATGGAGGATGCATCTGTTTGTTCAAAATTGTTGACAGCTGAGGAAACTAAACAACTTCTCAAACTTTTAAGCCCTGGTAATGATGCCGCTGTCAGGGCTGAAGCAGCTGGTGCTCTTAAATCTCTTTCTGCTCAGTGCAAAGATGCAAGAAAAGAGATAGCCAATTCCAATGGCATTCCTGCTTTGATTAATGCTACCATAGCTCCTTCCAAAGAGTTCATGCAGGGTGAGTATGCTCAAGCATTACAGGAGAATGCGATGTGTGCTTTAGCAAACATCTCTGGTGGTTTGTCATATGTCATCTCCAGTCTTGGTCAAAGCCTTGAATCATGCTCCTCGCCGGCCCAAGCTGCTGACACGTTGGGGGCTTTAGCTTCAGCTCTTATGATATATGACGACAATGCTGAATCTACCAGGGCAACAGATCCTTTGGCAGTTGAGCAGACATTACTTGAACAATTTAAAACTGGCTTGTCATATCTTGCGCAGGAACGAACTATTGAAGCACTAGCTAGTTTGTATAGCAATCCTATACTGTCAATCAAACTTGCAAATTCTGATGCAAAACGTTTGCTTGTTGGTTTAATAACGATGGCTACTAATGAAGTGCAAGATGAACTTCTAAAATCCCTCTTGACATTGTGCAATACTGAATGCAGTTTGTGGAGTGCACTTCAAGGCCGTGAAGGAGTTCAGTTGTTGATATCTCTTTTGGGGCTTTCATCGGAACAACAACAAGAATGTGCTGTTGCCCTCCTTTGCCTTTTATCTCATGAAAATGATGAAAGTAAATGGGCTATTACTGCTGCTGGTGGTATACCTCCTCTTGTTCAAATTTTGGAGTCAGGATCTGCAAAAGCAAAGGAAGATTCAGCATCAATCCTTAGGAACCTATGTGATCACAGTGAGGATATACGTGCTTGTGTTGAAAGTGCTGATGCTGTTCCTGCATTACTTTGGCTGTTGAAAAATGGAAGCCCAAATGGGAAGGAGATTGCAGCAAAGACTTTGAATCACTTAATCCATAAATCTGATACAGCAACTATCAGTCAGCTTACAGCATTATTGACCAGTGATTTACCTGAATCTAAGGTTTATGTTTTAGACGCTTTGAGAAGTATGCTTTCAGTTGTTGCTCTTTCTGATCTTCTACGTGAAGGTAGTGCTGCCAGTGATGCAATCGATACAATGATTAAATTACTAAGCTCAACCAAGGAAGAAACTCAGGCCAAGTCTGTGTCTGCTCTGGCGGGAATTTTTGAAACGAGGAAAGATGTGCGCGAGAGCAACATTGCTGTTAAAACTCTTTGGTCAGCAATGAAGTTGCTTAATGTTGAATCGGAAAGTATCTTAATGGAGTCCTCGCGCTGTTTGGCTGCGATATTCCTTTCCATCAAAGAGAACAGGGATGTGGTTGCTATTGCTAGAGATGCATTACCCTCCCTAGTTTCACTAGCTAACTCTTCAGTTTTGGAAGTGGCGGAGCTGGCAACATGTGCTGTGGCAAATCTTATTTTGGATAGTGAAATTGCGGAGAAAGCTGTTCCTGAAGAAGTCATCTTGGCTGCTACTAGAGTATTACGTGAAGGCACAATTTCTGGAAAATCACATGCTGCAGCAGCAATTGCTCGCCTTTTACATTCTAAGAGGCAAGTTGATTATGCTATAACTGATTGTGTGAATCGAGCTGGAACTGTTCTTGCACTAGTTTCTTTCTTAGACTTTGCTATCAATGGACTTAGTTCCACATCAGAAGCTCTAGAAGCACTTGCCATGCTGTCTAGGTCAGAAGTGAATGGTGCACACAGTAAGCCTCCTTGGGCAGTTTTGGCTGAATTTCCTAAAAGCATCAGCCCAATAGTTTTGTCCATTACTGATTCAACGCCAGTGTTGCAGGATAAAGCTATTGAAATTTTATCTCGATTATGTAAGGATCAACCTTTTGTTTTGGGAGACATTGTTGTTTCTGCTCCTGGATGTATACCTTCTATAGCTAAGAGGATAATCCATTCCTCTTCTAAAAATATAAAGGTCAAAATTGGTGGAGCTGCTGTTCTTATTTGTGCTGCTAAAGTAAATCACCAGAGGCTGGTGGAGGATCTTAATTTATCAAACTTGTGTGGTAATCTAGTTCAGTCTCTTGTCGATATACTTATTTCTTCACAGGCTACTTTGGATTATCAGCACGATGACAACAGGGAAGTTATCAGCATCTGCAGGCATACAAAAGAAGCCAATGATGGTAAATCAAGCACTGGCACCGCCATTGTTTCTGGTGCCAACTTAGCTATATGGTTACTAACTGTTCTTGCTTGCCATGATGAAAAGTGTAAAACTGCAATAATGGAGGCGGGTGCAATTGAGTTTCTGAGTGACAGGATTGCAAATTGTTTCTCACTGTACAGTCAGGTATTGTAGTGCTATGTTTTCAATCAATGAAGTATACAGTGGCATCTGATTCTTTCCATATTTATTTACTCATTTTCATCAATGGATTCTTATTTGTCAAAGTTGTTCACAGATACACACCTCGTCGTTTATATAGTAGTTAGACAATAGACTAGTGTACAATTATTATTTCTGATTGTTAAATCTTTGCTCCTTTATGGTGCTATGCAGATTGACTATAAAGAAGATAGTAGCATGTGGATTTTTGCTTTGTTGCTGGCAATATTGTTTCAGGATAGGGATATTATACGAGCACATGCAACCATGAAATCTATACCAGCACTTGCCAATTTATTGAAGTCAGAGGAATCAGCAAACAGATATTTTGCTGCACAATCCATAGCTAGCTTAGTCTGTAATGGTAGCAGGGGAACACTTCTGTCTGTGGCAAATTCTGGGGCAGCTGGTGGACTTATCTCCTTGCTTGGCTGTGCTGATACTGATATACAGGATCTTCTAGAATTGTCAGAGGAATTTTCTTTGGTGCATTATCCTGATCAAGTTGCTCTTGAGAGGTTGTTTAGAGTTGATGACATAAGAGTTGGTGCCACTTCTCGGAAGGCAATACCTGCTCTAGTTGATTTGCTCAAACCAATTCCAGAACGCCCGGGTGCACCATTTTTAGCACTTGGGCTTTTGACTCAACTTGCTATAGACTGTCCGTCAAATAAGATCGTAATGGTTGAGGCAGGTGCCCTAGAGGCGCTTTCTAAGTATCTTTCACTAGGTCCACAAGATGCAACGGAAGAAGCTGCTACAGATCTGTTAGGGATTCTGTTTAGCAGTGCAGAAATACGGAGACATGAATCAGCATTTGGAGCTGTTACTCAGCTTGTAGCTGTACTGCGTTTAGGAGGAAGAGCTGCAAGGTATAGGGCCGCAAAAGCTTTGGAGAGTTTATTCACCGCTGACCATATTAGAAATGCAGAGACTGCTCGACAAGCTGTCCAGCCATTGGTAGAGATTCTTAATACTGGTTTAGAGAGAGAGCAACATGCTGCAATTGCTGCACTAGTTAGGTTACTCAGTGAAAATCCTTCAAAAGCACTTGCTGTTGCTGATGTTGAGATGAATGCAGTGGATGTTCTTTGTAGGATTCTTTCATCAGATTGTTCAATGGACCTCAAAGGGGATGCTGCTGAATTATGTTCTGTTCTTTTTGGAAATACAAGGATTCGGTCCACAATGGCTGCTGCACGTTGTGTTGAACCTCTAGTCACTCTCCTTGTAAGTGAGTTTAGTCCTTCTCACCATTCAGTTGTTCGGGCATTGGATAGGCTTGTTGATGATGAGCAACTAGCTGAATTAGTTGCTGCACATGGTGCAGTTATTCCTCTTGTTGGCCTACTTTATGGTAGGAATTACGTACTTCATGAGGCCATTTCCAGAGCTCTGGTCAAGTTGGGAAAAGACAGGCCGGCTTGCAAAATGGAAATGGTGAAAGCTGGAGTTATTGAAAGCATACTTGACATCCTTCATGAAGCACCTGATTATCTATGTGCAGCTTTTGCAGAATTGTTGCGTATATTGACCAATAATGCTAGCATAGCAAAAGGACCACCAGCTGCTAAAGTTGTTGAACCCCTGTTTATGTTGCTAATAAGACAAGACTTTGGGCCAGATGGACAACATAGTGCATTGCAGGTTTTGGTTAATATTTTAGAACATCCACAATGTCGTGCTGATTACACATTGTCTTCTCACCAAGCTATTGAACCTCTTATCCCTTTGCTTGATTCTCCAATATCAGCAGTGCAACAGTTGGCTGCTGAGCTTCTCTCACATCTTCTTTTAGAAGAACACCTTCAGAAAGATCCAGTAACACAACATGTAATTGGCCCTCTTATACGAGTTCTTGGTTCTGGTATACATATATTGCAACAGAGAGCTGTGAAGGCCCTGGTCAGTATTGCACTGATATGGCCAAATGAAATTGCAAAGGAGGGTGGTGTTATTGAAATTTCAAAAGTTATCTTACAAGCAGATCCTTCCATTCCTCATGCTTTATGGGAATCTGCGGCCTCTGTTTTGGCTAGTATTCTGCAATTTAGTTCTGAATACTACCTAGAAGTTCCAGTTGCTGTTTTGGTTAGGTTGCTTCGATCTGGCTTAGAAAGCACAGTTGTTGGTGCATTAAATGCTCTCCTTGTGTTGGAAAGTGATGATGGAACTAGTGCTGAAGCAATGGCTGAAAGTGGTGCCATAGAGGCTCTCTTGGAGCTCCTAAGATCTCATCAGTGCGAGGAAACCGCTGCAAGACTCTTAGAAGTATTGCTGAACAATGTAAAGATCAGAGAAACAAAAGTTACTAAATCAGCCATCTTACCATTATCCCATTATCTCTTGGACCCACAAACCCAAGCACAACAAGCAAGGTTATTAGCAACATTGGCTCTTGGTGATCTATTTCAGAACGAGGGTCTTGCTCGGTCAAGCGATGCAGTTTCAGCTTGTCGTGCTTTAGTGAATGTGCTTGAAGATCAGCCAACTGAAGAAATGAAAGTGGTAGCCATTTGTGCTCTACAAAACCTTGTGATGAACAGTCGATCAAATAAAAGAGCAGTTGCAGAGGCTGGTGGGGTTCAGGTTATTTTGGATCTGATAAGTTCAAGTGATCCTGAAACATCTGTTCAGGCTGCAATGTTTATTAAACTTCTATTTTCAAATCATACCATTCAAGAGTATGCTTCTAGTGAAACAGTCAGAGCAATAACTGGTGAGCTATGTTCCTATTGGGAAGTGTTTAAATTCTTGTTACTTTTATGCTGGAGCCACTATTATATATATCTTCATTTTTTTTTCTCATATAAAATGGTGTGTTTGTTGCTTTTCACATGGCAATTTCCAACGTGTTTTCTTGTCCTTGAATTAGTTATTTGATTCTCCTCATAAAGCATTTTTTTTTGCTTTTATAAGCAGAAGCTTAGCTTGATTTTAAAAATATTTTTCTGTAAAGAAACCCAAAAATGTTATACATGGACTAATGCATCTCTAAAAAAAATGGCAGAGCTGATTTTTTTTGTTGATTATTGGTCTTGGAACCAAAAATTAAGGGAAGGAATAGATGAATAGTAAAACTTGTAGCTTGTAGACTTGGTTTCTTCATGAGCTGAACAGCTTGAATCTTCTTTGTGCTACATATCCTCTTCTAGCTAAAATAGGCACCTAGTCTTCTGTAAATATTTATTGATGTATCAGAAAATGAATAGGTTGAAATTGAAAGTTGTCTTGTAAGTAAAGGTGTTGTTTCTAATATGAATCCATTGGGGAGCAATGTTGATTCTGTGCGTGTCACTATAAATTGCTTCACCGTGCAAACCTCTCTCCTGTATGAAAATATGACCTATTTTAATTTGTGATATTTTTTAGCTGCTATTGAAAAGGACTTATGGGCTACTGGAACTGTGAACGAAGAGTATCTTAAAGCCTTAAATTCTCTGTTTAGCAACTTCCCAAGACTGAGAGCAACTGAGCCAGCAACACTTAGCATTCCCCATCTGGTTACATCCTTAAAGACAGGCTCTGAGGCTACTCAGGAGGCTGCCTTGGATGCACTTTTCCTGCTTAGGCAAGCTTGGTCAGCATGTCCAGCAGAAGTTTCAAGAGCTCAATCAATAGCAGCTGCAGATGCTATTCCTTTGCTGCAGTACTTAATCCAGTCTGCCCCTCCTCGCTTTCAGGAGAAGGCAGAGTTTTTATTGCAGTGTTTGCCAGGAACTTTGGTGGTGATCATCAAGCGTGGTAACAATATGAAGCAATCTGTCGGAAACCCAAGTGTTTTTTGCAAGCTTACGCTTGGAAACACTCCTCCAAGGCAAACCAAGGTATTTTAATAATAATTCATATCATTATCTTGTTTTTGTGATCTTCTCCTCTATAATGTACTAGGATTAATTGAAATGGGCGAGTGCTTGTTTTATGTTAGAGTAGTATATGATTGTATCTCCATGTCAATCTTGCATAAATGCCAAAAAGCTAATGTGATATGTTATGTCTTTTTGGAAACTATGCCAATATTAGAAAATTCTCAGTTAGGATATGGACCTTTAAAGTTGCTTCCTAGTTCCTAGAAAAAGAAAATCAGTTGACCTCATTTACATATTCTGCTGCAGTTATATTGCCAGATTTTAGAATCCAGAATCACCCAAATTGATTTATTTTTTTTTTATTTTCTTTTGAAGTAGCTTTTGACTTAAATGGTGATTTGATTCAAATGGAAGTATTTGGTTGTCACTTTTAATGTTGTGGAGGGCCACGCCCACTTCAATTTCTTTTTGTCATTTCATTATACAGCTTGAGGAACATCATGTTTTCTTCTTAATATAATACAGTTTCTACTTTGATTTGGTTTCCTCCTCGAAAAGGGAATGTGCTAATATTATTGAGAATGTGCTGGTTAGGTGGTCTCAACTGGCCCCAATCCGGAGTGGGAAGAGAGCTTTTCATGGTCCTTTGAGAGTCCTCCAAAAGGCCAGAAGCTTCACATTTCTTGCAAAAACAAGAGCAAAATGGGAAAGGTAATTGTGGGAAAATTGGACTGCACTAAATGCTTTCTATCCATCTTCAATTATTTTGCTTTTACACTTCCGTTGACCCCTCTATTATTTTTATCTGATGACAGAGTTCATTTGGGAAAGTGACAATCCAGATTGATCGGGTAGTAATGCTCGGAGCAGTATCTGGAGAGTACACTCTTTTGCCAGAAAGTAAGAGCGGCCCTTCGAGGAATTTAGAAATAGAATTCCAGTGGTCGAACAAGTGATATACCTGTTTCCGTCTTTAGTGTGAAGCTTTTAAATTGGAACACAGGATACATGGTTGAAATCAAATTTTTGTACAGTATGATTTATCTTGCTAGTGCACATAACAAATTTTTTTAAAACAATATTCTTTTGTAACTTGATCCTTCGTTTCCTTGGTTAAGTGCTCGGGGCACCAAAGATTAGGTCTGCTTCGAATCTTGTATGAATTTTGCTCGTTGCCAATTAAGGTGGGTTCTTTATATATATATATATATATATATATATATATATATATATATATATATATATATATATATATATTATACATAAAAAGGTGTTTTTGAACGGGTTAAAGCTTAGATTAGGAACTAAAAGTAAATTACTAAATTGTTAAAAAAACAACAACAAACCATATTAATTATTCGATGATAATTAAGACTACTGAGAATTTAAAAAAATTGCGAAATTATGTTGAAGTCACTGAATAATATTTATGAATTTCACTATTTGACCAAATTGAATTACTTAATGATTTAGTATGCTTAGTTGCAAGGAAAGGTAGGAAATGCTGAGTTGGAATCTCTCCCCAAAATGTGAAAAGTTCAAATCAATCTTGAGCTTTGGTCTCTTGTCAAACCCGGTCCTAAGCGGAAGTGTGAGGGACAGAGATATCTCTTAAGTGGGTGAGGAAGGGATTAATTTGTGTTCTCTGAGAGGAAAAATTAGAAAAAGAGGAAAAAGGAAGAAAGGATTAGAGGGTGAAATTGGTGTTATTTTTTTAAAGTGATTCAGTAATGATTTTAGAATGGATTAAAGAGTGAAATTTGTGACTGAATTGACTGATATGATATATTAAAAAAAATTAATAGAAAAAAAGTTAGATTATCAAAATGTCTCTATTATTACAGGTAATATAAATTATATATAAATAATTTAAAATTATTTTATAATTTTTATTGAATGATTGAAAATATAAAAAAATATTTATAAAAGTAAATGATACAATATATTTTGTATAAAAATAAATTTAATATATAAGGTAAAAAATAATTAATTTATATGAATTTTTTTTTCTTTTTAATAGTAATTTTAAAAATAATATTTTTTATTATAACCATAATAAATTATTATTATCGTTAACATAGAATTAAGAAAGTGAACTAAAACCACGTGTATTGATTTTAACCGCTAAATCACATGTAACAAAAATTAAATAATGAAGGATAATTTAGTAAATCTAATTGTGTCACTTCTAATCGATGGTGAAATTGAATTTTTAGTCGATCTCTCTCCTCTCATCATCAGATATCACCTTCAAAAAAATATGCTACTCAACTTCTGGTCATCTCTTTCCATTTATTGTGAATAATATATCCACACAGCCTAAAAAGTTAGGTTAGTTTAAGACGTTTGTTTCTTTTTTTTTTTAAAGGTGGAGTGAACTTCGCATTAAAGAGTGTGAAAAAAAGGTAAGACCCAACTTGCCTTTACATCTTGGACCATACCATCACCGCTCTTGTGGGGCTTTTTTTAGTGATCGGAGCACTTCAGCAGAAGAGAAGAAAAAATAACATTAAATGAATAAATAAATACATTTTTACATATAAATGAAAAACTGTATAGAATTAATTCAAATAAGTAAAAGTACGAGTAGTTCTTAAGAGCAAAATGTAAGTGACCTACATTTAGAAGAAAAAAGTGTAAATTTTAACAAATTAATTTGAGGCTATAAGTACTTAATCTTTAGATAAAAATGAAAATTTTAAAATTATGATCGCTACTTACTTAGAGTTAAATTCGTCAAACAAATAGGTGGATCCATAATTATTTGTGTTTACCTTTGAAGATTTTTTTCTTTGTATGAGAGAGACTTTATCCCCTACCACACACCAGACATTTGTGATTACTTACTATCCAGGCAACTATTTAAGTTTATGCTTGATGTAATGAGATTAAAGAAGAAGTTTTTGCCTCGTATGCTTGTTTTGTTTTTTTATTTAGTAAAAGGAAAGGAATGAAAGTAAATGCGGGGAGCCCACAGTGGCAAAGACAAATCAACACTGGCAATAAAAGCCCGTTTTATTCTCAAGCACGTAAAGACACGGTGGGGCCACCGCGCGTGACGTTTCGCTTCGTGGCGATACTGTTGTGCGCTTACTCCTTCTATCCTAATCATCATTTTCAACCCTCACTATTACAAACACTAATCATATCACTTCAAACCACTTTCCCCGTTAATTAAGCGCTCCACAGTTAAATTCCTACTCCCAGCCAAAAATGCACCACTTTCTTTCTCTTTGTTTTATCCACTCACACTCTCGTTCTCGCTCCCACACACAGCCACACAGGGACGAAACTAAACGATCGATGACGATGACGAACACGACGCACTCTCGCTTCACTAGTTAACACTAATCGTCATACTTAACCAGTTTCAACGAGGCATCGGAACAAGTGCATGTACCAGATCTCGATCTCGATGCGGTGGCGGTTGCTGCTATTGTTGTTGTTGGAGCTAACGGCACGCGCAATGCCGCTTCCGATCACGTTTTCCGCGCGCCTCGTTCACCGCTTCGCTGACGAAATCAAACCGGTTCGAATTCCGACCGGCGACTGGCCAGACCGGAAGAGCTTGCGCTACTACCAGATGCTTCTCGCCGACGACATTCTCAGACGCAAGATCAAACTCGGAGGCGCTCGCTACCAGCTTCTGTTTCCTACTCACGGTAGCAAAACATTGTCGCTCGGCAACGACTTCGGCTGGTGATAATACTAATCCCTAACTCGTCTCTCTTCTGTTTTTTTTTTTCTCGTCGTGCGAAACGACGTGATTTTGAACCTGATAATGTATGTATATCTGGTGATTAGGTTACATTACACGTGGATTGATATAGGAACACCGAGTACTTCGTTTCTCGTGGCGTTGGACGCAGGCAGTGATCTTCTTTGGATTCCGTGTGATTGCGTACAGTGTGCTCCATTGTCATCGAGTTACTATTCCAATCTGGTATGAATACGGTGCCTAATCTATCTCTTCTTTGATTTCTCTTACCATGTAGAGTCACTGTGATTAAGCGTAATGTTACCATAGTTCTTGAAACTAAGGACGTTTAAAATTATTCTATAAGATTTCTTGTTGGTTGATCTACACATTTTAGTCTCTAAACATATGTTAATATTGTCATTTATCTCGCATTTTTTTGAACTCTACAGTAACGTGATTGGTAATTTTGAACTCTAGTGTTTTTTTTAAGGACTAATGTTACTAGGCTATACACTTTCAGGAATTGGTTTACGCTACTATCTAACATGTAGCCTTAATAACTTAATGTAATAATACAATTTTTGGCTGTATTAGATTGTTTTATTGATTATTCGAAAAAATAGTTAATGATGATAGTGAATCCTTGATCAGATAAGGTTCTTAATACAGCATTTGATTGTGTTATCTTGTTTTAATGATTGTCTAGAAAATAGTCAATGATGCGAATTGCAAATCCTTGATTGGATAAGGTTTCAATTGGAGTGGAATATGACAATCTGGCGCCTTTCTGGGTGCAATTGTTCAGTGAGGTTTAGAGTCTATAACAGGTTTAGCACTTATTTCCAATAATTGATTGGCAGGTGCTCCTTCACATATGGGGCATCTATTATGCAGGATAGAGATCTGAATGAATATAGTCCGTCTCGATCGTTATCCAGTAAGCATCTGTCTTGCAGTCATCACTTGTGTGATAATGGTTCGAATTGTAAAAGTTCCCAGCAGCAGTGTCCGTACATGGTCAGTTACTTGTCAGATAATACATCGAGTTCTGGATTGTTAGTTGAGGACATACTGCATCTTCAGTCTGGTGGCGGTTTATCAAACTCGTCTGTTCAGGCTCCAGTTGTTCTTGGGTGTGGCTGACTGCCCTGTCCTTTTCACTTCAATATCACTTTGCCTGATGATGTTTTTTCCCTCCTTATTCTGAAAAGCAAGTTCCCTCCTGGTTTTGTATCTGATATCTGTTTTGTTGAGTGCAGGTGTGGTATGAAGCAAAGTGGTGGTTACTTGGATGGGGTTGCCCCCGATGGTCTATTAGGTTTGGGACCTGGGGAGAGTTCTGTTCCAAGTTTTCTTGCCAAGTCAGGATTAATCCACAATTCCTTTTCCTTGTGCTTTGATCAAGATGATTCTGGTAGAATGTTTTTTGGGGACCAGGGACCAACCATCCAACAGTCTACCCCGTTCTTGCCTTTGGACGGATTATAGTATGGAATTCTGTGCTTTAAATTAGTTTACCGTGTTTCACTGAACTAAAAACCGTAGAAAATGGTGACATGCTAATGATGATAAATCTCCTGGTCAGTTCAACGTACATTGTTGGAGTGGAGTCATCTTGTATTGGGAATACTTGTCTTAAAATGACAAGTTTTAAAGCACAGATTGATAGCGGAACGTCTTTTACGTTTCTTCCCGGCCATGCTTATGGAGTAATAGCCGAGGAGGTACTTTAGTTTTCTGAATTCCATAATTATAAATTTCTCCTCAGTGTTTTCATATGATTTTATTTGTAATAGTTTGATCAACAAGTAAATGGTTCAAGATCTAGCTTTGAAGGATCTCCTTGGGAGTATTGCTATGTACCCAGGTGAGTTTTCTTGATAGATATCCGTCTGTCTGACCCTTTTTCCTCTACTTGTGTCTCTTTGGACCATGATTTCCTAATTGCTGGAAGTTTCCGACAGTTCGCAAGAGTTGCCAAAAGTTCCCAGCTTAACTCTCATGTTCCAGCAGAATAACAGTTTTGTGGTCTATAATCCCGTGTTTGTATTCTATGGCAATGAGGTGGGTGTGAATGAAGTGATCCTGCACTAAGGTTTTTAAATTATAATTAACTATGAATCATGATATAAGAGGATTCGTTAATGTTAGAATATTTCCAATTATTCCTCTAATATTTTATTGCTAACCTCCTACCTATTTAACAAAGAAGGTATTAAATTATCAGATGGATTAATAATAGAAGAGTGGACATGTCTTTTTTTTTTTTATTGTATCAATTATTTATTTTGCAGCGAGTTTCTGTTGAGAAGTATTTTGTGTAGCCCATGAGAAATAAGTACCAAGTGTCCGTTTGAACTTATATTTTGTATGTGGACACAAATAAATATATTCTCTCCACTTTGCCTGAACAAATTTAATTTTTGTATCAAAATATGGTTTTATTTATACAGAATATTTTTCACCACCATTTTGAATCTTCACGTCTATCTCCAATTGTTCTAATGATGCTGTGCATGAATTTATTGGAAAATTGAATTGTAACAATTTTTGGTTATATTATTTTCCTAGGTGGTGAACCAACTCTGTCCGGATGCATAAGTGGGGCAACTATTCATTTTTTGTCATGTGAAAATATTTTCTATTAAATATTATGTTTTTTGGGATTGCTGTATTGATTTAGCATGTGAAAACTTCCTCATGTAAATATTTTTTCTAGGAATGTGCAGCATCCATTTAATATATTATTAGACATTGTTCTCTGCAAAAGGAAAACTCAGTTTTTCGAATAATACTTGTAGAAGAAGGGAAACAAAACAAAAAAGTGGCGATTTTTCCTGTAACAGTTCTAGCTAAATTAGGTAGACTGGTTCTTTTGGTGCAGGGAGTCATTGGATTTTGTTTAGCCATCCAGCCAACAGAAGGGGATATGGGAACAATTGGACGTAAGTTATTTTCCTAGTCAATGTCTACTGATTACCCGTACTCTGAAATATAGTATTAGTTATTGAAGGATACTTTAATCTTAAAATTAATAAAATCTTTTCGCAGAGAACTTCATGACTGGATACCGTTTGGTATTTGACAGGGAAAACAAGAAGCTAGCGTGGTCACGTTCAAATTGTGAGTCTTATTACTTTTGAGTTTATGAGCTTAATATATTTTATAGTACTAATCATTCTTCTTAGGCAAAGAAGCTGACTTGGTTTCTTAGCCGTTTAACTCATGCAAAGGCTTTTTTCAAATCAAAAGCCCTTACTCTGCCTGTATTCATTTTGGTTATTTCACTTTGGATGCGTAGGTCAGGATTTGAGTGTAGATAAGAGGACGCCCCTTTCTCCAAATGAGACTTCACCAAACCCATTGCCTTCAGATGAGCAACAAAGGACGAACGGGCATGCAGTTGCTCCAGCTGTTGCTGGAAGAGCTCCCCACAAATCTTCAGCAGCTTTATCTCGGATGAATTCAGTGTTCCGGGTATATTGGCAGTGCTCTTTCTTTCTTCTTTTTCAACTCGTGTCTGCCTCTTACTGAGAGCATCGCATTCTTATTCTTATATATGTCTAGATAGCATTACATGTATACCAAGTCTGTATTTTTGTCCCCCTATAGCTTTGTAAGTATTTTAGATCTCACACCATCTAATGCTGTTTTTTCAACCTTGTCAGCATGTTAGATTCCTAAAACTCGTACTGGACTATTTATCTGTCAAACCCGTTTTCGGACGGGTGAGCTTATGTAAATCAGATTGATAATCATAGCCTAATGGTTCTTGCTAAGAAAACTAGTTACAATGCAAATTTAATAGAAGCATATTTAGTTTAGTTTGGTAAGCGTGGTGTACTGGTCTTTTCCATTTCGAGATAATCAGCCATAAAGTGTAATATAAGCTCCTAATATTTAGATAAATTATTATCTTAGTTATGATAAGTGTGAAACATCAAAGTAATAGACCAATTGCCTTAATTGAGTAAAAAATTATTAACATTGAGAAAGCAGTGTATGTACAGGTACAGTAATATAATAGTTTTGTTATCATTTGGTGAGTGTATGTTTCTATGTTAGACAACACTTTTACCTGCATTGTCTAAAGCAACAACGTATGTACATATTTTGAAAATTTGATATGATTATGTGTATCAGATGTGTCCACAAACACTTAATTACTCATTGTTATGAAATTCAAGTTTTGTTAATTTTGATAATAAATATCTTAAAAATAATATAGTTTTTTAATTAGTTGGTAATGTAAAAACTTAAAATAATAGTTCAACTTCAAAAAATTAAGGTCGTAAGCTTGGGCAGAGTAAACAAATTGTGAAATATTTTACATTTATATATAAAATTTCTTATTTTTAATTTTTTGAAATATTTTAGAGATAACTTATTTCTCAGTTAAAAACGATATCAGACACGCATCTTATTTAGTGCTGTTGATGTTATTATTATTGTTTTTCTTTTGCAGCTACCTTTTAAGAAACATGCATTTGTTGTATGACAGCTAAAATTTGGCTTCTATTCATTATTAACCTAGCTACCTCCCGTTGCTTTTTTATCTATTTCAATTCTGAAAAGAAAAAATTCTTTAGAATTCTAATGATATATTTATTGTTTTTATTGTCCTTTTAGTTTTTATAATGATTTTTAAATAATTTATATATGTTAGTATATGCGTATCTACTTTTTATGATATTTAAAAAAATTAGGCATTATATAATTATTGAAATAAAAAATGACTACAATTTATATTAAAAACATAAAAATCAATATGAACAGCCATTTATAAAAATAAATACTTTTTATGATAAAACGCAAAAGAAACTAAAAGTAGTAGTAAAATACTTCATATATGAAAGAAATCATTTTATACATAATTAAATTGTAAGTATTTAAAAGGTTTAGTTCTACATTTTTTTATTACAACGTAGCTTCAATATAATATATAATAAATAATATATTAAGTTATCTTATTTTCTTAAAATTTATATATATATATATATATTTATTTATAAAAAGTTATAAGTTGGTTATAATAAAAAAAATAAATAATGTACACACTATCGCCAATTCCACTAGGGAATTATAAAACTAATTTAAAAATTTGAGAAATTAAAAACCAAAGTTTATGATTTAATTGATATGAGCCCACGGATTATGTCAGGGTACAATTTGACATCTTATGGAGATTTATCTTTGGATCAAACAACACAACATATTATTAAACAAGCCTCAGCATATTATTAAACAAGCTGTTATTTATTGAGTGATGATACACAAATACCACACTTTTATTCTACACTTATTCAACAAAAAATAAAATAAAATAAAATAAATTGAGATGAATAAAATACAAAAGTAAAAATATTATTTTTTCATTAGGTGTTAAATAAGTATAGGAAAATTCAAAATTTAGAGGTGTATGTTTATAATTTTTCTTATTAATACGTGCCATGAGGAAGTAGCTAAAAAGGTCTACTCGCTCATGAGCATGCTTCCAAAGAATTTAAACTATGCATACAGCCATTATATAGTTGTTAATTCTTAATATATCTTACAGGTGTATTAGTTTAAACTTTAAACATTGAATTATACAAAGCAATTTCAAATTATTTTTAGGGCTAAATAGGTTGTTCATCCTTCAACTTTTAGTAAAAATTAGAATTAGTTCCTTTTGAAAATTTTGAACCAATTTAATCTCTCATATTTAGAAATGTGTGAATTTAACCCTTTAAACAAAATTTTGTTAAGTTTATTTGACGTTTCAAACGCGTTTCTTAGTTAACATTGAAGTGAATATGTATCAAATAATGTAAACAAACTAAAATACTATAATGAAATGTGTTTGAAACATCAAATAAACTTAATAACATTTGGCTAAACGGACTAAATCCACACATTTATAGAGTTGCGAGACTAAATTGGTTCAAGGTTTCCAAGAGGGAATAATTCTAATTTTCACTAACGTTAAAGGACTAAAAACATATTTGACCCTTATTTTTATTGGAGGAGTGATTAGATTATGAAAACATAAAAGAGCAATAATCTCCACAATAAATTAAGTAATTTTCGATATCCAGAGAACTGAATACGAAAATATATTTGGATTAACCATTGTAAGAGAAGATTAAATTTGGTATTTGATTTTCCAACTATAAAGCACCTGAAGTTTGGTTTTCTCTACTGATTGGATGGATGAGAAAGAGAAAGGACAATTTTGCATGTACTCTCCGATGGGAATCATAACCCTTTTATCTAACCTCTGTCCTCTCTCAGTTACTTTTTTTTAAGTCAGTATTCCTAATTTGTGTCTTAATTTGACCAATTTAACAAATTAAAATATTGTGGCTATCTACAAGATTGATATTTTCATGACATCTATTTACTCTAAACCATATATATAATTAATTAAATCTTAATATATATATATATATATATATATATATATATATTATATCCCAAATTACTAACATGAGTTACATATTATATGAAAATAAAGAAAAATGAATAAAATTCCATAAAATTAACATTTTTTTTTAAGATTTTAAATTAAATACAATTTCACGTGTATACTATATTTGTATCTCATTCATAGAGATCTCCGAGAGTTTTATTTTTATTTTTCAAATTTCCACATTTTTCATTATCTATCTCGTGACAATAGCAAATCTTCCCTTAAACAAACAAAGAAAAAAAAATTATACGCACACTAAAGAAGAAGTGTGATTTTTTTGTGTGTGATAATAACATGTAACGACTTCTAAGTTAATTTAGCTCTCAAATTCCTAGTTAAAATTGATTCTTTTATGATAAACTCAGAATTATATATACATTCCAAAAGCAGAAGAAAGCAGGTGAATAATATTACTAATTAAAGTTTACACACGAGATATGGTAAGTTTAATAAAAATGGAAGTCTCATTTTTATGCGTTCTCATCAAGTTTCTAAAAGCAAGAAGGACCTATTATATTACTAATCCACACTTCACACACCTGGTTCATCTTCTGTTTCTTTTGGTTAAGTATGGTATGATTAAACTACTTACTCTCTTTTGATCTCCAGGTATATTATTTATTAGTACATTCATTCATGTCCATGTTTTTTCTTAATCAGAGATTTTACTTATATATTTGATATAAATTTATGTTTTCGGTTTTAATGAGCTCCAAAGTGTTTTAATCCACCATGAGTTGATTTAAAGCTAATTTTCAATAAATTTCTTTAGTTTTTTAAGCAAACAAATAAATAAATCAATCTTCCCTCAATTTAAAATTCATTTATGATTTTTTAGAAAAAAAAAAGAACTTTTGAAAAAGTTAAAAAAGCTTAAATAAATTTTAAATTTTCAATAGGATTTTTATTTTTAGTATCTTATGATTTTTTGAATTGGGTATTAAAAAATATAATATTTAAGTTTAAATCTCGGAAAAATAACATATCTGTATTTCTCTTCTTATCACATTATATTATAAATCTATTATTATTATTTTTATGTATATATTAAGTATTGATTTAGTTTTCTGATGTGCATGAATATTTTTCTTTTATTTATTTTAGCTCGAAAGATGTTATATTCTCATTCTGTTTTAGCAAAGAACTGATATGTATATTATTTACACAAACTTTTTGTAAAAGGTTGCTGGGTTTTAATTTGAATGGAGGGTAAAAGGCTTATTTATCTCATTGGTGCTAAATGCATGTACTTGCCGGTGGCTCCTTCAAATTCACTGTTACACATTATGATGTTAATTCGGATATCGTAGTCGGTGTGGCTGTTTTCAGAGTTTCACTTTCGTCCTCCATAAATTATTGCTCTTCCATTTCAATCGAAGCCACAATCACAGACTTCTCATTAGCTGTCATTTGAAGTGTCAATATATGTATAATAGATAACTTTGTCAAGTGTCAACTGAACCACAAGCACTGCAATAATTTTTACTATTTATTTGCCAATCAAAGACATGCATAATAATAATACAGGAACCTCTTTCTTCTTATCTACTTTCTTCAACCCCACGTCAAATTTTTCTCCTTTCAGAAGTTAAAACCCATTTTAAGCCTCTTCTTCCTCTACTGGCGTACGTAGGTATGTAGGGCCTCTAACCTTTCCATTCATACATATGATTCAATAAGGTAAGTAAAAAAAAAAAGTTCTTCAATGGTTTTGGATCATTAGAAGGTAAAGTAAGGAATCTTTTTCTGTTTTGCTAGAAAGTTCCTTGTAACTTCTTCTGGTTTTCGTCCTTTTGCTTTTTCTATATATATACTCTTATAGTCTGGTTTCATCTTCAACACCTTTTTTTCTCCACTCAAGAACTTCTTCCAACCTTGCTTTCATATCCATTGCAACCAATTTAGTGTTTTGATACATAAAAATGGGAGTTGGAGATTACTTGTCTGATCTAATGGGCACTGGTAGTGGCAGCCGCGAACACAGCAACAATAACAGGAAGCAGTTGCAGACCGTAGAACTGAGGGTGACGATGGATTGTGATGGGTGTGTGCTCAAGGTTAAGAAAACTCTCTCTTCGTTAGATGGTAAGTAACGTTTTCCCTCAATTTTATTCTTACTCAGCTTCTATTATATGAAGGTGATGAAGGTAAAAAATGGTGTAAGTGCAGGAGTAGAATCGGTGGAGATAAACAGGAAACAGCAGAAAGTGACGGTAACCGGTTATGTGGAACCAAACAAGGTGCTAAAGAAGGCGAAGTCAACAGGGAAGAAGGCTGAGATATGGCCTTACGTGCCGTACAGCATGGTGGCGAATCCTTATACTGTTCAAGCTTATGACAAGAAGGCTCCTCCGGGTTACGTGAGGAGAGTGGAAAACTCTGCCACCATTGGAACAGTGACAAGTTATGGAGATCCATACACCACCATGTTCAGTGATGAAAACCCAAATGCATGTTCCATCATGTAGTAGACACTAGACACAGAGATTATGTTAAAAACAAGTGCTGTTTTACTGTTTTTCACACGGCACTGTATATTTTCAAGCTTTAAATATAGTTTGCTTTTAGTTTCAATGGTGTGTAGTAATGTGAAGAGACGTTGTTGTGATCCTTTGATTTTCTTAGGTATTTTGTTTCAGTGAATATACTGAACCGTACTTTGTGGTAGTTTTGCAGCGTGTTGTCTTGATTGACGTTGGTTGTTACTTGTTTAAGGAGGCAACCTTAGTTTTTTGCGGACATGTCTGACATGTTTTGAACAAATTTTATTTGACAAATTTTGATAAATAATTATTTTTGGTAAAAGCAATTCTTAAAATTGTTTGTCAAAAAATTATTTTCTTTCTAAAAAATATGAACTGTTTTTTTCTTTTTTTTTTTTATTGATTTTGAATGAAAACAATTTTGTGAAATTGATTTAAAAATAATTTATGTTGAAACTTTCATTTAAAATGACTTCATTTATAATCCAAAGTGTTAACTGATTCTGGGTGAAACCATGAGAGTTGAGTAACTCCCTCTGGTTCATGAAAGCATGCACCTGTGTGGATATTCCAAAACTTGATGCACCGATCACCACTGCCTCCACTTGTAGCAAACAGATTCCCTTGGAAGGGACACCAAGCAAGGGCTTTACAGCTGATGTATGATCGTCAAGCCTGTGAAGCCACTGTGTTGTGGAATTAGATGATGCAGTGGCTCTATCTCAGATGTAAAGTAGATTATCATTTTCCCCATTGGCTAATTTTGAACCTGAACCAGACCACTTCAACCGACACACCTCTTGCTCATTATGGGTTTCAACAATATGTGATCTGATTCTTACATCATTTGTTGATAATTCTACCATCCATCCCTCTAGTTGTGAGTACGTGGTTATTCCATGCCAAAGATCCAACTCTTTGTCTGTATCCACCTCTCAAAGTTCTCAACTGCAAAAAGTGAATAACACTATTAGTAAAGTATAATAAATAAACAGTTTATTATAGAGCTCTTATAAGCCCAAGATATACCTGTCTATTTGAAGTTGTATCCCATAGTTGCACTTCAGAGTTGTTCAAACCAACTGCAATATGCAGTCCATCCGGAGCCCAGCTAACATATGTTTCGGTGCTTGAAAATGAACAGAAAGAGAGGAGAAAGACAGATTTGAATGGAAAACTATTTGAAGTGAGATTGAATATATATATAGTAGAAATGACAACAACTGGCTATTTTGATTTGCTTTTCAAACTAATCGTTATAAAGTGTATCGACAGCAACGGTTAGAATTGAAAAATTAAAATATTATCTATAAATGTTTACAAAATATAAATAATCATAATATATAATAATATAAATAAATATTTTCTTCAAACTTAAAAATAATTATATTATATTATTCATTAATCAAGATATTAAATTAAAAAAAAATACTCAACAATAATTATATATATATTTTATTTTTTTAATCAGAATATTAAATACAAAAAAAAAAATTCATGAATGCTCGAACTAATTGGTATACATCACTGTGCAGATTAAAAATAAATAATGATATAAAATATAGTGAATTTTAAATTCAGTAAAAAACTTATTGTCAAAAAAAAGAGACAATTTATATAATAATAATAATAATCTATATAAATAAAAACTATAGTAAAAATGGATATAAATTATAACCAGAGAGTACGATAGTGTTACTAATTAGAACGATTTCAATAAAACATAATTATTAATTATTCTGAGATTAACATTTTAAAAATGATTAATTGTTATTTAGCTATTTTTAAGAAAATTATAAAATATTTTTTTAATATAAATATAAATAGTATTATTTGAATTTGTAAGTTTTTCAATATTTATTACAAGATTTACTTATTTTATGAAAAATTACATCACACAATTTCAAATAAAGTCATCTTAAACATCATTATAAACTTTAATAAACTATGTTAACACTCCAAAATTTATTAATCATTTGTCACATAAAATTTTAGTAAAATTATTAAATAGAATAAAAGAATACAAAGAACCAAGGACCACGTACCTATAATAAAAATAAAATTTGTACAACTATACCTTTTGGAATATCTTCCAATTATACATTCTAGACTCATAATGAAAAAAAAAATTGTAAATTTTAAATATTTGGAGTTGCAAGAAGAAGTTTACATGTAGTAGTGAAGAATAAGAAATGATAAAAAAGAAACCACTGAAGCAAGGTCATGAGAAAAAGCAATTATCCAAGAGAAAATTAGGATTATAAAGTTACATATTAAATGCGAATATGTTAAAGGAAACAGGTGCTAATGGGCAAATTGGGGAAGATGGTGATGGTGAAGATTTAGGTTCATAATATAATATATATATATATATATATATATATATATATATATATATATATATATATATATAAGTTAATGAAATTAAAATAGAGTTTTTGTCGATATTATACTTAGTGAAGTAATAAGAAAGTATGTTGAAATACTTGCATCCTATTGAAGAAAAATGATCAAGAGTTAACTATACTACTTATAAAATTATTATCCTTTCCTCTTAAGTCTTCTTAATTAACATTTATATATTGTCATAGAAGAGAAATTAGTCTTATGTTAGAAAGAACTCATTTGAAATCACATCACACTTACTTTTACATTAATATTTATTATACTTAATTGATACTGTGTTAGTATTACAGAATCAGACGATCTCAATAATCCTTTGTATTAATCCTTTTACTATTCCTCTACGATTGAGGGTGGGGTACTTGCAGACACTCTGACGCTCAAGTCAAATAGTGATTTGATATAAGATGTATGTTGTAAAGTGAGAAAAACATATCTTTATTTCTTCACTAGACCCTAATTTATATTAATCTCTTAACGAACCTGTTATTATTATTATTTACAAACCGTTTGTATTCGAAGATCAATTCTTTCCTTTTTAACTATACTCATTCATTTAAAAAATTTAAGGAACAAACTATTTTAAAATTTCAAACATAACAAATTTTAATATTAAGCCAAAGTTTTGGAAATAAAAAATAATTAACCCTAAAAAAAACAGTTTGTTGTATATAAGTAACACCTTTAGTATGAGAAGAGATTCTATAGGTTGTAGTTTTATGGGCCTTAAAAGTGGACCAGGCCCAATAAGAAATCATCAACCAACAAACCCATCTAAACCCCCTGCTTCCTCTCTACTGTGAACTATTTCTCGCTGACTCCGGCGAGATCCGTTTAACATATCCGGCGTCACTTTCCGTCATGGACTCGGAATCTGAAGTCTCCGAATCTGAACCGCACCCTCTCTCGAGCCAAACTGTGGACGCGTGTCATGACATGAATTCCCTTGAAGACCTCGCGAACCGCGGCGCGTGGCGTTCAGTCATCGACAAGGTCTCCCGCGCCCGCGCCCTGTCTCTCCTCCACAAGCCCCACGACCACCTCACCTACCTCGCCTTCAACGCCCTCGCATTCACAAAACTGCGTCGTTTCAACGAAGCCTCTGCGGAGCTCGATTCCCTCGAAGACCTCGACAGTTCCCACTACCGCTACGAAACCTACCCCAAAATCTACTCTAACCGGGTGGGATCGATGGTCCCTTTCTCCCTCCGGTGGCTCCACGCCCTAATTCCAATCAAATTAGGGCAGCGTCAGCAGGGAATGGATCGCTTCTACACACTCCTTGACTTCGTGCGCGGGAAGATTAGGGAAAAGGGGGAAAACAGCAACCTCGGTGTCTCCCTTAAACTGTGGCGAAAACGAGAGGTTTTTGTCGTGAATTGCATAATAGGGCACCATTTGAGTCAGAAAGAGTTTGGCGTGTGTTTGAGTTTGATGAAGGAGCTTCTCTCTCGCGATGATGGCTCGGACCCTTTGTTGGTTTCGCAGCTTGGGTATATGCAGTTGCAGATTGGGGACTTGGAGGGTGCGAAAGTTTCTTTTTTGAAGGTGGAGAGTGAGGGAGAGAATAATGGGTCCTTGAGCGAGGTTGAGTTTAAGAACCTTGTGAATAGGAACAAGGCGTTGGTGTATTTGGTTGGTAAGGATTATGTGTCGGCGGTGAGGGAGTACGAGGAGTGCATTGAGAGGGACAGCGCGGATGTCGTGGCTGTTAATAACAAGGCTCTGTGTTTGATGTATCTTAGGGACTTGTCGGATTCTATTAAGGTGTTGGAGAGTGCACTTGAGAGAGTTCCCACGGTGGCTCTCAATGAGACGCTTGTTGTCAATTTGTGTAGTATGTATGAATTAGCGTATGTTAATCACTCTGATATTAAGAGAACGCTTAGTAATTGGATTGCTCGTGTTGCACCTGATGATTTTGATGCATCTTGTACTCGTACATGAGGTAAGTAGCTACTTTCCTTTTTTCACTTTGCTTTTTTGTATTCTTCTAATGTATCATCGATCTGTTTTTTTTCTTTTCATTGTACAAAACTTAAATACACTTTCACTGGTGTTTAGGTGCAATCTTCATTATAATTGGAGTTATGTTTCGGTAATTTTTGTTGACATTTGATGCAAACTTTTATTATACGAATTATCGAGCCAAAACTCTAGTTCTGATTGGAGAATAGTACCAATAGTATCTACGAAACAACATCTAAGTTCTCTGCTGTTTAGTTTATAGGATGCAATGCTAGATGCTACATTTCTTTGTTTGCATACCTTTCAACAATTTCTTTGGCCTGTCTCTGTGTGTCTTGTTGATGGACAATGTCATAGTTAGGCTGTCAGTCTGTATGCAGCAAAGGCTTCTACAATGTCATAGTTAGGGAGGATATTTTTAGTGCCGTTTTGAAGGCTGCAAGATTCTTCATTCTTACTCTATGAGTGGAAGATAATTGTAATAGAAAGAACAGTAATTGCCAGAGAAATCAATTTAAAGATTTATTTTTTAATACATTTAGAGGAAATCTTCTAATATCTGGTTGATCTATTTATATGCAGAATTAATGGAGATGTGGTGTGTTTGTTTAAAATACCTTGAAATGCCACTCGCTTTGCATGACGAAGGAAGAACCACTGGTAATTGCTGCTCAACCATTGGACAGTGATTTCATCCCTGCTGGTCATGCCATGGGACATCCAATATGTTGCCTGGTGAATAGGTACAAATATGGACCAAAGTAATTAGGTCTGTCGGGTTCACATCTTGTTCAGCTGTATGCTTTCCTAACCTGACAGCGTCAAAATTCTATACATATGAGAGACTAATGATTATAACAAAACTCTTGCATTACATTCATTCAATTCATCAAGGTCACTGTATTGTTGTAGTGTTGGTTTCTTCATGACATAATCCTTCCTGCCCCTAAAAGGAAGAGCTCTGTATTTTAGTTTTGGTTATCCCTGTTGAATCTACTTCAAGTCTGCAGATTGATATTTTCATATGGCTTTTATTTCCTCATCGGACCTCCCTGCTTTTTATTGAATATGATTGGTAGAAAATGAGATAAAAATGTAATCCCAAATTCTTGTGCAATTGACGTGTGTTCTCATTTGATTATGTTACATTTTAAGACTATTTATTTTATATATATATATATATATATATATATATATATATATATATATATATATATATATATATCTATATCACAACACTTAAAGAATGCATTTGGTCATGTGGGATGGGTCGATTAGAGTTGTTTATGTTAAAGTAAAAATGGTATTAGCTTGGATTAGAGATAGCAGAAAGGTACTTGTCCCTCACAAAATCGTCAGACAGTTTGAAATTCTATTGGAAGAGTACACGAAATGTCTGATTAATATTACTGCCTTTGTGAAAGATGCTGATAAAAAAAAACAGCCTTTGTATGCGACAGAAAGGTAATGATGAAGTGGTGAAATGGAAAATACAATTTGAATGCTTCTGAAGGAAATCAAGATAGAGGGATGAAGTTATAGTTATTACTGAAGGGAAGAAGATGGCATATACATGGATAAAGCTAGTTGTAACTCTTTTTTAGAAGGGTTAGAGTATCTTACTACTTTATTTTATTATTTTTTGCATATAAAAAAATAAAAATTATTTTTTAATAATTTTCTTTTACAACATGAGATGACTCTCTTAAGTGATTATCTATTTTTGCATTTAAGTGACTATCTATTTTTGTATTTACTCATTTTTTTATATTCTAAAATCACTTAAATATGACATTTTATGGTGTAAAATAAAATTATCAAAATTTAGTAGTTAAAATTTCATTGTTCATAAAAAAAAAGAACATATATAAGCAAGAGAAATTAGTGGATTTACGATATTATTAAATGTCATGGGTCATCATTCCCGAATATATAACCTATAGAACGTAAATTTATCTTGATGAAACTTATCGAAGGGAAATGCTCTAATATTCCAAATGGCGGACTATAACTGTGCATCCTTTTCACTCGCAACACGATCGGCGAAAAAAAATGGAAGCGAAGAACGTGCTGAATTCGGTTTGATTGTCATTGAATTGATCAAGAATCCTGAATCTTGGATTTCTGGTTGATAAAAAATTATGATCCTCCAGTGTATCTGAATCTCATATCTCTCAACCCGCTATTATCAAACTAGTAATTGAAGTATGGTTGTACTAGGAAAAAGAAAATAACTATTGTACTTTTCCTTCACCAAGTGATTTCGAACTAAACATGACCCATAGATTAAAACAGTCATTTGTTTCGAAATAGTTACTGTTCTTCTCAAGCTAGAAACGAGAACATAAGAAATCAACAATATTTGCACGCTGAGTGGATACTTCTTATTTATTAGGCAGATAGGCACATTCTGAGATTATCTATCTTTCAAAAGAAAAAAACTTTTCTTTTAAAGAAGTGATTTTTTTAAAATAAGTAATATTATCGTTCACCGACTTTTTCCTTAAAAAAAACCCTGCCACCTACTACAATTTATTTATATTTTGAGGTTTTCCCTATCTGTTGATGAGGTTGAAATAGATATTGTCAACCTACATAAACAAGAAAGTATTTTCTTAAGTATACAGACAAGGACTTGAAGAAAAAAGACATGCTTCTCTGAGCTCTGCTTCTTAATGCACTAAGTTAAGTCAACTCTATTTCTCTAACCCCATTTTCCTTTCCTCTGCCTCTTCTTACTTAAATACTTTCATTCTTTACTTGGTGTTTGAACGTTGCGTAGATTCTTCTCATTTACCTATCCAACTGCACTTATGATTTCCATGGCTAATGCGCTTCATAACGCTGCCATGACTTGTGGTTTTCCATCCCTATCCACTCTTAGGTTACTTCAATATCCTTGAGTCGTTATTCTTCAGCATCGCCTGTTGCTAATGCTTTTATTGCCTTTGTAGAGCCATGCATAAAGGAAAACACATTGAGTTGAAAAGAATGGCTGTGCCGATTAAGGCAAAGTCTAATAGCGATTTTGATGACTCGGGCGTTGATATTTCTTTAAGTCACAGAGTTGATGCTGTGAAACTTTCCAAAACTCTAGCCATATGTGATCACGCCACTGCTCTTTCACAATCTGGAGTTCCTGTTATTCGCTTGTTTTTTGGAGAATCTGATTTTGACACTCCTGCTGTGATAGCTGAGGTGATTTCTCTGTAAATTTCACTCTGTTAAGTTGATAATATAAGTGTTTATTCTTCTTCGGTTTTTGTCCCTTTTCTCTTTTTGTATGTGTTGTAAATTCATGATCATGAGATGAGATGTATGGGAATGATAGGCTGGGATGAATGCAATTCGTGACGGTTATACCAGATATACCCCCAATGCTGGCACGTTAGAATTGCGCCAAGCAATATGTCACAAGCTAAAAGGTTACTTCAGAATTCAGATATTTGCGTGTTTGTGTGTTTTATTTATGATTATATTGGGTGAGGTTGGAAGTTTGACAATGTGACAGAACTGTTTCTGCAGAAGAGAATGGAATTATACATTCTCCTGATCAGATTGTTGTCAGTAATGGAGCCAAGCAAAGTATTGTTCAAGCAGTGCTCGCAGTTTGTTCCCCAGGAGACGAGGTTTGAAACAGCTATATACTTACCACAAACATATAGAATTGGTTATGCTACTGAGTCATTTTAGAGTCAAAGAAAATTGTCTAATGCATTTAAAATATGGGAACAAAATTGACTTAAACAGCATACGAAGCTTCAGAAGTGCTCTTCTTTTGAGGACTTATTCTTATATTGTGAGCATATTTGCAACTTGTGTTAATATCATTCTGTAATAAGTCTGAACTTATTGACATGGCTTCTTTTGTTCAACTTATTCTGCAACTAGACATTCATTTCCTTATTCTAGAATATTTTTATCTTCCATGTTGTATTTCTCCGTTTTTCTAACTCGATATGATTGTCATATATTCCAGGTCCCGCAAACCTTTTTCTCACCATTATGAAAATTAAAATCTGTCCATTTTGTGCACGTGTTTCCATTTATAAAATTGCTTCTATTGTGGTTTTAGAAGACTTACATATATGTTATCCTTTTGCAAACTGTGGAGGCTTTCATTCACCTTGTGTTGTGAAGAATGTTTCAGGTTATTATTCCAGCTCCATTCTATGTGAGTTACCCAGAAATGGCACGACTGGCTCATGCAACACCAGTGATTCTTCCAACCCACATACTGAATGATTTTCTTTTGGACCCGAAACTGCTAGAAGACAACCTTACAGAAAGATCCAGATTGCTTATTCTTTGTTCACCGTGTAACCCAACAGGGTCTGTCTATCCTGAGAAATTACTTGAAGAGATAGCCCAAATTGTAGCAAAGCACCCCAGGCTTCTGGTGCAGACATCCATCCATGATACTTGAATGTTTTCTCCTCAACTATAGCTCCTTACAGATCTCTATGGCTGTTGTATTCAGGTTCTTTCTGATGAAAATTATGAGCACATAATTTATGCACCGGCAACTCATACAAGCTTTGCATCTTTACCTGGAATGCGGGACAGGACTCTAACTGTGAATGGACTTTCCAAGGTTTTTCAGTGATGATATGTGCTCTTACTGATGGAGTGTAAATTCTAATTACTATAGATTTTCTTTTGAGCATGTTGTTGTTTGTGTTGTTCATCCCTTGTTTTCGTTTTCTACTCGGTGCAAATTCTGTATTATTTGAATGTTCGTAGATTATGACAATGTAGAATGCTTCAGATCTGAATTATGATGCTTTCCAACTGTCTTATTGTAGACATTTGCAATGACTGGTTGGCGGCTTGGGTATATTGCTGGTCCAAAACATTTTGTTGCAGCATGTGGAAAGATTCAAAGCCAGGCATGCATGCTGTATTTTTCATTTCCATTTGATGAATTATGTACAACCAAATATGAAACTTTTCTTGATTTCCTTTTGCTCCAAGACATCTAACAGATATTCAATGAGAAAATAAAAAAATATTATATGTTTTAATGAAATTGTACAGAACAATGAAAGTTGCTGTTTAGTACTCTCAAATGATCCAAGTCAAAGTCCCTACTCTTCTACCCTGTTCCCCTGTTTATCCTTTTTCCTTTTCTAACTAAGTTTTGGGGATATGTAACACATTTTATGGAGCACAGTTTACTTCAGGAGCAAGTAGTATATCTCAGAAAGCTGCAGTTGCTGCATTAGGATTAGGCTATGCAGGAGGAGAAGCTGTTTCTACCATGGTAAAAGCTTACAGGGAAAGAAGGGATTTCTTGGTTGAAAGCTTTCGAGACATGGATGGAGCGAGAATATGTGAACCACAGGTGTGAAAGGTGTTTGATTATCATCCTCTCTATTGTTAGTTTCTCCTTTCCTTGAAAAATGTATTATTCTTTTCACTTTCAGGGGGGATTCTATGTATTCATTGATTTGAGCTCTTATTATGGAAGACAAGCTGAAGGGTTCGGTTTAATCGAAAATTCTGACTCCCTCTGTCGCTATCTGCTGGAAAAGGGCCAGGTATTCTCATTTAATGGTCTTCAAGATTTTACTGATACACTAAGCGTATTAAGTTCAAACTTAATACACATAATAATGGCCTAAGTCGTAACTTAATGTTTTGACTCATTACAGGTTGCTTTGGTTCCAGGGAGTGCATTTGGAGATGATTCTTGCATCCGCATCTCTTTTGCAGAATCCCTTTCTACTTTAAGCACAGCAGTGGACAGAATTAAGAATGCACTCATCTCTCTAAGCTCTTAAAAATACATTCAGTTTTTCATTTATTTCTAAACAAAAGATTTACAGAAAGTTTGAGATTAATTTAGGAGAATAATGGGTCCTGGTTGATTCCTGTGTTGTACATGAGGTTGTTACTCTTTTTTTTCTTGTTTCTTTCTGCTAGAAATTACAAAGTGAAGTAATGACGAAAATCTTGAATATTGATTTTCTGGGTGATGTAAAATTATTATCGTTGATCACAATCATCGTATCTGAATCTCATCTCTACCTGCCATTCTCTAACTATTCGCTCAAGTATACTTTTTGTGTCAAGTTATAAAACATTCTTTTGCTAGACATTATTTTGAAACAGCGTCACTCACTTCCAACTTAATTCTGTTCTTCTCTTAAGCCCAGAAGGAGAACAATAGAAATCAACAATTTCTCCATCCTGAGTTTTTTTCTTCTGAAACATGTAAACTTCTTTAAAAAAGTGTGACTTTTTACAACAATACTATTATATTATTAAAATGAATTGTTAAGTGAGAGCAATTCTTAGAAGATGTCAAACAATCATTTACATTACAAAACACTTATATGAATAGAAAATTTTAACGTTGTCGGTCTAGGTTGGTGAAGTTGAATTGTACATATTTGACCAACACAAACAAAAAGCTGGCAGAAGTGGTAGAGGAAGATGTGAAGAAAAAGAGATTCCACCAACTCCATCTTCACATATTCCTCTACCCCCTTCTACTTGTATATAATGCACTTCCCTTCTTGTCTTGGCGTTTCAACGTTGCATTTGCGTAGAGAGCTTCTTATCATTTCCCATGGCCAATGCACTACATAACGCTGCCATCTCCACAATCACGTTTGGAGATGACTATTCCGTTTCTCGTTGCTTTTTTCCATCTCCATCCACACTTCCTTTCAGGTTACCTCGATTCTCTTGTGCCATTCCACTTCAGATATTCACTTTATTGTTGTTGCTAATTAATGGTTTTATTGGCTCTGTAGAACCATGCAGAAAGGAAATCACGTGGAGCTGAAGAAAAGGGTGGTAGTGGTAAAGGCAAAAAATAAGAGTGATTTTGATGACGTAGAAGTTGATGTCTCTTTGAGCCACAGAGTTAATGCTGTGAAGCCTTCCAAAACTGTGGCCATAAGTGATCATGCCACTGCTCTTTTACAAGCCGGAGTTCCCGTTATTCGCTTAGCGGCTGGAGAACCTGACTTTGACACACCCACTGTTATAGCTGAGGCGAGTTCTGTGTAAATTTCCATTTGTTTGTAAAAGTTAGCAATAAATGTTCTTGTTCTTGTTTCTTTTGTCCCTTTTCTCTGTGTATTGTATCATGAATTCATGATCATGACCTGACATGAATAAAGATGATATAGGCTGGGATGAATGCAATTCGTGACGGTCACACTAGATATACTCCTAATGCCGGAACCTTAGAATTACGCCAAGCAATATGTCACAAGCTAAAAGGTTACTTCAGAATTTAGATGCTTAACGAGTATATTTCTCATTATTATTATTATTATCATTATGCGAGATTAGGAGTTTGAACAATGTTACATGACTGTTTCTGTAGAGGAGAATGGTATTACATATACCCCAGATGAGATTTTGGTCAGCAATGGAGCGAAACAGAGTGTTGTTCAAGCGGTGCTTGCACTTTGTTCCCCAGGAGATGAGGTAGGAAACGCCTTATACTCTACCATGAGCATCTATGATTGCTTAGTTTGCGTTTTGGTGATTATTAGCAGAATTGATTCTGGTTATTTATCCTTTTGCATGGTGTGGAGGTTTCTATTTATTTACCTTCTTGTGCTGCGAATGTTTCAGGTTATCATTCCAGGTCCATTCTATGTGAGTTATCCAGAAATGGCAAGACTAGCAGATGCAAATCCTGTGATTATTCCAACCCAAATATCTAATAACTTTCTTTTGGATCCGAAACTGCTTGAAGCCAATCTTACAGAAAGATCAAGGCTACTTATTCTTTGTTCACCGTGTAATCCAACAGGATCTGTCTACTCTAAGAAACTACTTGAAGAGATAGCCCAAATTGTAGCAAAGCACCCCAGGCTTCTGGTACAAACAAGCACCCATTACGCTTGAATGTGTTTTCCACTTTTCCTCAATGATAGTTCATTTCAAGATCTCTACGGCTGTTTTAAACAGGTTCTCTCTGATGAAGTTTATGAACACATAATTTATGCACCTGCAACTCACACAAGCTTTGCATCTTTAACTGGAATGTGGGACAGAACACTAACCGTGAATGGGTTTTCCAAGGTTGGTCTATGGTGATATATGCTCTTACGGATAAAGTATAGTTTCTGATTGGTATAAATTTTCTGTCGGGCATGTTGATGCTTGTGTTCTTAATCGCCTGTTTTTTGTTTCTGCTCCATGCAAATTATGTGTTTGTTAGAATGTCTGTAAATTATGATAAATGTAAAAGCCTGAGGTCTGAATTATAATGCTTTTCAACCGTTGTTGTAGACATTTGCCATGACTGGGTGGCGTCTTGGGTATATTGCTGGTCCAAAACACTTTGTTGCAGCCTGTGGAAAGATTCAAAGTCAGGTAGGCTGCATTTTCATTTCACTTTTTGTGAATTATGCACAACTCAAAATCAAACTTTCTATGTCTTAGTAACTAACTAACTGATATTTTTAACCATTCTACTTTGACCAACTCTTAACTGGCTTCTGATATCAAACACATTTCGTTGAATACAGTTCACATCAGGGGCAAGCAGTGTATCTCAGAAAGCTGGTGTTGCTGCATTAGGACTAGGCTATGCAGGTGGAGAGGCTGTTTCTACCATGGTGAAAGCCTTCAGGGAAAGAAGGGATTTCTTGGTTGAAAGCTTTTCAAAAATGGATGGTGTGAAAATATCTGAACCACAGGTGTGAACTTATTACCATGTTGCTTGACCCTCCTTTGCCCAGTTTTTAGCTCCAATTCCTTCTATTAAAAAGTGTTCTATTTTTTTTTTTTTTCAATTTCAGGGAGCATTTTATCTGTTCATTGAATTCAGCTCTTATTATGGAAGAGAAGCTGAAGGGTTTGGCTTAATCGAGAATTCTGACTCCTTCTGTCGATACCTGTTGGACAAGGGCCTGGTATATGTTAACAAACAAGTCTTTCTGTATAAATACTCTCTATATTAAAACTTATTATGTTTTACAATGAGCACTACATGGTTCTTTTATAAACCTTTCAATCACATACATTAAATATAACTAATACTAAAACACAATAAATAATCCTACTCAATTACTATCAAAATACTATTAATGAACTCTTAATCTCAAAGCATTTCTTCAACTACCCATATGTTTATACAACAGTATATTCATTTAAATGACCTTTTGAGATTCTATACAAATTTCTTATATGCATGCACATTCTATAGAAGACTAAAGTATCTCTTTAAGGTGTTTGTTTTGAATAAAGCATGACATGATTGATGATGTGTTTTGATGTTTTGATTTACAACAGGTGGCACTGGTTCCGGGAAGTGCATTTGGAGATGATAGTTGCATCCGCATTTCTTATGCCCAATCCCTTACTGTTTTAAAGACAGCAGTAGAGAGAATTGAGAAAGCGCTTATCCTTCTACGCTCTGCTGCGCTTCTTTAATCACACTACTTTTCTTCTGTCTTCTATTTTTTATTTGCAATGGGTAATGTGTTTATTCAGAAGATGAGTAATGTTACATTCTCTTACCATATTCTCATAATACTTTGTAAGTTACTGTTATGAAAGACTGATTGTATATAATAGATATCTTGGAAAATATAAGGCATGTTCAGTTGTTTTATGAAAATAATAGTGTAGTAGGGTTGGAAATCTAGCTTTTCCTTTGTTATCCTTATAATGAACAAAGTCAAAGTTATTTTCTTTAGAAAAATAAAATATATAAATCAAAAGTCAATGATTATTGATTTATGGGTTAAATATATTTTTGATCTATTTTTTTTATTAATTTTTGGTTTTGGTTCTTATATTTTAAAAATTGATTAATTAGTAAAAAGAAAAGTGTGTAAATTTATTCATTTTATATATGAACTTTACAATTATTATCACATTATCTGAATTTAGTTCTTCTATTAATTTTGACACAGTAAAAGATTGTCACCATATAATAATTTTTGCTATAAAAAAAATAATAAAATTAAATACTTTTAAAATGGGAGGGTTTGATTAATCATCATGGATTTGTGGGCATTATTAATAGAGCCCATTTAAATCCCTTAAAGAGAAGACCATTTATCTCTGCACCCCCATAATTTTCATATGCCATCTCTTGGCGTTATTTCGTCACCACCACCCTTGTCAATGTGTTGTGTCAAGAATTGTTTTGAGGAAGAAAGTGTTATAAATTATGTAATCCAGAAATCAATTTTTTTTTTTTATAAAAAAAATCTTCAGATGTTTATAATATGGAAGTTGAAATTTTCATATGTAAGAGTGTAGAAGGAAAATGTACAGGTGCAAAAAGAAATATCAAAAGAGAAAAGGGCTTCTTATAAAGCCCGTGTGCTACATCCTCTTAAACAAAACCAAATTATATGTCTCCAAATAAAACCATACTCTGAAAATTTTCAAGCTAACAAGTATTTCGATTGCTACTTTAAAAAATAACCTAATGGTGAAAATTTTGTTGAAAATTTTATTTTTAGAAAGTAACTTGAAAATTTTGTTGTTGTATTAGCAAAAGCTATTTAAGAGAATCTCTAATATAAATATCTTACAGATCTTTATATTAGGTGTCATTTTATTTTCAAAGGATTTTATTACATCACTTTTATTTGTAATTTTACTGCATCTTTTTTATGAATTTCATTCTAAAGATAACCTTTTCTACGTATATTCGTAATTTTTTATTTATATAATTGTACAATTAAGCTTGTCATTTTTAAAATATAAATTTTATCTAAAAAACTGTTATATTTAAGATGTTCTCATATATGTTATCTCAGAAAATTTTGATAGAATTGTTTTATAACACTTTGCATTGGACATTTCTAAGAAAAGTGTCAACATCTTTAGTAAAGTTATACCTAAAAAATAAAGAATGAGTGAGAAAAAGAAGAGAACAGTATCTATATAGATTGAATCTGGACAAGATTTTAGAGATGTACAATAACAAGTTCGAAAAATGTAGAGTTTGGAAACGTGAAGTTGTGCTTAAAGTTAGTGCCTCAGAAGATTTAGTGTGAGTGATGATCTTACTTCTATGAACCTACCCTTCTTACGGTCTAAGAACATCAACCACTAAACTTAACTTATTTTTATCTACTTTTCAACTCTGCAAAAAGCCCTAAACTAAAAAAATAACTATTCCCATGTAACTCAGAAAGCATATGGGTATTTTAATATCAAAACTTTGCACCCACACTATTTTTGTAATTAATTGTGGTTAAAAATTTAAAAATAGTATGACACCCCCCTATCGTCTGTTTTACTTTTTATAGTTTTATAAAAATATATTTGTAACGTTTACCATGATTTCTTAATTGCATTTGGAATTTGGGCTTCCATGGTATTAACCTCTTACGTCTATCGAAATTTAAAATTCTTTTATGTAGTATAGGTCTATAATGGAAAATACTAGAGCTGTTAAAATGGGTAATTCGGTTTGACCCGGTTCAACCCATTATGGATTGATGATTTAGCGAGTCAACCTAACCTGCCTTACTTTTTAGCGAGCAAAAAAAATTTGAACCCAGCCCGACTCACCACGGATTAGCGGGTTAAACGGGTTGGCTCACAGGTTCAGTTAATTATAAAAAAATACAATTTTTATTTTTTTTCAATCAAAATGAAATTATAATTTTAATTAAAATCTAAATAAACTTTAATACAATCCAAATACAAACCAAAATAAAAAAAATACAAATTATTTATGTGTTGACTAAAAAAAAACAACCTAACATGACCCAAACGTAAAGTCCAACTTAATAAAAAAAAAAAAACTTGTGTGACCCTTTTATCTGAGGGTTGGTGAGACAACCTGGCTCACCACGGGTTCAACCCGGATGAGTCGAGTTCTAGATGAACCGGGTCAAAAATTAACCCGTATTAAAATTTGTAAAAAGTTTTTAACTCAACCCGACCCAAATCTGTGGTGAGTCGGATTGACTCGCAGGTTCTAATCCATTTTGACAGTTCTAGGAAATACAATTCCCAAGCCATGTGTGAGGTATTATCACTTTATATTGTATTAGTTATATATATATATATATATATATATATATATATATATATATATATATATATATATATATGTTTGAAGTAATATATGCTTTTGTTGTTTATACCAATTATCTAAAATGTCTTATCGCATATCTAGCCTTTTCTCACAATTTTATTTTAGTCTTTTGAAAAAAAAAAAAGAGAGACCAGCAATGGATAAGACTGAAGAGTTTCTAAGAAAAGATGATATTGTATGATTATTTAGTTTTTGGCTATGACTTTTTTTTTCAGGTCTATGTAGTGAAAAATATCAATGATCCTGTGATAAAGAACGAGTAGGTTAAGTCATAATCAAAATATTTTGATGTTTTTGATTTAATAATAAATATTTGATCCAACAATATTGTATGACAAACTATAAATAAAAATTAAATAACATAGTATACATTCAAAGTTGTGAACTTTATATTATGGATGCAATGACATTGGAACATAATGTAGAAGAGACAAACACAACAAATGTTTCATTGATAATAAAATTAACTTTTTGGAGCTTTAGATATCACTCTAATAGGAGTCAATCAAAAGAGATGTCTTGAGGATTTCTCTACTCAAGTAATAATTTTTTACAAGATTTGTTTTTTATTCAATCCTAAGTCCTTTGATGTTTGAATTCAACAGGTTATATGTATTAATATATAGTTTAATTATATTTATTTTTGCTGATAAAAAAAATAAACCATCATGTTGGTATACATACCCTAGAGGAGAATTAAGACATAACGAACATATTTAAGGAAAAACATCAGGGCTCGTACACATTTTCTTTTTGTGTTTTGTTGTTTGGTGCTTGGAGATTAAATTTTTCTAAAACAAAATTAGGCAGGAGAGTCTTAATTTTCTTTTTTTTTTAGAAAAAAAGTAAAAAAAAAATATTTTTTTTGTTTTGAATTTTCCTTTGCATATATTTTAGATTATTGTATACAGTTCAAATATTTCATTCATTTATAATTTTTTTCTCGTGTTAATAAAAATATTCATTTTAGGATTTAGGGTTTAACATTCAGTAGTTTTTGAGCTAAAAAATCTTCAAGGAACACTGAGCAAAAGTATTTGCAGCATTTTAGACACGACTTCAAACTGCAATTTTATTAAGCACACAAATTAGAAGAAACTTGCATCATCTCCAACAAGATATTACTACAAGATGACTTATTCTAATGCCCCCATTTTTTACATAGTTGGGACTAGAAATACATGCAAACTCATAAGCACTGTTGCGATTTTCCAGAGAGAAATGGATATCAGATACTGTTTTTAACCTTTTTATTTTACCACACATAATACTCTGCAATCATATATGTCTTAGCAGTGGCTCTTGCAGCCAACAGCTTCTTCAACAGTGAGAAATACTCTGCCACCGAATTTGGAGACAAAGTTGGACACCTTTAGCTTGTGTATCACTTGCCACCTAGGGTTCGCAATGGCTAACTGAGAACAACACAAAAACCACTACGTCATCATTCTTCTACATCTAAAAACTACTAAAACTTTCATAGTGTTCATCATGCAATTAATAGACCTCAAAAATGGCCGTGAAAGTTTCCCTTCATCATCATCATCGGTTTTGATTTTTTAGGTCTGAAACGAAATGAAGTTATACCTGTTTTCCATGTGAAGACAAACTCTTATGCAGTTCCTCCAGAGAAGCAATTCCAGAGGTGTCAATGTTCACCAAATCTAAAGCAACAAAACATCACGATTCAATCAAAGAAACGAGATTGTAAAACTTTTAATCACAACACAAAATATTCTAAGATGCTTAAGTGGAGTATATATTTTTAAAGAATTTATTTTTGTACAATTAATTTAAGCAAATTAATAATATCACGTTCAGGTCTGAAATAAAAATAAATAAATAATTGTTTTAATTAATAAAGTAGAGTTCAAATTAAAATAAATCCTTGTTATTTATTATTTTTAAAGTTTAGATAATAAGATTTCGAAAACTCAATAAAATCATACTTCAAAACTGAATAATATTTGCATTTTTAAAGGTTTTTATTTCCATTTATAAATTAAAAGTCAACGGAGTAGAATTTTCAAAAATATCACTTTAGCACGTCTCTGTCTATTTTCCTTTTCCATCATTACTGTATGCATATTATGTATGTGTCTGTACTTCTTTCTTTTTTCATTTGCTGAGATGTTAACGCTTTTTTTATTTTTTATTTTAATTGATTTCATTTTCTTTTCCTTTTTTTTCAGAAAGATCACTAGAGTCAGAAAGGCTTACTGGAGGTGTCAAGAATTACGAGTTGAATGGTGCTTCTTGAATTTCCCTTGTCATCTTCTGATTCTTCCTCAGAGACCCATTTGATGATCCTTGAAACACAAGATTTGAAGATTAAAATTTTACTCATGTTTCTGACATTGATCATTTCCCATTTTGTATATATGTCATATACCTTTCTCTGACGAAATTAGCATTTGCAAAGCAAAGTAACGCAGATTTGACTCTTATTATCATAACCCCTGGAATCTTAACTGCCATCGGATACTGATACACATCGCAGAACAAGTTAGTGCCAGGAAGTTTTCCAAGAGTTTCTGTGCCTGGTCGAATTGAGATTAGAATGATCTTTGAAAAAGATATAACCACCTACAGATAAACAAAATCCAAATTTTAAATTGAACACAGTTTATGCAATCAACTATTGTAAAAGAAACAAAGTAAAAACTGTTATCCATTGGGCCTTAGCAATATTTTTCCTTTCATTATTTTTCTTTTGAATGTCTTGTCTCGCAACTGTGGAGGTTCTTTATTTTCTTCCACACAACACCTTAATCAATAATTTGTCGACGAAATTTTGTATCTAATTGCCACTTCCAAGAGAAAAGGACTAGTACTTGTTTAGGCCATTTAGAAGAAAGAAACAATCTGACCTAATAACTTGAAGCGTTAGTGATTTGTTGAAAATTTTGTATATGTGAGATCTCAGTCATGTGATTGCAACCCTAGCAAGGAATATCATTCCATATAGAGAATTTTTTAGGTGGCTTTAATTTTCAAGGTATAAATATGTTCCAACCAAAGAGAATATGCAGTTTTCAACGGTGCACATCCATTCTGCATCACTCTTAGTGCAAAATATGTGGGTCCAGTCAAGTGGTGGGGATTGCCTATTATATAATGTACAAGTCAGGTTTTGTCCCATGCCGTCACTCATTTTTATGAATACTAGAATTTCTTTTTTCTGCTAAAAACCATACTCTTAAAAAGTACAAATATAGGTTGTAACTTAAAAGCTTTTAGATATCCACTCAAGAATTGCTTGCTGTTGAAATATTATTGCGTTTCATAATGTTCAACAGTAAATCTGAGTTTGGTGTGCTTTCACAAACCTATATATATATATATATATATATGAATTTATTCTTGTCATTCATATATAGTTTATTATTTCAGGTGGCACAAACAGTTCAAACTTTAAACGCATAGTAAGGTGGCAAAATGATGCTAATAAGAAATTTAATTGAGAGCTCTCCCAATGAAAATACTACATTACACCACTAGCCATATAATGTGATGTTCTTAAAACAGAAACAGTTCGGCATGCTGTAAACTAGTAACACCCACTATAACAAAGATATAGCATCAGCAAAAACTGACATATCGTTTTATGGATACTTAATCTGTATATTAAACTTGAACTTAATCAACATCTTCATAATATAGTTTCATTTGGACTAATTGTTTGTTAATTATGATGCAGACATGTAAGTGTTTGTTTACATAGTTATTGAATATGTTTACTGTTTTATATATAGTGATGGTGATAATGAGAAGAAAGAAGAGATGAGTGGCAATGATTACCGCCACTAGAAGACCAATCTCCACAGAAGCAAAGAGAACTCCGAAGAAGGCACCAGCACAAGCAAGAAAATCTATCTTATCAACCTTCCAGATTTTGTAAGCTTCAGTGACGTCAATGAGTCCTGGGAGAGCAGAAAGGATCACAGAAGAAAGAATAGCTATAGGAGTGTAATACAAGAGCTTCGTCAGAAACTGAAGCGATACCAACACCGTGATCGCCATCACAATGTTTGACACCAGAGTCTCACACCCAGCTGCATAATTAACAGCAGTGCGGGAGAACGAACCTGCCACAATTAATCTTGCTTAAACTTCATCCTTTTTATTAAAGAACAGAACAAGAAAAACTCATTTTCCATAAGAATTATGTACCAGTTGCGACGTAGCAAGAGGTGAAGGATCCTATGATGTTTGTGAGACCTATTGACATCATCTCCTTGTTTCCATCAAGCTGGTATCCTTTGATGGATGCAAAAGATCGCCCGACAGCAATAGATTCCTATAATTAATGGGTAAGGTACCGGTTGTGTCGTATCAACATGAAATGGAAAATAAGAAAACCAAACTATAATTGATATATAATTATAATTTATTTGTTACTCACGGTAAGGGCAACGACAGCAACCACTAGTGCAATTTTCGCGACTTCACCAATGTAGGGGCTGTTGAAGTCTAACTCATGGATGGAGATTGGGTTTAATCCTCCTTTCACATGTTTCACGATTTTTACTCCATTTTTATCAGCTTTTGTCAGAAACACAAATAGAGTCGACAAAATAACTGATACAAGAGGAGAAATTGATGCCAACCAGAACAGTTTCTTCTTCTTTTTACCCTGCCAGGGGAATTAATTAGAGTGTTCAAACTAGAACCCCACCGAAATCATGCAAAAAAGAGGGAAGAGGGAATTGAAAGCTCATTCCATTTATTGCTCACCAGAAATCTCGTTGTTAGGATGAAGACCAAGAACGAGCATCCAAGGATAAAATTTCGAGGATTCCACTGCAATTCAATATGTATACGCATGAACAAATTATATGGAAAAAAAATTATACTTTGATTCTGTTTTTATTTTTTACTTTTTTGTATAGTTTAGTATGAATCATTCACCACGTTAAGTCACGTTAGAGAGTAAAAATTAAGAATTAAACAATATAAATTGTAATATCATTGTCTATATTTAATTAGTTTCTGATTTTTAATTTGTAACATTGGACTGATGAAATTATAATAGGAGCATTATTTATTATTATTAATTTTTTTAATAAATGGATGCAGATGAATATGGATAAGTGTTTTTATTTACAAAATCAGGAGGAATGGAGAGTGATTTTTAAAATTTTAAAATGAGGCCTAAGCCTGTGTATATAAGCAGTTGTTACATTTTTTTTTTTCATAAAATTCAGCTTTTAAAAGAATAATGCATTTTTATTATACAATTTTAAAAGAATAATGAAAATGTTGAATTGGATTATTGTTGGTTTGGCACAGCCTCTCCAATTTATAGGGAAAAGAAAGAAAAAGAAAAAGCAAAAGCAAAGGGACAGGGGAAGTAGTTTACAGGATTATGAACTGCTTCCCAGACAGCTTTGATGACAGAGACTATGTCGGTTTTGGTCGTAAAATGGGTGATTCCAAAGAGTCCCTTCAACTGTTGAAGCCCTATCACGATGGCTGCTCCTCCCACAAATCCAACTATTGAAGCATGGGATAGGAAATCCACAAGGAACCCCAGCCTGTGTTTCAAAACTCTTAATTAATAAACAAATCACCCATTTTGTAATCACTTTTACTCATTCATTTTCACCTGAAGAGTCCGAAGGATGTTTGAAAGATCCCAGCCAAGAGAGTAGCAAGTAGAATTAGCTTCGTATAAGCCACTGGATCAGAAGCAGGGTCTACTAGTTTCTCCATCATTGAGGATAACAGCAAAGAAACCACTGCCACAGGACCAATTGCTATCTCTCTTGAACTTCCCATCACAGCATACACAAGTGGTGGTACCACACTTGTATCTACATGGTTTTATTACACAGATTTTAGTAAGGACTCAACATGTTCAAAACTTGTAATGATATTGGTAGAAAAATGGAAGTGCCTTACAAAGTCCATATTGAGGATCAAGATGTGCCAAGGTTGCATATCCAATGCTCTATGATGAAAATTGAAAACACCACACAGTTACAAGTAGTGTTAGCTTGATTATAAATTCATTACAATAAGATGCTATACCTGGGGAATACAGAGACTGGCAATAGTGAGGCCTGCAAGAAGATCTTTCCTGAACTTGGTGGCAGTGTAGTTTCTGCCCCAAGCAAGAATGGGAAAAACAAGCTGCAGAAGTGACATGAGGAGTGTGGTGCAGGGTTGATCTGAGAGAGAGGAAAGCTTTTGTTTATAGTGAGAGATGGTTTTCCTCACAGAATCTGCAACCACACGCCATGGACTTGGGGGCTCAGGAGCGTTAAGAACCCACTGAGACCTTACATCCTCTGCGTTCTTCTCAACGTCCACCTGCATGTGCAAATCCTCTGATTTGCAGGTTTCCATCGCTGAAGAAGCCATGTTGAAGTGTTTGGGAGAACTTTGTCTCGTCGAAAATGATTCACTACTACACTCTCATCAGACTTACCTGTGAATTCAAGAGCTGTGAAGTTGCAGAACTCGGTGCTACAAAGAAACTTATATAGAGCAACAAAAAGCCTTGCTTCAGTTTCACACCAAATAAAATATGCAATGAGATTTCACATTTTACTGAGTGACATCAGAGAATAATAAGTTTCTTACTTTAACATGCGAAATAAAAAATTTAGCATGAGACTGATTTAATTGAATCCGAGTTTAAATAATTATAATAAATATTTAAAATGATTTTTTTTCTAACTATTTTCTTTTTAATTAATTCAGATAGATTGACTATGGATGAAAGAATTATATGGAAATTAATGTAGGAAAGGAAAAAAGTTCTGACTAGTTAAGGTGTAACCGAAGACAAGAATACAGATAAGTTAGTTCCTTTGTAGTTGGTGTCCAATGAAACCTGGTATAAACAGTTTTTCCGGAATATGGAGGATTTACTTGTACTTGGTGTGTTGGTTGCTTTACCAATACATTTTGGTGCGTAGGTGTTTTTGTCTTGTCGTTGTCATAGAGTTAGGTTGCAAAGTGTTGGAGCATTATATATTTCTATATATCGATATGAGTACTTTTTGTATGGCTTAATTTGTATATCAATACATGTACAGAGATTTTTAAAATAGTAATATGATTATATTTCATATGTGCATTGTTTTTCCTCATTGCTAGACATATTCCATTACATCATTCTAACAGTTTTAAGTGATTATTTTCATTTTCTAACCACTCCTATAGCATTTCACCATGCATTAACTCCTTACATAAAGTATTTGCATATTAATCTCTCATATCTCATTTTAGGATAGTTCTTCCATTAGAAATAGTAGTTTGCAAGCATTTTTAATTCATCTATAATTCCTCCGCATCTTTGCACCTGTTTTCTAGTACCGAATCCGTACAAACAAATCATTTAAAATTTTTGTCACCTTCTAGGATTGATACTCGGATTCTTTTCCTATATTACATTAGGGACTTTGAAATTGTGCTTCCATCTAAGTGAAACTAGGGATTCGAACAAATTATAAAATGATAATAAGATTAGAGAAATCTTGCAATATATGTTAGAAATGAATGTTTATACATTGATCAGATGAGTTTAATAATAAATATTAAACAAGTATTTTTATATATTTATTAGACATATCTAATTATACATATTACACAAATTTGTCTATGCATCAATTAAATAAATTTAACTATACATATTAGACAAATATATCTATATATTAATTAAAAGAGTCTATATATGTTTGCGATATCTATGCATTATATAAAGTGCTTAATTATACTTATGTTTTAATGACCAACTAGTTTAAAAATATTATTATATATGTGTGGTTCTCCTTAAAACATTTTAAGGTCATGAGGACTTTGCTCTGATTTTATAGTTTTTTATGTTTGCATATTTATTTTCACATGTTTATTAACACATAGTTATACTATGTTCATTTACTTGTTCACTTATGATTGTTTTATAGTCTTTAATTTGTTATAGAAAACCAATTCTATTATATAACCACTATAAAAAAAATTACAGCATTTAGTATTCATTGCACATGAACAATATTAATGAATAATTACAACCGTAATAAGTTTAATTTAATCTTCTATTTCAATTTTATTTGTAGCATTCCTACTATTATATAAATAACTTATTACATAAAAAAGATGGAGTTAATTTTTCTTTTATACAATAATATTTTTGTGGAGACAACACCGATAATAACATATCCATTTATATGTTATTATTTTATATCTTTGTAATTCACTCCAAGTAAATCTCTCGTTACCAATTGATTTTAATGACAAAAAAAATTATTAATCACATCAATTTAAACATCTTTACTAAAAATGACCAAATTGACTAAAATTTGACGAAAATGAGGACTTGATTGAATACAGAACGAAAATGAGAACAAAATTGAATAAAAATAATAAAAATAGGAACCAAATATATTTTAAACTTTTCTTTTCAAGCTAGCCAACTAGTACAAACAATAAGGATTTATTTTTTTAACTTATAATCAAATTCGGGTACATAAGAGGTACATCCCATTGATGATAAAAAAAATTGATTAATAAATTATAAAAAATTGTACAAAAAGTAATACGCAGCTCTCCACATATTTGTTCTTTGTGCCCCATTTATTTGCCTATCTAGTTTGGCCTTTTTTTTTCAAACCGGCCACGTAGTGCAAGCAATAAGGGTTGAGTTTTTTAAGTTATAATAAAATTCGGGATACATAAGGTACATTCCATGGGATGATAAAACAAAATATGGATTAATAAGTTTTAAAAAATTGAACGAAAAGTAATACATAACTCCCCACTTATTTGTTTACTATGTACCACTTTTTTTTTTTTCAAGTCAACCACCTAGTGCAAGCAATGGTTGATTTTTGTAACATATAATTAATTTCGGGGTACATAAGAGGTACATCCATTGGATGATAAAAGAAGATTGATTAGTAAATTTTAAAAAATTACGAAAAGTAATACGCAGCTCCCCACTTATTTGCCTTTTGTTTTTTAAGTCAGCCACCACCTAGTTCAAGCAATAAAAGTTAATTTTTGTAACTTATAATAAAATTTCGGGTACATAAGAGGTACATCCTATTCGATGATAAAAAAAATTTATTAGTAAATTTTAAAATTTGTATGAAAGTGATACGTTGTTTCCCATTTATTTGTATATTATGCCTCACTTATTTGCCTATATGGTTTTGCCTATTTTTTTCTTCAAGGCAGTCCCCTAGTGCAAGTAATAAGGGATGATTTTCGTAACTTATAATCAAATTGGTGGTACATAAGAAGTGCATCCCTTTGATGATAAGAAAAAAAAAAACTATTTTTTTTAAGCCAGCCACCTCGTGCAAGTAATAAGGGTTAATATTTTTGTAACTCATAATAAAATTCGGGGTAGATAAGAGGTACATCCCAAACCCAAAAAGACTGATTAATAAATTTTAAAATATTGTACGAGAAGAAGTAATACGCAACTATCCACATTTATTTGCCTATATGGTTTTGCCTATTTTTTTCTTCAAGGCAGTCCCCTAGTGTAAGTAATAAGGGATGATTTTCGTAACTTATAATCAAATTAGTGGTACATAAGAAGTTCATCCCTTTGATGATAAGAAAAAAAAAACTATTTTTTTTAAGCCAGCCACCTCGTGCAAGTAATAAGGGTTAATATTTTTGTAACTCATAATAAAACTCGGGGTAGATAAGAGGTACATCCCAAACCCAAAAAGACTGATTAATAAATTTTAAAATATTGTACGAAAAGTAATACGCAGCTATCCACATTTATTGTTCCCCATTTATTTGCCTATCTGGTTTGGCCAGTTACCTAGTGTAAGCTATAATAAGGGTTTACTTTTGTAATTTATCATAGAATTCGGATACATAAGAGGTACATCCCTAAAAGAATGATTAATAAATTTTAAAATACTATATGAAAAGTAATATGCAGCTCTCACTTATTTATTTATTATTCCCCATTTATTTGTCTATCTGGTTTGACTTGTTTGTTTTTTCAAACTAGGCACCTAGTGCAAGCGATAAAGGGTTGATTTTTATAATTTATCGTGTACATAAAATGTACATCCCAAAAAGATTGATTAATAAATTTTAAAATATTGTACGAAAAATAATATGCAGCTCTCCACTTATTTATTTATTTATTATTCTCCTCTTATTTGCCTATCTGGTTTGACTTTTTTTTTTCATGTCAGTCACATAGTGCAAGTAGTAAGGGATGATGATTTTCGTAACTTATAATAAAATTTGGGGTACATAGGGGTACATCCCATTGGACAATAAGAGAAAGATTTATTAGTAAATTTTTAAAAATTGTAAGAAAGTGATATGTTGCTTGCCATTTATTTGTATATTATGTCCCACTTATTTGTCTATCTGGTTTGACCTATTTCTTTTCTTCAAGCAAGCTACCTAGTGCAAGCAATAAGGTTAATTTTGTTGTAACTTATAATAAAATTCGGGGTACATAAGACGTACATTTCAAAAATATTGATTAATAAATTTTAAAATATTGTACAAAAAATAATATGTAGATCTTCACTTCTTTATTTATTATTCTCCATTTATTTGTCTATCTGATTTGACCTATTTTTTTTTTCAAGTCAACCACCGAGTGCAAGCAATAAAGTTGATTTTTGTTAATTTGTCATTACATTCGGGTACATAAGAGGTACATCTCACACAGATTGATTAATAAAATTTTAAAATATTGTACGAACGCAGATCTCCACTTGTTTATTTATTGTTCCTCATTTATTTGTCTATCTAGTTTGATTTTTATAATTTATTATAAAATTGATTCATTTTAACCAAAGTTGGGACTAAATTGAACAAAAATAATGAATATATGGATTACATTGAACAAAACAAATAACATAGTCGCAACTGACACGCGGCACAATTATGACTTGACACGTGGACAATTATTTTAAAATTAAAAAATAAAGAAAATTAAAAAAATCAAGAACTAACACGTGACATGTACTGTTCAAAAAAGTTTAACTATTTAAACACTTTTACTCAAAAGGATCAAATTAACCTAAATTTAACGAAAATAAAAATTTGATCGAACACAAAATAAAAATAAAGACTAAATTAAATAAAAACAATAAAAATAAGAACTAAATATATATTTAAGCTTAAAAATAAAATAGTACATAAGCAACATGATTACAATTGTAAAGTAGACATTTTTCAAAAATAAGAGTCGGGCAACGCACCTACGACCGCTCAGATATTTTTAACACGTTATTTTCCAGAAAATATATATGCTTCATTTAAAGTTATAGAGGTTTTTTTTTATGAATTTTAATTATAAATCATATGTTTCGATGCATTAATTGAGAAAAAAAAATTCTAAAATAAAAATATTTTAAAATTATATAACTTTAATTCAAGCATACACATCTGAAGACAGCAATACATCATTCATTTCGATATAGAATATGCTGTGAATATTTCTAGATCATCACATAATTTATCTGATCTCATTTATAAGAAAATTTTTTGTGGGTTAACAATTTTATATTATATTTAATTATTAAGATAAAAAAATTTAAACAATTTCATTAAAATTCATTTTTATTAATTTTATTATTATAATAATTTAAATTTAAAATGGCAATAGTTGACCCAGACACAGTATTCCACTTTTCCTCTTATCTCTCCCACTCTCTCATGTCATTAAGCCTCACTAGCTACTGTTTATTGTTTTTTCTCTCAGAACATTCATATGTGGTGGTGTACTTTAAATCATCCTCACAGGAACACCATGCTTGTTGAAAGATTTGCTATGTTGTTTATGTGATTTTCTAATCATAATTTTACAGTTTTTGGATGAAGTTCACGTAATTTTAAAATCAATCTTATAAAAATATTAATCGAATTTATCACTTTTATGATTTTGGAAGGTTAAAATGTGTAAAAACCATTTATCTTACTTATCTAATTATTAATGTTTTATTTTTGACAAGTATATTAAATCTTTCAAGTATCTTAAATAATTTATATTAGAAATAAAAAATAATTAGTTATTATAATATATTTGATTATAAAAATTATTTTATAAATTAGACCTATTAGTATCTTAAATAATTTATATTATTAAGAAAAATATTATAATTAAATTGTAAATTAGAGTATAAATTATATTTTAGAATTAACGTAGAATTGTAAAGATAAAAGAAAATAATATTGTATTATTCTTCCCGTGTAAGAGATATTTCAAGACGTCAACCTTGATTAATTAATTAATAAGTTAATTTATTATTTATTTAGTAATAAATCTATCGTCTCACACACCAACGAGTATTCTTATTTTTGTTGTACAATAAAATATTATTAATTAAATTAAAAAGTTTAATTTTATATAATTAATATATTTTCTTTAAGTGAGATATATATTTTTTACTAGAAAAAAATATAATTAATATAAAATTTAAAAATTTGTAAAATTGATTGAGTGAGACTTAATAATTAAGTTAGTGAACAAATAATAATATATATTTTTTGTTTTAAATATGATTTAATAAAAAAAAAACAATCTGATTTGTACCTCGAAGAGATAATTTGCCTATATGATAACAAAAACAAAAATAGGACGTAGTGGATGGTTTGGATAGAAAAAATAAAAATATTAAAAATTTATATATCTTCAAGTCTCTGTTTTAAAGTCTTTTCATTGGATTATACATCATTGACATGTTTGGATTCCACGCATCAAGTTGACACAACAAAACTCGATATAGATATAGATATGTGTACCTTTTGGTTTAGAATTTAGAATTTAGGGTTTAGATCTTGATATATTTGAAGGAAATATTTTTTGGAATCATCACTGTCACAATTAAGATATCTTTACTCAAAACTTTTTTGTCTCCTTATTATCAGTATATACATGAATTTAACCAAAATATAGATCTAACCTTTAATATTTAGGAGGTTTTCACTTTACAATATTTTTATAAACTGGAGGATCTTTATTTTAGTGCTTATTATATACATTGTTAATTTGATTAATATATTAGTTATTAGTGAATTCTATGTATGCTTACTCTTGTGTAAAAAAGAATGTGATCTAATTAAACGTGACTACTTTCAGTGCATCCAAAAGGAGCAAAGTTTTTATATTGTTAAAGAAAGAGAAAGGTATTGAAAAAGTGATACAAGTGTGGTAGTACTTATAATTAAGAAAAGAAAGCATGATAAAGGCAATTTGTGAAAGGATGAGAAAAGGGTAAAATAAAACAAATATTCTCCGTAGAGCTTTATTCTGTCAACGCCATTGATTTGAATATAACTAAGTAGAAGTGATGATTAACAATGAATGAGCTAAAAACATTCTGAGCAAGCACCACTTTGTCTTTTGGTTTCGGTCCACTATGGTCATTAGTTCTGATACATTGAATGTAGACATGTTTTCGACACAACTCTAAATTTCAACAACAAACAACTGAATCACATCGATCCAACCACATATACTATTGTTATTGCTTAAAGATTACACACTCATTCCTGAGTTTTATTATACTGTCTCCATAATCATCTATAATCACTTTTGTTAATTCTTTTCACAAGTTTACCAAAAGATTATATCACTTTAGTAAGGATTAAAGGCCAATAATCTGTTTAAAAAGGAAGTCGTGAATGAAAGTTGGATCGTCAATAAAAACTTTCCTAATACATTATGGTTTAAAGAAATAACTATAAATATAGTATATGAATTTTGATTTTCCGTTGAATTTTTTGTGTTGTTCTTCTAGTGTATCTTCATAATATACTAATTATTATTACTTTGACGGTTCGAAATATGAGTATTAAATATGAAGGATAAATATTTGTTAGCTAACATTATTAAAATTTTGAAACATTTGTGATGAAATTAATAACTAACAAACGTTTGACCTTTTGATCGAGATAAAAAGAGAACAATTAATCGAAAGAAAAGCAACTGTTGTTAGTCATACAGCAACCATTTTAGTGGCAACACAAGCATCCACTGCTTCCCCCACAGAAAGGAAAACCCTTCCTCCAATTTTGCTCACGAAGTTCGCCAATCTTAGCTTGTGAATTACGTGCCACCTAGGGTTAGCGATAGCTAACTGAAATAAAAGTGACAACAGGAATTAATACAATTGAAATCTGCATAAAAACAAAATATATGATTTAAGAAACCAACCTTTACTCCTCGTGAAGTCATATTTTTATTGAGCTCCACCAGACAAGCAATTCCCGTGGTGTCGATATTTGTAAGACCTACATTATTGGGTGTGTATAAAATGTTATAAAAGTTCGAAATCATTCGAGATGAAATGTTAATAAGTACTCACTTGAGGCATCTATGATGACGTGATGGAAGGTGTTTTCTCCTGCTTTGCCTTGCTTAGCTTTTTCATTGGTCATCCATCTCTCAATCCTTTGAATATGTAATGTGATGAACTCAGATTTTGAGTAACGTATGAAAGAAGCAAAGGGTGGTGTTGACAGAAACATACCTTTCCTCCACAAGATTTGCGTTTGCAAAACAAAGCCATGCAGATTTTAGAGAGACGATGAAAAGTCCGGGGGTGTTGAGTGCCATTGGATACTGTTGAACATCGCCGAATGAATCGGTTCCTGGAAGTCTTCCAATAACCGCTATAGCAGGTTGAATTGAGGTTACAATTATCTTCGCGAATGAAATCGTGATCTGCACTATAACGAGATGTGTTAGATTTTCAGAGAGAGTTTCACTAAGGAGACACAACACCAATAAAATATGAATTCAACTGCATAAAGTATTGACATTACTCTCAATCCAAAATTTTACGACAATAGATTTATGGTTTTTATCCTTATACAGTGTTTTTTACTTTCTAACCAATGTAAGTGCTCTTTACTTTTTCATCTCTAACTAATGTAAGACTTAAAATGACACTTGAATTTCTAACCATATGTACCATCATCAACCAATAATAATACTGCATACTGTCTCAGAATCAGTACTACTGTGATAGGGAAATTGTTTAGTCAAATTTCTTTTTAAACTTAGTAGTTGTTAAAAAAAAATTATGCCTTCAATTTACTTGACATGCACAGTTCCTGTATAGGTGCATCCAACCCTTAAAGCATAGTTCTAAGAAATAAAATGAAATAAAATTTGAATTCATGTTATTGTTAATTAAAATAACTAATTCAAAACCATTTCATTTGTCTTATGAATTACTTCTTAGTTTCTTATGTGTGTGTGTGAATGAGACCGGAGGTAGTATTTTATATTTATAACGAAACTGTATTAAACTATTGACAATATTTTGAAAAATTAATGAAATTCAATTTTGAAGTATAGTGATAAGATTAGGTGAATTAAAAAAGAGAAACAACTATAAAGATCGTGAATTCAAATAAAGATAATAAAACAAGTAATTTAGGATCATTAGGAGAAAAATAATATTTTTGCTAGTTCCAGGGACAATGTGTGTAAAACACACATTTTAAAAATAAATTAAGAATTTCTAATTAAAAGAGTTGAGATAATACAAAAATTATTTTATAAATTATGTATTCAATTTATGATATAAGATTATATATTAAAAGGAATGATAATACAATTTTTATATAAAAAATAAATACTATAGGTCATACATTTTCAAGGTTCCAAAATAAGTAAATAAATGTCATCGTGTAAAAGCAATAGTTTTCATTCAAGGTAGATGTGAATTAGTTTAGGTTTAGACTTCAAATTTTCAACTCTAAAACATGACTAATTTACTGAGTATTAGAATGAAAAATAGGATGAATACAAAAGTTATATTTATTTTTACAATTGATTGAATAAAAAGTTATAAATTCATTTTGATATATTAAACATTTGATTTATTTAATAAAATTCTAATCAATCCATTAACTGTTTTATGGATTTTAATCCAATCATAACATGAAAAAATTTAAATATATTTTAAAACTATAATTTAAAAATAATTGAAAAAAGTATAATAAAACACTTTTTCAAAATTTAAAAAAAAAATGTAAATTTAAGAAAAAAATTACCAAAATAATCAATTTAATTAATTTTAGTTCATAAAGTATTGGTTAAAACATTTAGTATATTTTGATTAATGACGGATAGATTTGATTTAATCAAATTTATAATGTTTTTGTGATATTAGGTGAATGATGAATAAATAGATTTATCTCATCTTAAAAATTAAGGGTGGCAAAATGTGTCAGCAGGATCCGTTTTGACTCGTCCCATTCTTGGTGTGCCAAAAATGGATCAGATAAAGCTGACTTGTTATTGAAAAATGGGTTTGACACGACAACCTGTCCCGCCTCAGAGTCTGTGCACTTTTTTTTGTTTAATTTTGTTTTAATTTTTTATAAATTTTTGTTTATAAAATTTGTTTATATATATATATATAAATTTATTTATATAATATAAAAAAATTATTTATTTTTAATTTTTAAACATAAAAAATTAAAAAAAAGGGTCGACGAACTGACTCATCAGTTTAACGGTCTAGGCAAACCTGACTATAGTGTGGGTTAACTGATTGATGGGTTAGAAACTTTAACACGACTACACTTTTTTTTTGCTTTTTTTGGTGGACTGACAAGCTAACTAAAGTAACTTGCTTTGACAAGCATATTTAAAGTCTGGACTTTTAAAATAAATAAATAAATAGTTTGAAAGCTTTTAAATAGGTCAATTTTAAGAAGTTATATAAAATATAATAATAATAATAATTTGTTATACTTATTCAAATGAAACTTTTTCAGCTAAATATAAGTTTTTCAATTATGTCATTGAATTAAGACACGCATCATGACCATGGGCTAGATATATATTTTAAGGCTAAAATGTTCTCTACTTTTTGGTGTCAGCATTCTTTTTTGGTTAATTCAAAAGATTCTTAATATCATTAATTTTTTTATTTCAAAATAGTCAAAAGACAACAAGAGACGCTCTTCGTTAACTTTAAGCTACTTTATAAATAAAGTATTTATTCTATTTAAAAGTAACGAGTTTTGACTTTTATTTTTCTATAAAAAATGTTGTGTTAAAAAACCTCGAAATTTTATTTTTTTATCTTTACTTTTAAACTGTATATATGTTAATAAAAGGGTTAGGTGACCTCTAGATATTATTTGTTAGGGCCTAAGGTATAATATTAATGTATAGTATTTTTAAAAGTCCCTAAAATGAATATTATTTATTTGGTAATGAGGATAGATATATTCGTGTATAATTTAAGTTAGCGAAAAGAATTGTTATATTTAGTATAGTTGTATTATAATGTTATCCATATGAATTATATATGTTTGAACATTTAATATATAAGTTAAAGAAAAATATACCCCAACTGCGAGGCCTATTTCCGCAGAAGCAAACAAGACTCCGAAGAAGGCTCCAGCACAAGCAAGGAAATCCATTTTATCAACCTTCCAAATTTCACAAGCTTTTTTTAGGTCAATCAGTCCTGGAACAGCCGAAAGAATTATTGCTGCTAAGATTGCTTTCGGAGTGAAATACAAAAGCCCTGTCAAAAATTTAAGTGACAACAGCACGGTGAGTGCCATCACTATGTTCGACACCATTGTTTCTGACCCTGCATTGTAGTTCACAGCAGTTCGTGACAAAGACCCTGCATCGTTAATTTCAACTTTGTCATCACCAAACACTATATCTTCTACATCAATTCCTTTCTCTCAATCATACAAATATATACCTGATGCAATATAGCAAGAAGTTAAGGATCCAACAATGTTCATTATGCCCCACGACACCACTTCTCTGTTGGGATCAATGCTGTGTCCTTTTAGAGATGCAAATGATCGTCCCACAGCAATAGATCCCTATGGTTGAACAACAAAAAGTGTATATTATACGATATTTAAAAGACTACATATAGATTATAGTAATAGAAATAGCCTTCGTACCGTGAGTGAAATAATAGCAATGGTCAAGCCTATTCTCATCAAATGACCCACAACTTTGCTATCAAATGTTAGCTGATTGAAGGAGCTTGGATTCAAGCTACCTCCTCCTTTGATTGGTCCCAACACTTCAACTCTGTAGTCCTTCATTTGAGGCTTGTCCACATTTATTTTGTACGCAATGATAGAGGATACGATAATAGAAAGGAGAGGAGCAACGTGTGACAACCAGATAAGTTTCTTGTTCCTTTTACCCTGTTTCGATTGTTTAGTGTTAGTAACATTCTAGTCCAAACTAGGAAAGTAAAATAAAAGTAGCAGCAGTGCTAACCAGGAATCTGGTGAATAGGATGAAGCATAGGAAGGAGAATCCAATAACGAAGTTGTAGGGATGCCACGCTGACTGCAAAACAAACAAAAGGAATGATTAATGAAGTTTGAGTTGTGATTAAATTGAAGGGTTTGTTTAATTTGCAATTGATCTGTGTATCTAATTACTTGGTTTTTGAAGGATGTCCAAAGAGATTTGAGGACGGAAAATAAAGCAGTTTTGTTGGTGAAGTTAACGATCCCGAATAATCCTCTCAGTTGTTGTAGTCCAATGCCCACTGCAGCTGCTGCCAAGAACCCTACGATCGTCGATTGGGAAATATATTCCACCAGAAAACCAAACCTGTAAAATGTCACACAGGTTAAAAACAAATAAAAAACCAGAATTATTCTTCTTTAAAACTCTGACACAATTTTAATATTTTGAGATATACAAATACGTAAATTTAATATTTTAATTAAATTTTGTTAAATTTATTTAATATTTCAAATAAACTAAATAAAATATAGTTAAAATAATTAAACTTTAACATCATTCATTATTCTTGTGTTTTTATATTTTTATATTTAGTTTACAACTTGTTCCAAAAAAAAAAAACAAAAAACGTTATAGCTTGTTAATCGAAATTTAGTTTTACGTGCCAAAATTCATATCCATGACGTCGTACAAAATAACTCATTTCTTTATTTTATTCAGAATCTACATACTGACAACCTTAGAAAGTATATACGGAATCCAGTGTTACATATAGTACTTAGCAAAATAAAATTAGTTTACACTTGGCAAGTTCTTTATTATTATATATTGTAAAAATATTAAAAAAGGAATAGTATTACAATATAATAATCCATGTTGAGGGAACATAATAAAACGTTAGAAGAAAATATTGACCTTAGGTGCACTTAAATAGTTTCGAAATATATATTCTTTATCATACTTATTATAACTTTCAAGACCTTATCTTTTTTATGCATTTTATAATTTCGTAATTAGAGGTTGTAATTAAGGTGACAATAGGTTGGACCTTCTCCTCCTTGCTCCTTCTAAAGAGTTTATCCTGGTATCTATCTCGTTACCTATTTTGCCATCTACATGAAAAAGTTATTTTGATACCGTTTTCAATTTTAACTTCCATTTGACACCAGATTTAATAATAAAATATTTTATTAATGTTATAAATATATATATATATATATATAATATTATAATAAAATAATAATATTTTGAAGTGTTAAATGGTAGTTAGAGAAATTTTTTTTTTTAAATTATTTAAAAATAATTAAATATATACCCAAACAAAAATGAATCTTAAAATATATTAATCTAAATAAATATTTTTAGGGAAATATTAATATGAATAAATTTATCGTTTAAAAAAATCAAATAAATTGATCAAAGTATAATTTCGAAAAATTAATATATTTTAGAACAAATTTAATTTTCCAAGTATAGAAAAGGAACATTAATATGTATAAACTTAAACTATGTTACTCTTACTAATAACTTTATTATAATTTTCTTAAAATATCGAAACAAAAATTAATAACAATAATTATAACATTTGAAAACATAATATCATGATCATCCACTAATAGCGATTAAAATACCTTTCAACAAACTTTTTTCATTTTTTCATCTAGTGGTCACATCACATTTCACACACAAACCACAAAAATAACTTTGCAATTAATGAGAAATAATTATGACGATAGATATATAAGATAGCACACTGACCTAAAGAGGCCGAAAGCAACTTGAAAGATGCCAGCAAAAAATGTGACAGTGAAAACAAGCTTATTGTATTCAATAGAATCATGAATCGGAAGTTTCAATGTCTGAATCATTGAGGAAAGTAGCAGTGAATCTACAGATCCAGGTCCAATCACTATTTCCCTTGAACTCGCTAGCAAAGCATAAATAAGAGGTGGAACAATTCCTGTATCTGTGAAAATCAGTCATCATCATCATCATCATCCACTCACACCTTAATTAAAACCACATTCATTTTACGACTCCTGTCTCAAACCTTTTAACCAAACAAACTATGCAACTTACAGAGGCCATATTCTGGACTTAGCTGCGCCAATGTTGCATTTCCCATACACTGTAACAACGTTGGATATAGTTATAATCATAGTTAACTAGACATTAGTTTGAGATATGAGCATTTATAGTATGTGTTGTGAACCTGAGGAATGGCGAAGATTGCAAGGGTTAGCCCGGCCATGAAATCGCACTTGAACTTTTGAGCATTGTAGTCTTGGAATGAAGCAAGAATGGGAAACACGTTCTGGAAGAAAGCAAAAGCGCGTTTGGAAAAGGGCTGGTTCCTGAGAGAAGAGAATGTGTTTGGTTGAGGATGTGGTAAGAGGATGTCCTTGACGTTGTCCAGAACCTGACGCAGCATGGAGGGTGGATCTGGAGGATTTAGCACCCACTGAGACTGATGAGACATGTTGGTCTCAATGTCCAAAACCTCTTCTAACGTGCTTTTGTTTGAAGCTACCATCTCTGAGTTACTAGAGTTCCTGCACATTTCAGGAACCTAGTGCTGTCAGAGAAGGTGCTTCAGTTCTTCACACTTTCTAACTTCTTTTGGACGTGTATTCTGCTTATTATATTCACAATCAAGGGCAAAATGTTTGGACCAGGGAGCTTCAATTTTTCCTTTTGTTTAATCCACAAATTGGAGCATATATGAACCTTTACTCGAATCATCTTCGCATGTGAATATTGTTTTTGTATTATTTTATAGAAAAAAGATTCATCTTTCCTTACAATATATCTTAATTATTTTATCAAAAAATTAACCAAATTATTTGTGCATTTGAGGCTTATATATGAGGAAGAATATGCAATTGTGAACAGAATTTATTGAAGTGATTACTTAAGTTAGTAAAGTCCACAAAATTGAGTGATATTTCCTATTTACAACAAGTAAAAAGATACTATTTTATAAGTAATTATTAAAAAAAGGTTAAAAATCACACATGAAAATTTATATATTACAAAATTTTGAAGAACACTTCTTGTGATTCCAAATGCGTTTTATTTAACTTTTTGAATTGATAAAAAAGAAGTATTTTATCATTACTTTAATGAGAACCATAGTTTGAATAGGTTAAAGTAAAATATTGAAATTATAATCAATTGCTAAAATAATATTTTTATCATTGTGACAACATGAAAACTAAATTTTACTTTTTATGAAAAAAATAAAGGATTAAATATATTTTTATCTTTTAACTTTGATCTTGCTGAAACTAGAATTAGTCCCTTTTTAAAATTTTAATCCAATTTAATCCCTCAGTTATAGAAATAGATAAATTTATTCTTTTTAACCAAATTTTATTAAATTTATTTAACGTTTCAAATACAGTATTATAATATTTGAATGTGTTTATATCGTTTGACATATTTTTGCTTCAATTAAAATATTAAAAAAATTTGGTTTAAAAAACTAAATATACAATAAGAAACTAAATTAATTTAAAATTAAAAAAAAACTAATTCTAACTTTTACTAAAAAAAAATAAAGAAAAAAACATATTTAACCCAAAAATAAACTTAGAATGATTTATTTTTGAAAGAAACTTCAATGAATATATCTATAGAAAAAATCGTTTCTTGTTAAATAAACTTTATAATATTATAGTAGTAAATTATAAAAATGTCAAAATGAGTTTGTTATGATTTTTTTATATTATATATATGAATGCTAGCTGTGATAACGAGGCAGTAAAAAAGAAGTGAAAAGAATATAAAGAAGCGGCGCAATGAATCTAATTGATTAATAGAGTCTGTGGAGCCATTATTTTAAAAGTTTGGTGAAAATTGATATGTGTCTCTGAATTTAATGTTGAGGGCGATTACACATTAAATATATTTATTAATTTATTTATATTATCCCGTGCACGTGGTTACCGCTTTCTAATTACAATAATATTTTTGAAGGTTTCGATAAAAAAATATATGTTTACAAAATTATAAAATTAATAAAAAAAAAATTGCCTGGTAAAATGCCAAAAATCTCATCTATGCTCAAAGTTATCAATAACATTATTTAGTAAGCAAGTGTTCAAATAAAGCATTCAAATGAGTTAATTGTGTTTCGTATGCTAAAAGAACACACAAAAAGGAGAGAACAACTAAGATTATGTCCATGATTAATCATATGGTACACTCTATTAACTTCATTAAAAAATTATTAACGAATTTATGATTAATCATATGTAAATGATTAGTAAAACAGGCTGGCGTAATATTTCAGTGTGACCTAGCAACAAGTAAAAAAGAATCTCGCAATAAGAAAACACCACTCATCTATTAAAATAAAACTTATTTTCCTTCTCACTTATTGACAAGCCGTTTCTGGTTAAATTAATATTAAAATTAAAATAGTCGAAATTAAAATGCAATAAATATTTGTGAATAATAAATATCATTTAATATAGAAATAAACAACCTTTTATTTGTAAGAGAAAAAATGAATATATAAAGATAGTAAAATAAAGTATTTTTCAATATGAATCTATATATTTATCGCTATCAGCATTAAAAGAAAAAATAAAATGCATGTCCGTTCTTGATGCTGAAAGAAAAAAGGTCCATAAAAAGATATTAATCTATATTTCAATTTGTGGAGCGTGAATATGCCTACTTAAGCAATTAAGGAGACACTTGCGTGCTATAAACAACTCTTTTTTTTTCACTAATTTATTTGTTCTTCATATATATATATATATATATATATATATATATATATATATATATATATATCGATTAAGTTTAATTTTGATAAAATAACTATATAAATATCAGGTTAATTGAACTTTTTTCAACATAATTTATCAAATTAATTATTTTCATATGTGTGGTTTCAATTAATTAAATAAAACTCTTATACTTTAAAATAAAAGATAAAAGTATATTTAACCTTTCTAAACTTTAATTTTTGTGTAAATTAATTTTCAAATTTTATCTCATTTACCATATTCAAATTAATAGTTCAATTTCATTATTTCTATAAGTAGCATTTAGAAATTTAATTTTATTCTCTTTAATATTTAACGTTTATTAAATTTTAAAATATTTTTATATGAAAAAGAAAATTAATAATAAACTATTGAAATTCAATGTAAATTATTTAACTAAAAACATTAGAAAAAATAATTTATAAAAAAAATTCGAGGTGTATATTTCTAAAAACAGTGAAATTTAGGGATAAATTATACATAACTAAATGTATAATATCAGTGGTAAATATTAATACAGTATTTTAAATAATAATCTATATTCTTGACGCTGTATATCTTAACTATAACGTAATCATTCTGAATTAAATATATATCTTTTTTTATAAATTTGTACTAATTTTAACTTAAATAGTATTATAGATGTACTAGTTTTTTTCTTATACATGGCTGTAAAATTCAAATTAAAATTTAAATAATAATTCAATAATATCTTAAAAAATAGTTTGTGTTATAATTAAAATTAATATAACATATTTAATATTATATTCAAAATTTTCTTTTAAGAAATATATTTCAGTAAAAATTATTGTATTATAATAGTAATATGTCGTTTCAGTCACTAAAGTAACTTTTTAAAAACAACGACATACAGCAGTGTTGTTAATTATTTTTTTCCCTTGTATGTGATTAATTTTATTTTATTTTCTGAACGAGGTAAAATTGTTCTTTATCTTTCCTGTTTTGTAACTATTTAGCCTTTCGTGTTGAACTGGGCTTTTGGGCCTCAAAGCCCAACTTCCCACGTAATAGTGTCCCAATTCCTTACGGGCTTACAAGACCAATGCTTCTTTCTCTGGTGGTAGCCTAACATTCTAAAAAGAACACTGTTTTTAAGAATAAAGTTTTTAATACACTTAATAATTATTTTCAGTAATTGATTCAATTTATAAAATAAGGAAATATTTTTATTAATTAAATTATAAGATTCACCAAATTTTGATGATTTTCATTAAATTTAAGCAGGGAAAGAAAATGTGTTTTATTATTAGTATTTAAAATTGTTATTATAGAAATTAAAATTTGTGGAGCAATTAAATTTATTAGATTTTAAATTATCTAGACACTGAACTATGAAATATTAAAATACCATTAAGTTTTTTTCTGCTTTTAACACATTGCGTTTAATTTGTGAAAAGGTTGTAAAAATCTTTCTCAAATGTTCTTATAAATATAATTTTACTATAACATTTCTGTCTTCCTTTAGTTTATTAACTAAACAAAAAGCTATTTAGTTATGAAACTGATTTCTAATTAGCTTACAAAAATAAAGTGGCATATATTTAATTTTTTAAACTTCAAAAAGAGCAAATAATTGTGTCTTATATTATGTTTACTATATAGATATATATTATAAAATATCTAAATAAAATAAATTGAAAAGTTGATTTTATATATTACACAATAATCAACCTATTGTCATTTCACCGGTAAAAGAACTTTTAAGGTTTGTTATTTTGGGCTTTAAAGTATGTTGAAAGTCTCATGTCATAGTAGAAAATGTTAATTTGATGTATATTGTCTTTTAAACATATGTCAATTAATGTTTGTTGAGGAAGGAAAACATTCGTTAATTTGTGAGTTATTTTTTTAAATTTTGCACCAATATTTTTATCCATTAAAATCATAAAAAAATAATATATAATTTAAAAACACACCACAAAAATTTATAGAAATTTTAAAGTAGTTTGAGTATCTTAAAGGTACAAAGCATGGTTGAAAAATACTACAACACAAAAAATATATTTTAGAATTTGTGATCATTTTGAAGTTTTTTATTCTAAAATCTTCATAACTCTGAATCTATGACCAATTATAAGAGTATTTTTTTTTTTATCAACATAGTCAAAGAATTTACATAATTCAGTTATAAGAGACATCTTATTTCTATAATGCTTAACCACTTAACGTTGCAAACTTAGGTGAACCGTATACACTAATGTGATTGATAAGGCTCCGTTCTTTTGAGAGGAAAGATTAGAAGGAGAGGGAGAGGAAGAGATGGAACGAACTAGAGGGTGAAGTTGATGCTGTTCCTTTTAAGGGATTAAAAGGTGATTTTAGAGTAAATTAAAAAGTGAAATTCGTAAAAATTTGTAATTGAATTGAGTGATGTGACATTAAAATAGATAAAAAAAATGAGATTACCAAAATATCCCTAATGTTAAAAGTAATATAAAATGCTATATATATCATTTAGAATAATTTATTTAATTTATATTAATTGTGTGAAATAATAAAAATATATATAAAAAAATGAATAATCAAATTTATTTAGTATGAACATATTTTTTAATTTGATAATGTTTGTTAATAATATAGGTAACGTTTTTTTTTCTTTTTTTCAAATTTTATAGAATTATATATTGTTTATATATTTTTAACTTTTAGATTTTTATATGTTTATTAATAATAAAATTTTATTTATTTTTATTAATAAATTAAAACTAAATTACATACATTTATTTGTTAAAAAATTAAAATCGATAAATATTAATAAATTAAGTAATCTAAATTTTTTAAAGTAAATAATATTTTTACATGGTGCGTAGAAAAAAAACATATTAAAATTGAAAGACACGAATAAATAAAAGTTATTCTTTTATTATTTTATTAAATGATTAACAAATAATTCAAAACAAAATTTTATTGGAAAATTTATTAACAAAATAATTTAAAATTAAAAAATAAATTTATGTACAAATTACAAAATTAAACATACAAATAGTTTTTATATATTAAATACGATTAAAATAAATTGTAAAATTAATTTAAACACGTGTAAAAAAATGACGAAGATAAAAGAGTTAAAAAATAAATATAACGAGGATAAAATGATTGTATCTATCACCTTCTAATCTCTTCAAAAATAGAGGGATGAAATCTTTTAATCATCAGTCTATTTCATCCTTGTTATTCCTTGTATTACTCCAAAAAGAATCAAGTGATCATCTTTCGTACCTTTTTTTCCAATCCTCTTAATCAGTAAATTCTCTTAAAAAAAAGGACTTATAGGCTGAAAAGTTTTGTTTGAAATTAAAGGAAAATAAATTTTATGTAACAACAAAAGATGCATCTCCTATACGCTTATGTCTGAATCATCGGTTTCCAAAGACAAATAATATTCATGTTGTTGGGTGGACAACAATAGCAGCGAATGTAAGAAAAGTAAAGAGTGAATTTGATTATAATGCGAATATCTCGATTTCATAGAACATAAATCTTCTTATATGTCCAATCAACTTAATTTAACCCTCCTTTTCGTGTTTATCAAAATTTAACTAACTTTTAGGTATAGAAAGAAGCAAAATAAGTGAGGTCCAACCACATTCATTAGTGTCACAGCCAAATCTTAAACATGATCCAGCTCTTAAACTACAACAATACAACACTAATTAACTTCTTTCAATGTCTTGCCACCCACTACTAATTAATATATACTACCCAGCTTTTACTTATCTTGATGCCTTTGAGAATGAAATATATCGTTCTTAATTTTTGTTTAGCCAGTTCTTTAGTAAGATATACATATGGTATACTTACAGAAAGAAAAAGTAAATAAATTTTATATAATATAATATGAGGAGCGAGATGAAAAACAAAATGATATATAATAGAGGTTTATGAAAAAAAAAAAAATGCATGTGTATAATTGATCGTGTGCTACCTACCTATAACATATATCATGATAACAACTTGATCTCCACAATCAACGGTTGAGATGAGATCTTTCACTTTTTTGTTATAGCTTAATTAAAACGAAGTAAGCATTAGGATTGACACCTCAAGTTTATCTTCCACCATTGCTTCTCACTCACACACACTCACTCGTGCGTTCGTGCGTGTTGTGTCAAGTCTGAACTCAATTCCATTCTTCAGACTCTCTCTCTCTCCCTCTCTGTTTCTTGGAAGCAGTAGTGTTCATATCTCTCCATGGCAAACATGTTCTAACACAAAACAACACGAGAGGAGAGGAGGAAGAGGAAGGGCAAGAAGAAGAAGATATGCTACTTGGAAAGCGCCCTCGCCCACCGATTATGAAAAGAACTACCAGCATGAGTGGTGGCATGGCCGTGGAATCGCCGACAACCGACGAGGAACTCGTCTCTGATAACCCTCACCATCATCATGAACCTAACATCAAAGTCGATCCACTTCTTGTTGCCATGGAAAGACATCATGAATTGGTGCCTCAAAATCTTTCTGAGGCCAAAGGTGATAAGTTATATATATTTCTCATATACGGTTATGGGCATGGTTATGGCATATGGTATATATGGTTATATGACATTAGTCTTACACATATAAGACCTTAGACACCACTTTTACACCAAAACCTTAAGGCAATGTTGTTATGGGTCTTTATTCTTATATAGTGTTTAACTTTGTCTTTTCTATCCAATGTGGGACTTTTTGACTCACACTTGGACTATTCCCAACATCTCCCCTCAAGGGTGAGTCCCTTGTTGTTTTTTTTTCCTTTTTCATATGGTATATTTTCCCTTCAGGTGTATGAGTGACCCCTTTGGTTATGGTTATGCGGTCAGTCACATCGGTGACCCCTTTTGTTTATGGTGGTGGTTATGCGGTCAGTCACTCCGAACCATCGGCTCTGATACCACTGATAGGTTATATTTTTTCATATATGGTTTATGGGCATGGTCATGGCATAGTTATGGTCATTGAGAGATTGTGGTTCTATATGGTTATATGACATTAGTCTTACACATATAAGACCTTAGACACCACTTTTACACCAAAACCTTAAGGCAATGTTGTTATGGGTCTTTATTCTTATATAGTGTTTAACTTTGTCTTTTCTATCCAATGTGGGACTTTTTGACTCACACTTGGACTATTCCCAACAAAAGGGTCATCTTATGAATTATATGGGCAACGTTCGATGGGCATGGTCATACCACTTTCCCCGACAACCTCAAATAACCCTCGTCACAGTCACAACCACACAACAAACACTGTCATAAACACTACTTCTCACTTTCTTCGGACTTGTGGCCTCTGCAAGTGTCGCTTGGCACCCGATCGACGAGACATCTATATGTATAGGTATGTGCATGTATATTGGGTTTAAGGACGCTGGGTTGTGGTGATTAATGATTAATTTTGTGAGTGAATTTAAGAAAATGGTTTGGTTAATTTATAGATGTATATATATTTCAGGGGGGATACGGCATTTTGCAGTTTGGAGTGTAGGGAGAAGCAGATGAAGCAAGATCAGAGAAAAGAAAAGTGGAAGGCAGGGTCTAACAAGGAGCACCACCGTGCATCACCACCACCCGCCAAGCCTTCCACCAAAGGTGAAACGGCTGCGTGTAATTGAACGTCATTACAAAATAATAAACATAATTAATTAAGGTTAGTATATATTTCAAGAGGCACCTAAAACCGGTTCCTCATCAACAAGCCTATTATCCCCTATATCTATCTATCTTCTCTCATGGTGCCTCCATATATAGTTCTTAATTTCACACCTATGGTACTAATTCTTATTCCCATACTTCTGATTACCAAATTGTACGAAAGGTGTGCTAAATGTTGCTGTATTATTGCCTATGTCAATTTCAATATCTTTCAATATCTAAATTCCCCCCTATATATGATCACATGTCTTTTCCTGGTGTGGTTGTTGTTGCATTTAACTCAAACCATTTCAAACATCTGCAAATGGAAAGGGGGAGACTCTATTAATTCTTACCATAGTGTTGCTGGTTTTTTCTTATTCACTTAAAACGATGGTGAATTACATATTTTTCTCGAGATAGCTTGAACCAAAGACTTCATTCAACTAATTAACAGATATTATACTCTTGAAGAAAGTTTATTATTTATTTCATTCTCATAATAATAATAATGTCTCAATAATGCAAGTTGGTTTAAGTACAAGAAGCTTAATTTTATTTAAATAAAGTTGCCTACGTATTCAGATTATTAATAGGTCTTAAAAAACTCAATCCCTTTAAACGCGAGTTTACTTATTCAACCTATAAACTGATTGAAGCATAATTTTTTAAAGCAACCCCATATCAGTATTATATAAGTATTAGTAATAGTAACGCTGCTAATATGCTCTACAGTGTGAAACATTTTAGGGAAACTTTGATACATGATAGTGATGACGGAAACATGAGTTCCGGTGTTGATATAATAATCGTAAATAATGAATGAGTGGGAAGAATAAAAATGATGCAGTATACATCAGTGACATATTTTGAGTGTTTGTGACGTAGTACGGTAACACCATATGTCTAAACTTATTGCGCTACTTTTTCAAAGTGGTAAACCTAATGGAGAGGCAGTTGACAAAAATAAATGAAACAATAACATAAATGTTGGACCTACATTTAAATCGTAATAGCGATGGACATCAGGTACCAAACAAAAACAAGAATCTCAAGTGTTTATATCTATTGATCTCCCTAATGGTAGATCTGAGGGGCACGTAAGCATGCACATTCTCTCTTGTTCTTTTATTTTTTTTTTCTTTTTCTCCGAAATAACTAAAAAAGTTCAATGAATGAAGGAGATTGATGGTACATCAATCAACTCAAACATAATCCTAGGTAGATCCATACGTGAACTTCGGTAGGTGGTGATGCCAAGTAGCAGCACTCTCCTCCTCCTCTTCTTCATGAAAACATTCTCGTCATGAGGCATGTAATAATACTAAAGAATTACAGAACATAGTGGTATATGTTTAGTTAAATTAATGTAGTCGATGATGGAAGTTTGAAAAAATGAGAATAGGACAAGATGTGTAGAATTATGATTGAAACTGAAACAGACTGAAATGGGGTTTTGTGGTGAAAGGGAAGGGTGTAGGGACAAGGGGGGGTCCTTTCCAACACAGATAAAGTCACAGGTCTTTTTGTCACAATGGGACCGATGGAGTACTCTTCACATTAATTGGCCATTGTTGCTATGACTCTACATGCATTGCTGAGGTCCCCCCATTAGGGTTTATTTTGAGATGATGGAATAATGCATTGAAGTGATGATGCTTGATGCTTTGTATTTTGGCTGGAAAGTGAAAAAATAAAAGGAGGCAACAAAGCAAAAAGGTGTGAGTGTGAAGCGCACTAGATGTGGTAATAAATTAGGGTTCACTTTTTAGGAGGCCCACAGGAGGAGAAGGAGATACCTAGTTCAAAAACCCCATCATCTCATTTTAAACTGCGGTCCAATCATCTCATACTTGAATCACAGACACAATCTCATAATGTTCAGGCAGATGTAGATGGCAAAATCTCATATTTAAGATTCTCTTTCCACCCTTTCTTCATTGCTCTGTCTTTTTCCTCCCATTGCAACCTCCAACACGATTTTATCACAATCCATCTCCAAACAAATAACTCTCATGAGTTGTTTCATTTGTCCCTTCTTAACAATAATCTTTTCACGTATCTTTTTCATTGGGAATGTCAAATACATAATTACCTCCTCAACATAGCAACACTGAGAGATTTAGCAGTACAGAAATTGATAAATTATTTGCAAGACCCTATTCATTCTTGAACATTCATTTAACATTTTAGAGATTGTGGTGTGTGAGGTAAGGATTTAAATGAGTTATTGTCTAATAAAAGCATAAATAAATCATGTCAACGTTGCTTATTTCCATTCATCTAATTTCTCTTTTTTTAGCGACTCATAATAAATAATAAGCGAGAAAACAAATTCATAATAAACGAAAACCAAGTTTCTGTTTCTTATTTATCAAAGGTAGTTGATGGCACCGACATGATATTATTTTAGTCGATAAAAATATGTATATACTCATTTAAAAGTATATTTAAGAGATTTTACGTCAATGAATTAGATTTAAATATAATCTCTAATAAAAACTTAGATATAGTAAGTACTTTTGACCTAAAAGAGAGTAATTTCGGTTTTGAAGACCAACATATGTGTATTAATAATAAATTATTTACTATAAAATAAAAGACTTGGACTTTCACACGCGTGTTATCTAAGAAGTAAGATCCATTCGAGAGAAACCCTATGAAAAAGTGAGCAATTATATGGATTCATCTTGCGGAACCATGATTTAATATATCGGACCGCTTTATTTTCACCGAAAACTTCACCTTGAAAGACATAGGATCCAATTTTGTGTCTATATATGAAGAGTTTACTGAATACAAGTCCCTCATTTCTAGCATAATTTGCACTAAAACGACCCAAGAGAATCTCCATAACCATGTATATGCTTCTCACACTCTCGTGTTACTCACCATTTCTAATTGTTGTTCTGGAACAAAAAAACAATGTACTATGTTCTTTTTAGTTTATTGTCCCCATGTCATTTATCTTTGTCAAAATTTGTTTTCTATCCATTCCATATCCTTCCATGCATTGTTGGAAGTGTCACATCGACTAAGAGATAAGACAAATTCATAATATATAATTAAGTGCAATCCTCACCTTATAAGTTGGTTTTGTGGGGTTGAGTTAGGTTTAAAACCCACTCTTAATATGGTATAGAGCCAAATTAGAGTCTATCCTAGCGAACTTTCTTGGACATTATGTTCCACCCGATATCGGACCGCTAACGGACTATCCACTAATTTCTTGTGCATGTCCCATGCACAAGATGGATATACCTCGGCGTGAGGGGGTAAACCAGTTTTGTGGGATAAGTTAGGACTTTTTAACATGCACCATTCTATCAAATCACTTATAGTTATTTTTTCCTTCACATCTTTTTAATATTCCTTTACCAAATAGATTTTCTTTTATCCCCATCATCATATTACGATGATAGCACTTTAAGTTTATTTTTGAAAATTTTATCTACAATTACATAGTTTATGGCGACCTTAAAGTACCTCAAATTTTGTAACAACAAACCTTCACGATTTGCTTACAACTACAAATATTTCAAGAACTGTGGGAATGATTTACCATCTGGGCCAGGCTCAAAATTTTCTAACGAAAGTGAAACGAAGGAGGGTATGCTGTGCTTTCTGTGCGTGGTGGATAGCTTGAGAAACATTGTGCAGAAACCAATCAAACGTTAGTACATGCTACAAATTAAGAAAATATAACATTCTTAATATACAAGACCAGGAGATTGACAGAAAACCTGATGAAACCTTGAGTATACAACCGTTAATATATATATATATATATATATATATATATATATATATATATATATATATATATTCAGAAACAAGCTTTTGAAAATAGCAACCTGAAATGGCATAAAAGTGTGTAAAGGATGTCCTTCATTTGTTGGTTTGAGACAATGAAAGAACACAAATATAAAGGAACAGAATTGTCATAGCCATTTTGAATTATGTAAGGGTGCAAACTCCAAAACTTTGCTGGCTTGAAAGTGTTCATTTGTAAATATCGCTGCACACAAAATCCTAAGGTTGGAGTCTGACACGGTCCATAGCTGAAATAGGCAGCAATTACCGCAATGAATAACTTCATCAAAGTTTAAACAAATAATGTTGAGATGCAAGTAGATCTAGAGAATATATTGCAGCTTGCATACTATAGGAGGCAATGCATGTCAAGCCTAGGAACCTAACCAATCTCAGATCCGGAATGCATAAAGGAACAAGAATAGCAGAACAGAACAAAACAAAACACGACAAAGACATGATGATAACATAGTCATTAATTTATTACAAAGGGATTAATTGCTACTTGAATAAAACATTGAAAGAGAATCAAACTAGTATATCGTATCACATTACTAATTGTTCCAAAAGCTTCAGCTACAAGAAAATGGATTCGTGATATGTACCAAGTTGAATGGTCTCTTTCTTTTGGGATTTGCAGAAAAAGAATCGGGCTTTAAGCATTGGGAATTTAGACATTAGCAGCCTCGTGTGGTTTGGTGGTTTCAACGGTCTGACCTTTCTAGTTATTTTAGTTTTCTAGTCTAGGTTAGAATTAGGATTTTCAATTCTAGTGTAGTTTTAGTTTAATTCATTGTTCCCGTAGTCAATTGGGATCAATATACACATTTTTGCATCTTCTTATGTTCAATTTAACAAGTTCTGCATAGTAGATTAGGTGATTCAATGTTGCTGTCAAAAGTGCTGTCACGTAACACTGGTTTTTGCTGCCAACTTTGGTTTGAGCTGTGATTCTTGTGTTGTTAAGTGTTCATGCACATTTCATCAACATTATACTAGTGATTTTAATAATTATCATGCATTCATATTACATATAACTCAAAATTGCATCTTAAACCATGAATATATAACTCAAAATTGCTTCTTAAACCATGAAGTGCATATGCTGTCAAAACTGGACTTTGCTGCCAAATCTGTACAAGTGGTTTTAAAGTGTAATTTTGAGAATTTTGAGTTTTAAGTGAGTTTCACATTCATATTTTAGATATTTTTAGGTATCCAGAAGTGTTCCATCATTCATACATGCATAATTCACTGTTAAGTTCATTGTGACATTTCATCAAACACTTAGAGGACAATAGGTTTTGTTTTAGGCATTTTATCAAACAGTTTTTGTTTTGGATGTTATGCATTGTTTTATTCATTTTTAAAATTCAAAATAAGTTTAAATATGTTTTTTTGCACATTTTATGCATTCATATAGGATTTCCATTCATTAGAACTCATTTTAGGACGTAAAATCATAGAGTTCCTGTGCATACACCATGCATTCTGGATCTGTTTTTAGTCCAGACATAGGAATAAATTCATGCATCATTTTAATAGAATTTTGGGACCATTTTAGAGTTGTTTATAGTATTAGAGAGTAATCCCCTACCTCTGTCTTCACAAAACAGATTTCACATACAAAAAATCATTCATCACTTTGGTTTTTTCTCCGGATCAATACCTTGGTTGATCCGTATACTTCATTAAGGGTAAAACTGAGTTTTTTCATGAATCTTACGCGATTAAAGGTTTATCAAATGGCGCCATTGTCGGGGAAATGATCAGTTTTGAACAATTGTCTGATAATTTGTTGTGTTTGATAGTCAGATATTTTAGTCCATTGATTTTTGTATATAACCACTGTTTTGTATAGTTTTCCTGTAGCTAACATTTCTGTTTTGAGCTTAAGAGTGTATGACCAGATCAAAGTCAGGTCCATTATTCAGATTTGGTCTTGAGATTAACATAATTTTGAAATTGTTGAAGAAAGCTAAACTGAATTAGAGATTGACTTCACTGCACCTGCTGTAAAACCAGAAATTGCTGATTGTGAAGATATGGCTGGACAGCAAGAGAGGACTTTGAAGAAGCTTGCTAATCAGGACATTGGATATTGATGAGTCCCTATTTTGTTGTGTTTTTCATAACTAATAGCACTTCTTTTGGGTTTAGTTTAGTCTTAATTTTCTCTTTTTAGTATAAATTTGATTTTCAGAGTTAAATTCCTAGTTTTTACAAATTTGTGTTAATGGAGTAATTTTAGATATAATTTTAGTTTAATTCTGATTTTTGGTTAATTTCTAGCTTTGCAAATAATAAAATTCAGATTTCATAATTCCATGCAATTTTAATTTCCTGCACTGCTTTTACAGTTTACAGCCTTTTGAGTTAGTTTTCCATGCAATTTTAATTTCCTGCACTGCTTTTACAGATTCATTTATAGTTTTCCGAATTTACCATTCTGCGTTTAGTTCATTGCACGTTTACATTCATTGTTTTATTACAATGCTTTCTTCCTTCTACGTCAGAGTTTTAAGTTCTATTGATGAATCCTTGGTTCTCACTTTTGCACCTTAATTAGACACAGTCGTGGATTCATGCTGAAGTTTAGTGAGTATAAAGTGACCGCCTATACACCAAGGACTCAGAAATGATCCTTGGCTTGCAAGAGTGAAGCATAGTGAACATTAATTCAACTTTGGAATTCTGGTTTAGATGGATTTTGCAGTTTACATTCCTGTCTCTATGAGCGTTTCTTTAAATTCCAGTTCTGCAAGTGAGTTCAATTCCAACACTTAATATCAAATCTGTTTTTACGTTCAACAGCACATGTTAATCAATTGAAATTTGATCCAAGCATTTGATTCCATTTCTAGTTCAGATTTATCAATTTTCCAGTTTGACAGTTAAATTCGTTAACTCACGCGCCACTAGTTGTAGCTTTGGTTTGAATGTTGAGTCTTGATTTCTGCTTTTAAATTCCAGTTCCAATTACTATTTTGCTATTGTTTCTGCATTATATTCATGCTTATAAACTCAATAACAGGTTAAATTCTCAGTTTTTAGTTCTTACCTGATTAGTTAGGTTTTCTAGTTTTCTAGTTTGCTAATTTTAGGAATTTGATTCTGCACTTGTTCTTTTTGATTATTCTATGTTTTAATGTTAAATTGGAATTAGAATGAAGTGGCAGTTCCAATTTCAATTTTTCTCTGTAACATTCATCTAGTGTGAACAATTTTATTTCTTTGCTGGTTATATAATCTTCTCAAATTTTACATTCAGGAATAATTCTTGCCACACCATGTACAAAATAAACTCAAAAGTGTGGGGATTCAAAATTTTCTGTTCGCTGCTGTTATAGCATTTATTATTCTGCTTATTACAGTTTTTTTTTTTATTTAAATAGATATAGGATAGTTGATTTTAATTTTTGTTTGCTGTTTTAGATTTTCAGTTCTGTTTATTTTTTATTTTTGTAGTTTATTTGGTTACATAGTATTCATAGGTTAGTTTTGTGAAATTTACTAAGTAGTTTAGAATCTCTTTTGTTCTATTTTTACTGAAGAAGTTTTAATAGTTTCTAATCTATGTATTTTGTAGATGAAGATTTTAGTAATTCGTGAAGTAGTTTGTTTTTGTGTGGTTGTTTTCTTTAAACAGGAGCAGGTTAGTTTTGTTTTCTTTTTCATTAGTCTAGGATTAGTTTTCAATTTTAGTTAGTTTTCCTTTTTCTAATCGTCTCCCATCAAAGACAAAATAAACTCAAAAGTGTGGGGGGAAGGATTTTAACAATTTGCTGCTGTTTTGCTCTAACTTGTTTCTATTTCTGTTTTTGATTTCTATCTGCCGTTTTAGATTAGTAGTGTGATTAGTCTAGTCTAACTAATCTTTTTTTCTGTAGCCATAGCTAGTTGCAGGATCAAATTTTATTTCTTTTTGCTAAATTGAGTTCACTAACATGTTCTGTTTTCAAGTTCTCAAATTTGGTTCTCAAGTTTTTGCTGAAGTAATTCAGTTTACCAATTTTTGTGCCAACCCTGAGTTGTGTTGACAGTTTTTACCGAGTTATCTCGGCTTACTAACATTACTAACATTTTTTTTTATTGCTTCTAACATTGTTTTTGTTGATATCTGCTGACAGGATTTAATCACTATTTTTTTTACATATGTTTGCTGAGTTGTCTCAGTTAGTTACTAGCCCACTAACCATTGCATATGGATTCATATTTTAGATGCATTGTGAAAACACAAATCACAGTAATTAGTAAACTCCGAATTTCTTTTTTCTCATAAGAAAAAAGGCTTTATATTGGGGATTGCCTCTGAAAAATGATAAAAATAAAGGGTAGTAGGAGAATAAACAAAAAATTCGGACGGACACAAATTATACATCCATTCATGCACCTAGAAAAAACAGACATGCCCTGCTCTAAAGCATTCATGAGCAGAAGCAACCAAATTACACTTGAAAACATAACCAAACATATTGACAGAAAACATTCAAGCCGGCACCCCAAGAAAGTTTTGCTTCTAATCCATGCTTCACTTGTACTCAAGAATCATGTTATTCTCTGGGGCAAGTCCAACACAAGCTCTCAGAATGTTTTCCAGCATGGCACGCTGCTTCGACAATGCATTCACCACTGGTGTACCCGGTGGAACCTGTGATAGTTATCTCGTGAGTCAATTTGCCAAATTTAGAGAAAGAAAGAATAGGGGATAAAAGGGAAATTCACTTAACGACTTCAAAATTGAAGCGATTGTATCTCCATAATAAGCTTCCCACATGTTCCCCTAATCTTAATTTCTATTTAAAATACAAACATGTGGACTTAACATTGAATAAGGTTAGATTAAACTCACCAAAGGAGCCTTGGTCAGGTAACTGAGAATGGTAGCAACTGGGTGGAATGAGTGGAATTTTCCCTGCAGCAACCACCACAACACAGTGAACTCAGAAGTCAGAAAGCTACAAATAATATAATGACCAACACAATCAAGCAATTAAATTTAGCAATGCATGCAGACCTCCTTTTCAGCCTTGAACTGGATACGAGTGCTAAGCTCAGCAAGAAGGACCAAGTCTAAGATAATAGGAGCAGCTAAGAGAGAATCCTCGCATGTGTTGTGCAAAACAATGGTGCTCTTTCCACCCATGAATATCTCAGAAGTGTACTCATCCATGGCTCTCTTGCTGTCCCCAACGTAAGGCACATACTGTAATGGCAACAACAAAGCAGATAGAATCAAAGACCTGAGAAGAGAAAGAAACAAAGAAAAATAGGTGAAACAATATTTACCTTAATAACAACAACATGGTCAGGATGTTCACCGGGCTCATAGAGGAGGGCATTGCTGTTGACCATATCATCAACAACATTGCTCTTGGAGATTTCCTTGGAACGGAAGGTTTGTGGAGCAGAGAGATTCATACCATCATTATTTCCCAGATGGTTGTAACTAACTATTGATGTTGGCTGTCAATCGTCAACATAGAACACTTGAAAAAATCAATTTATTCCTACTTTTTTGTCATATAAAATTAGCACAATACAAAAATTCTAAACAAGCATAGAAAGAATACACTGTCCTAGTACAGAAACACCCATGATATGACATTAGTATAAGAACAATATACCTTGATACCAGCCCCCACAAGGAAATCTACCAGCACGGATTTCATCTTGGTCTGACCACTCTTAAAGTCATCTCCTCCAATCAAACTGTTTTTCTCGATGGCAAAATCAATCAGCCCTGATAGCAAGCAAAGTTAATATTGTATCAATTAAAACAATTTAAGTTGTGGGAAACTAAAAAGATAAACATCCAACCTGGAACAAAAGTGTTCTGAGGGCTTCCGTTGATGAATGGAACATTTTCCATAACACAAGCGATGGCATACAAGGTGGAGGGAGAAATCTCAGCCTCATTTCTGTCCAGAGCAGCCAAGAGGTTCTCCGTGGTGTCATTTAGACCCACAACCAAATTACTGTACCTCTCTGTGTTGGCAGTCCACAGGACAACCACCCTGTCCACTTTGGTGGCTGCTTTAAACTCCCTGATTTCAATGTCAAAATTTAGATAGGTTACAAGTATATAATCCACAAAGCATGCATGTAGATTGAAGTGGGGCATACTTAATGTCTTTGATGATTTGTGCAACTTGTTCTTTCTTTGTGCCCTTGATCACATTGTTGGCACGTTCTTCTTGGTTGGCAGCAATGAAATCTGGGTCATAGATTCCAGGGAGTGGAACCATGGATTCCATATAAGGCCTCAACTGCTTCTGCAAATCGATGTCAAACACCTTGGCCCTACCCATCGCATCAGCCAGGTTCATGTCACTGATATCCCATCCCCCAAACACAATGTCGTCAGGGTTAACCTGCCAAAACATTCAAAGAGCACCCATAAACTAAATTTATTAGCTAGCAAAATTCAAAAACACCTTAACTACAAGAAGTGGTTACATATAAAAAACTTCAACCCAAGACTAAATCTGATAAATCAAATAAAACGCTGAATCTTAATAATCATGACAGAATACCATTGGAAGAAGGCTCTTGAATGGAGCATAGATCTCCTCTCCCTGGAAGGACCCAACTCGGATGGCAGAAGCTTGGGTGAGGGAACCAAAATAATTGGCTTGTTGAATCTTGTCCTTTGTTGCCCATGAAATGCCCCTGCGGATCATAGAAAGCAAAATGACCCATTAATGTTAGCATGCAAAGGCTCCTCTTATATCTATACCAAAAGCCAAAGGCTAAGAAGAGAAACTAACTCTCTGTTTGCAATAACACCACCGGTGAGGGTTGAACCGTTGTTTCCACCCCACCCCACAAGCATTACCCTGACAATTGATCAACATGCAAATGAATCAGAAAATGAGAAATGAAAAATAAATAAATAAAAATTGAGTGAGGGTTTGGATCTAGCAATAAGAAAAGGAGATTGATTTGAGAGCTAACCCCAATTTAGGGACATGGGTGTTGGTTTTAAATTCATATTTGACGGATTTGGGTTTGACAATCCACTGATAGGTGCCGTTCCTGTTCTCGTGAACAAGCTCGGTGGTTTCGTAATTATAGACGGACTGAATCTCGGTCTCGGTGTACTTCACATTAGGACTCTCAACCTTAAAATTCTCAATGAACATTTTTACCAGAGATTAAGAATGAAAAAAACGAAGAAGAGGAAATGAAGAAGAATCAAACAAAAGGGTAGGCCCTATTGCGGTGCACACCGAGAAGAAAGGTAGAAAGATTTGTATGAAAAGTTAGAGGGTGGCATGAATATAAGGGAAGTGGTTCCTATATATAGAGAAAGCGTGAACCTCGCTTGTACTTGACACAGTTTTTAGTATCTCTCAGACCAAAACACTCCCTTTCTCCTTCACTGTTACCTGTCCACTATTATTCCTTTTTTATTTTCATTGCATTATTTATTTTAATTTATCTTAATATATATATATATATATTTATATTTATATTTACATAATATTATTTTATTCTTTATTTTATTTTTTTATAAGTTATAATTATTTTGTCATTTAATAAATCATTTTAGCTGATCCTAGATATATCATTTCTTCTTGTTACTAGTATATAGTAGAAGTGATGAGGGACAATTAATGATTAGAAACTGCCATTGCCTGAGAGAGAGATGATTCCATGTAACACTGTCATAACATAATCAAGAAAATCCTGTGGGAGATTACACCCCTTCACCAAGGTATAAAAGTTCATTTACACCCCTGTTTATACTCCTTCACCAACTATAAAGTCATTTGCAGCCATTTAATTGATTATTAATATTGGATAATCAATTAAAAGACAATTTGGAATTATTATTATTATTATTGTATATTAATCAATATATGAGATAAAAAAAAATGAAACTATGAGTTGTTTCAGTATGATACTTTATTTATAATATAAATTAAAAATGATTGAAAAAATAGTTAAAGAATGAGGGTAAAATATGGAAGGAAGAGATTTGTGTTTAGAGAGAGAAGGGAATAGAGTGAAACATTGGTTGGGACCACTTCCTAGCGTTGTGTTTCTGAAACCAGATTCTCGAAAATTGGGGACACTCCCCGAATCTTAACCATTATTTTTACGTTCCAATTCAAGTCCCGTTCCTATATTGCACAATTATTTAATACGGACACGTGCCATTATTATAATAAGCTGCTCAAGCTGACCAGACAAATCTCCAACACAACAAAAAACACATAATTATTTCACTTTTAAGGTATATTATATATATATATATATATTATTTGTAATTTTTATTTTAATTTATAAATAGTTTTATCTTGATCCTTCTTAGGGTTTATCCAAACTAAATTATTTTATTTTTCTCAAGTTGTTTTTCAATAAAAATATGACATCAAAATTTTAATTTTCCAAATGAGATTCGTATCCACATTATGTAAGTAAAGTCGTGACCAAAACATACAGTTTTAATTACTTTTCTTTTCAAGTTAAAAATTGTCAACTGACAAAATTAATTTGAGAATTTTCAAAATCAAAACATTCCACTGACATTTTTATTATGTATATTCTCCACTTAGTTTTTAACTAATGTTATTTATGATAGTTATTTCAAATATTTTATTAATATGGTAGTATTTTTTTATAATTTACATGATTAGAAATCAAATAGTTATTGAAATTAAATTTTAATTATATCAATCCTTAATTTATGTAGAATAATAATTATATGGTTTATTTTAATTTTAACTGCAAATGTATAATTTATTTTATTAATTTAGTAAATAATTATATAATTTATTTTTAAATTAATATAAAGTTGATGATCTCTGTATAATTATTTGCTAATTACTTAAGGGTTATGATAGTTAAATTTTGATTTTTGTAAAATAATGACTTTTTATATGAAAATGTGAAAAATTAATGTTTTTTATTTTAGATATTTAATAATTTAAATTTTAATAAATATTTATTAATTAATTAAATTTGCAGCTAAAATTAAAATAAACTATATAATTATTATATATAATAAAAACGTTAATGTTTTGATTTAGGAAATTTTCAAACTCATTTTGTCAGTTGACAATTTTAATTTGAAAAGGAAAAAAGTTTAAAAAGAATTTGTTCAACACCAGCATGCTCCTATAACGAATTTCATTTAAAAGATTAAAATTGTGATGTGAATTTCATTTGAAAATTTATTGATGTGATTTTTTTTAATAATTTGAGTAACATAAAATAAAAAATCACGTATGTTGTAGAAAACTAATTTTATTTAAATCTATTAGTTTTGATAATTTATAAAAGAAAATATAGTAAGAAAAAAGCTTAAGTTTAATTAAATTTGAATCCAACATAACTAATCCTGTAGAACTGAAATTGAATATTTTAAAATTTATATTCAACTATTTAATTTATCAATTTAGTTAAATTTAATTAATAATTAATATGATAGACGATATAAATTTATATAACTTATTACTAAATTTTATTAAAATAATATAATATAATATTAAAATAATATAATATAATATAATATTAAAATAAAATTATATATTTATAAATATTAAAATATAAATTCGTTATATTTTATATGAAACTTTTTTTATATGAAACCCAACCATAATTATTCATTTACCCGGTTCAACTCACTGTATTGCTTACTTTTTCTTTTTTTCTTAGGATTCTCCTCTCTTTATTATTCCAAAAAAAAACTACAGCAGATAAATGTGTCAGATTTATTTCCGAACAGACTAACATTATCAGATAAAGTTAAAAAAACAACTGTACTTTCAATTACTTGTCTGATTTGTTCTCTTGTTGGTTCATTTAAGTATAGTACTGCAAATACGACATAGAATCACCAAAGTTTAGTATCATACCAATATATCCAAATTCAGTTTGTGTTTGGAAATTTGTTAGCCACTAATTTGGAACAGTAATCAAGCTCAAGTTTATTTAATTTTCCAAACTCAGATCATTCTCAGGCAATCACGGTTTGATACGTTCAGTTACTTAACATTATCCGGTATTATATTTTAATTAAAATTAAATTTAAATTTAAATACATAACGTCATTAAAAATAATAAATGATTATGTTATACTTGTCACTTGTAACCCTGATTCATATAATCCTTTGTTTGGTAAGTACACAAATTAGTAAAAGAGAAAATAAAGAATCGAGAACAAAAGAGAAAGAAAAGAAGAGTTTATTTGATTTCTCACGAGTGTTTCTTATTTTATATTTAAGGTATGGTCCAGTGGTATTAACTCCTAAGAAGACACATATATTATTAATTATGAAAAGAATTTAGTATCAAAAAATTTTACACATGTCTCATTCATGAATTCATAGTTTTTCTGTCTACTGTGTTCTAGTACCCATCCATATCCAAAAGAAACATAGAGGGTACATGTGATGTGTGATAATAAGGACAATAAATTAAGCTTAGGTGTTCATAGCATGGGACCCAAAAGTGTCAGAACCATGGGACTCATCAAAGTCACGAGACTTTGCCATGATGTCACCGCATCATGCTTATGTCGTTTCTCTGTCACCAATTACCAACCCTCTCATCAAAACCTATAAATTCATATCATAAAAAAAATTAGCTTAATTTAACTTCATGAAATAATATTTATTTCTAATTATATATTATAAAATAATTTTTTTTTAACATAAAGAACTCTAAATTTTGTTTATATAGAAGTCGAATTAAAATTGACATTTGCTTGATGTAAAGTACAAATCATGAACGATACTAGTCTATAAAGTTCTCCTTTATGGACCTTTTGCAAATAACTATGTACTTCTTTTAATTTTCATTATTTGACTCTCCTCACGAAATCATAAAAGATAGAGTATGTTTCGGGAAAGTTCTCTTAATTAAATCTTTGATGTGATTTAGAAACACTGAGTCTAATTACAATTTCATCCAAATTATTTTATTTTGACTTCCTCAGTAGAATTTAAAATATGGATAAATAAAATTAACACTTCAACTTCAATTTTACAGGTACACATCACGTACAATAATGTAAATTATAATCATCACACACGTGTTTCTCTCTATATACAAAGTGAAATAAATAATATTTAATATCTATTTGGAATAGTACATGGATAAATTACCTGTAGAAATATTACTTTAAACAGAGATCTCAATCGTAATTAATAACTTAAAATCAGTTATATTAAACTCTAAAACAAAGAAAGAAGTATTGTACACTTGAACTCTAGATGGGTACATTCTTCTTGTTTTCAACAAATGTACACTTGAAAATTAAAGATTGAACTTTAGGTGAATTTTTTGAATCAATTATAATTTATTGAAGTTATTAATTTTTTCCTAGAACTTTGAACTTTAGGAATTGAAAAATTAAATTATGTGAATTTTTTCTAATGTCTGGGTTTTATTTTAACAGCTAAAATTTTAACAAAAAACGTGTTTAATTTATTTTAAATTAATATGTTGTAATTAAATTTCAAATAATTTTTTAATACTGTTTCCATATCTATAAGATAATGATTTCATAATTACACATGTTTTCAATTTTAATTAATATTCATTAAGAACCGAGTTTGACAAAGATACACATATTTAGAATTTATTAGAAGGGCAGCAAAAGTTTATTTTCTAAAAGTAGAGGGAAAGGTTTGTGATATATGCACCACTAATTTGATTTGCGATGCATGCCATTGATGCTTTGTTCTTCTTTTTCCATTTTTTTAAGCAAACAAAGTTGGTGCCTTCTGAACCGCAAATACAAAAGTGTGTCTCCTTCCACAAAAAATAAAAGTTTTCTGGGCACAAATAGAAGCCACCACTCTTTTTTTCTTTTTCTTTCATTTTTATATTCTTTTCTGTGTTATGATCTAGTAAGCAAGCATCATTCTCCTACCACAATTATTTCTTCTCACTCATGTACTATATTTTACGTATTCAAGTGGTTTTTGAGTTGTTCAGGAAGTACTTTTGTGATTTAAAAACTATTTTTATCATTTTAACTGTTAAAATTAAGAGTTTTTATTAGTAAGTCAAGTCTATACACCTTTTTTTTTTTATAATTTGCTAATAGATTTAGTAAGATTTTTAAAATTTTTATAAAAAAAAAGTCAACCATAAACTTTCATAACTAAACTGCTTCCAAGTTCCAAAACTAAATTGAACTTAGATGGAAAATGTGAAGTGTTTGCAATGAGTTGCAAATGAAGCAGTGTATACATACTACAAGAAGTTTAGATTAATGAGTTAATTTAGATAAGAAGTAGCGATCACATCAGAGATTTTGAGCACTGCATATCATTGGCCTAAATTGGCAACATTTTTTGGATGCTTTCAGGTCTTAAAATTTCATGAGAGATGATAATGATGAAGAAAGCTTACACAAAAGCAGAGGCAACAAAGGATGATTTGCGTAGGTTACTGGATCACTGCCAAATAAAACAAAGAAACAAACAATAGTGGATTCAAATATTTTGAACATCGGAGATCAACAAGGAAACAGATTTTTTAAAGCAATGGAAATGACATTTCACCTGTTTAACCAATACAATGCTTCTAAAAACTGCACAATAAATTATCTCTTGTAAGTACTCATGCATGTGACTACACCAGTACTTTTTTTTTTTTTTTAAATTACGAATAAAGTAGTAGCTGTATATGAACTACCCAGAAGATGCTGAGTCAGGTTTTCTCAGAAGTGGAAAAACATGAGGATTAAGATGATTAACACGCTATTAATCACTGTGATCAATTTAACAGAGCAATGGTATCACCAACTAGGAGAACAAAATGCATTCCAAAAGGAAAATTTCAAACATTGAGACCAGAATCACATGGTGTAACGTAATAAGTTGATTTTCCTATAAATTCACACAAGTGCAAGTGAGTACTAGCTAAAGGAAACAGTGAAACAAAACTAACTTATAATTGGAAAGTTTAGTTTGTTGAGAAAGAAAAAATGCAAGGATTTTGTTGCTTAATTATACAGATGATGTTTCTATGTCAGAGAAACAGTAATATTATAGAGATGGTCCTTAATTATAAACAATGGATGCTAGTGGTTTAATACATGTGACTCATAATGAAGTTCTGAATTCACTGCTTCAATTATTTGGCTTTTCTACCAACTCTGTGCTTCAATTATTTGGCTTCAATTATGCACAGTGTTCAGACTTTAAGTAAAATTTTGTGTATTGCGCATAAAGCAACGGTGCATGCTTCAATTATATACTTTGATGTTATCAAATATACTCTTGGATTGGGCTTTAATGGAGTGTAAAAGATAGAAAAAAAAAAGTCATTTTATTTGTAGTGATGTTATTTACAATATATTTTTCTTAGCTTAATTACAGTTTTTGGTACATCGAATGAATTTGGATTGAATTGGTGACTCATCAAAATTTGTTGTTAATTGGGTTTTGCCTTATTCATGGTCACTTATTTCGGCCGAAATGTCTTTGTGGTTGTAGAACTTAATCAAAGATATTGATAGATACACGTAATTATTAGGTACTCAATTAATAAATATTTTAATAGAGAAATACTATGAAATAGAGAAGATAGAAATAGTGAAAATTTTAGTACAAATTATCGATAAATTTAATTAGATGGATAAGATTGGCTTGAGTTTAAACACGAAGAAGCTTAATTAATTATTGTCTTTGTGTTTTCTGGAAACGAAGGACTGAATGATCTATGGGCTATTAAGGTCCAGAAGAGAGTAATCCGCGGTGATAGGACATTGTTGGGCCGAGATAGCTTATTGGGCTGAAATGATTAATCCGATAGTAGCCACTATTTTTAGAGGCTGTTGCTGTTTCTTGCTCCCTATCAATATTCTTCCTGCACCCCATTATAGTTTTAGGAAAAAAAAAATGGAATAGGTGGAGTCCAGATTCTTTACTAGTTTTTTTTTTTTTGTTATTCTCTGCTGAGCATTAAAAATACACTATATTGATATTTTAAATATCTTTTTAATATATTTTAAAATGTCAAAATTAGTGGTAATCAGTGTATTATGAAGGCACAGTATAGAGGTATTGAGGAATAGCACAAAAAAAGAAAACCAACAGAGAATCCAAATTTAAATAGGTGTGGGTGAATGTTTTCTGGAAAAGTGGGTGACTGCCTTTCCAAGTGGATTTTAATTATTTTTAAGAGAATCATTGTAGGGACGAGAAAAATAAAGAATAATTGTTATCTTCTTTATAATTTGCATAAAACAAAAATAAATTATACCCTCTGTTTCACAATAAGTAGGGTATAAGAAATAAATTTCATTCAAATTTGTTAATATAAATATCATTTATCATTTTCACTTACACTTCTAATAATTAGAATGATGAACAATATAAACTACAAATGGATTATTGATAAAAGTTTAGCTTCATAAATTTCTTGCTATCTACATATATTTTTATTTTATTTTTACTTTTTTTCCATCTCTACGATGGCACTTACTTAACTTTTTTTGTTCCACTAATAAAGAATTTTAAAGTATAACTGAATCTAGTTTTGTGATAGTAGCTATAGAAAAACACAGTAGCATGAGAGAAAGTTGAGAGAATCTGCATAGAGAGGGAAAGTGCGAAGAAAGTAATTAGAGTGGAGGCACATGTTTGCTTGGCTATGAATCCTGTGTCCCACAAATAATGTTCACTAATTAATACCCAACGTTATAGTAAACTAGTAATATTGGGAGATCAAAGCCACACCACAACACAGTTGAACAAATCTCATCTTAATCTCCCTTCATTCTTTTGGGGAATGCATGTGCTGGTTATTGTTCTTTAGAAGGCAAAAACTTCAACTTCTACCAGTACTTAAGCAAATCTTAATCATATAAGGAACGAAATGCACGGAGAAGGAGCATGTGAGAGTAAATACTAGGAGACATGATTCACTTGTTATGGCGCACATGACGCGTGCACCGAAAAACGTATTCAGAAAAGCTCAAGTCTTGGCAGTATAAGAAACTCGCGCATGCTTCTCCTTCCATTACATTCTCACTATTACTTACAGAGTCATGGCAACGAGGGTGCTGTTGTTGATGGCCCTCGCACTCTTTATCTTCCCCGTTGCTACAGCAACATTACATGTCAAAGGTTCCGTTTACTGTGATACTTGCCGTGCTGGATTCGAAACCAATGTCACCTTTTACATTGAAGGTACAATACATCGTTAACAATATAACATTATAGGCTAACATATATTTGCTGTGTAATGATGTTTGTATGTTGCATATGCATGTGACCCTTGTTAATCAGGTGCAAGGGTTGGAATTCAGTGCAAAGAAAGGAAGAGCTTGAAGGTAGCTTTCTACACGGAGGGTGTGACGGATTCGACGGGGACATATCACATCGAGGTTGAAAATGACCATGGCGACCATATTTGCGAATGCATGCTTGTTAAAAGCCCTATTAAATGGTGTAGTACCCCAGATTCTGGGCGTGACAGATCCAGCATAGTCCTAACCCACTACAAAAATGGCATAGTCAACCATCTTCACTACGCTAATGCCATGGGTTACCTCAGGGACCAACCCTTGCCTCAATGCCACAATCTGCTTAAATACTACTTGGCAGACTCCGATTTTTGATCAAAATCTATATCATTTACAAGAACAACTTGTTCTTTGTTTCGTGCATTAATTAATTAACTAAACAAGTTTATTTCTGTTGTTAAGTATTTGTTGACATCGATCGAGCGCCATTAAGTTTTAGTTACTACTTAGTCTTGCTTCATGTTTGTAATTAGGCCACTTAATTTTCGCACTCTAGTGATTGGTTGCTGTATTGTCTCGAGTTTTATTTTACTGGCAATAAAAGCATTTCAACAACAAAAGAAAAAAAGATACAGACAATACATGGTTTCAGGAGAAAGAGTAGTCAATAAAAAATTGTAGGTGTAACATGTTTTTCAGTTTTCCTAATGATTAAGTTTTCTTGAAATAAACTCGTACCAGTGTCTCTCTTTGATTTATCTGTTAATTTTCATTACGGACATAAAGATCTCCCACAAATTTGTCAAAAGATAAATTCACTAAATTGAAATCACGAATACTTTTAATAAACTATTCGTCTAAAAACTTCTTGTTTCTTGTAAATAGGGGTTAACAAAGTGAAGCAGAATATCGATGACAATGAGATTCATAAAATCACACAATTTCCAAGGATTCGCAACCATGCGCCGCAAGTCAATGTCCCATGCATCTATTCACCACCGCCTATGCAATTTTCTTCTTCCGAATCAAATTGTAGTATTTATTAAGATATCTTAATTTTGACCAGTTTATCTTGTTTTGACAATCAAATATGGTAAACTGGAGTATAAATTATGAAACTGCTGAGTTGCAGTAAAACAATTAACTGTAACTAATAAAACTGTCAGAATTTGTTAAAATTTAAGGTAACTTAGAAAACATACTCCCTGTTAGATAATGACACTTTTTCTTGTCACATCAGTAAATTTATTCACTTTTTATGGATTACAATTAACGTGTTGTTATAGTGCAAAGAAATTGGATATCTAGAAGGCATCAACAAGGGTTTTAGTTTTGGTAAGATGGATCTTCCCTAAAAATTTATTGACTTTTTATGAATTACAATTAACGTGTTCGCATGTGTGTTCAGATTGTTGACAACTTATTACACTGAAAAGCTTTTTCAGTAAAAAGAAACAAACACATGGCAAGTAATGCATCTCTCGTCTTATTGATGATAAGAATAACACTCATGATCTCAGTACAAATAAATCAAAAAGCATCAAAACACAAGTTTCTATGGCAGGTCCCAAATTGAGGTTGCATCCTCTTGATCAAAGTCCTGGTTATCTTTCACTAATATCTCCAGTGCAGCTTGCAGTTCAAGATTTTCAACACCATTAAGCCAGTAACAAACGTCATCTTCCAATGTTCCACTCCCACCAGCAGCCTCCAGCACCTTCGCATCATTCTGAATAGCCAAATTCATCCAATCATCTAAACTCGTGATTGGTGATGCTTCATTGGAGAGATAACGATGAAAAGGAACTTGGCTATCCTCTGTGCGGTAGGCACACAGAGCTTCATGGTCCAACCTCATGTTCTTATCCAAAAACCCCATAGACAATAACAAACAATATACCAAACTTGCAATAACAAACAATAACAAACAATATACCACATAATGCAGACAATAACAAACAATATACCAGAGAATGCAGCGGATATAATTTCCCCTAACTTGCAAGAATCTATGAGGAGCAATAATCAAAGAGCAGCAATAATAAACCACCAAAAGCACAAATAAAGGCACCAAGATTTTTAACGTGGAAAACCCCTCAAATCAAGGGTAAAAACCACGAGTCGTCCAGACCAAAGAAATAGCTTCACTATGATCAACAAGAGTACAAAAGAGTCTTAATCAATAGCACAAATTAGTGCCAACACCCAACCAAATAACAAAGCAACAAAGCTTTCAAATAGAGAAGAACAAGAGAGGAAAACCTCTACAAATCACTGCTGCAGTGCGAAATTAATATCTCCCAACTCAGACCTCGTATCAAAGATCCGACCGGTCAGAATGAAGAGCAATGAGTTCCGAACCTGCTGTAAAAATTTCAGCCCGATCCAACGGTGAACGAATCCGCAGCGCCGAATTTACTGCGACAGCTCTATGAAAAACGTGAACAGAATTTTCCCTCTACCTCTCCCTCTATGTGTTAGGGCTTTCAGTGTATTCTAACTCTATTGTTCTGCCTCTCTCTTTATTTTATAGCCTCCTCTCCACTAGGTTTAAGTGAGACATGGGCTTCTCAAATTTTGGGCCTTTTCTCCACATAGGAAGGGAGCCCAATACCCAACAAATCTCCCCCTCACAACTATGTGGAGATAACCGCCAAACCGGCGATCTCACAACAAACTTCAAACTTTCCTCTTGGCAATGCTTTAGTCATCATATCAGCACCATTATCATCTGTATGAACCTTTTTCAACTCCAACAACTTAGCATCCAAAGCATCACGTATCCAATGATACCTCACATCAATATGTTTGGATCTAGAATGAAAAGTTGGATTCTTATCAAGATGGATAGCACTTTGGCTATCAACAAACAATGAATAGTTATCTTGCCTAAAACCAAGCTCCTGCAAGAATTTCTTCAACCATAACACCTCCTTGCATGCTTCAGTAATAGCAATGAACTCTGCTTCTGTAGTAGACAACGCTACACACCTTTGTAGTCTTGATTGCCAAGCCACAGCTCCCCCTGCAAACTTTATCAAATAGCCCGAAGTGGACTTTCTGGAATCAATATCCCCAGCCAAATCTGAGTCTGAGTAACCCATCAAAGTAGGTTTATCACCTCCAAAACAAAGCTTCATATCAACTGTACCATGAAGATACCTCAAAATCCATTTCACAGCATTCCAATGCTCTCTACCTGGGTTTGACAAAAATCGACTAACTGTACCAACAACATGTGCAATATCTGGTCTTGTACACACCATCGCATACATCAAACTGCCCACCGCAGATGCATAAGGAACTCTACTCATATTGGTCTTCTCAACTTCATTTGAAGGACTCTGTTTAACACTCAGTTTAAAATGAGTAGCAAGAGGAGTACTCACAGCTTTAGCATTTTCCATCTGGAATCTCTGCAACACCTTCCTAATGTATTGCTCTTGTGATAGATAAATCTTCTTTTCTCTCCTATCACGTGAGATATGTATGCCAAGAATCCTTTTAGCAGCTCCCAAGTCTTTCATGGCAAAAGACTCGCCAAGTGTCTTCTTTAACCTGTCAATTTTGGAAATATCTTTTCCAACAATAAGCATGTCATCAACATATAATAACAGGATAATAAAGTCATCATTAGAAAAACTTTTAACAAAGACACAATGATCAGAAGTAGTCTTCATGTAACCCTGCTCACACATAAAAGACTCAAACTTCTTATACCACTGCCTTGGAGCCTGCTTCAAACCGTATAGACTCTTCCTTAGTCTACACACATATTCTTCCTTGCCTTTAACAAGAAAACCATCAGGTTGCTTCATGTATATCTCTTCCTCCAAATTACCATGAAGGAAAGCTGTCTTCACATCCATCTGCTCAACCTCCAAATCAAGAGTAGCAGCTAAACTTAGCACAGTTCTGATGGATGACATTTTCACCACAGGTGAGAAAATCTCATTGAAATCAACACCCTTTTTCTGTCTGAAACCTTTCACCACTAATCTGGCCTTGTACCTTGGAAGTGTAGAATTTGAATCTTGTTTCACCCTGAAAATCCACCTAGTTTCCAATGCCCTTTTGCCCTTAGGCAATTTCACCAAGTCGTAAGTGTGATTATCATGCAAAGATTTCATCTCATCTTGCATTGCATCCAGCCACTGTTTCTTCTCTTCACTATCCAAAGCCTCTTCAAAACACTCAGGTTCTCCACCGTCAGTCAAGGTTATGTACTCATCACAGGAATACCTTGTAGAAGGTTGTTTTTGTCTATTAGACCTCCTGAGTTGGACTTGAGGTGATTCAGGTATATCACCAAGATCGTCATCATCATCATGTTCCTCTTGAGCATCATCAATTGGAACCTCTACTCCACTTCCAAACTGTCGATCATCAACATCACCATGTTGCTCATTGTCTTGAGCTTCCGTTTCAACATTCTCCAAATTGTGAGTGGGCAACCTCATCGGATTACCATCAGTGAGATTACTGTCTTTCTCGGGTGTGGTCTTCTTCACCTTATCAATGTCTTCAATGGTCTGATCTTCCATGAATTGTACATCACGGCTTCTAACAAGCTTCTTCTCAACAGGATCATAAAACCTGTAGCCAAATTCATCCTCACCATAGCCAATAAAGATACATTGCCTTGTCTTTTTATCTAACTTGGATCTTTCATCCTTAGGAACATGAACAAATGCCCTGCAACCAAAGACACGCAAATGATCATATCTAACATTCTTACCAAACCAAATTTTGTCTGGCACCTCAATATTCAAAGCAACTGCGGGACTGAGATTAATAACATGCACAGCTGCAAGCAATGCCTCTCCCCAAAAGTGCTTAGGCAACTTTGCTTCTGAAAGCATACATGTAACCCTTTCAGCCAAGGTCCTGTTCATCCTCTCCGCTAGACCATTCAACTGAGGAGTTTTAGGAGGAGTCTTCTCGTGTCTAATACCATGCTGCCTGCAATAAACATCAAAAGGTCCACGGTACTCACCACCATTATCACTACGGATGCATTTCAGCTTCTTACCTGATTGCCTCTCAACCATAGCATGAAATTCCTTGAACTTTTCAAGTACTTGACCTTTCCGCTGAAGAGCATAGACCCATAGCTTCCTGGAACAATCATCAATAAAAGTAACAAAGTAAAGTGCACCACTAAATGACTTTACCTTTAATGGGCCACAAACGTCAGAATGCACCAATTCAAGCAATTCTGACTTCCTTGAGGGAGGATGCTTCTTAAAAGATACTCTGGTTTGTTTACCAGCCATGCAATGAGAACATTTCTCCAATTCTGCATTTCTCAATCCCATAAGCACATCCTTTTTAGCTAAGCAGTTAAGCCCTTTCTCACTTATATGACCAAGCCTCCGGTGCCACAAAGATGCCTCCATATACATAGCATTCACACTGTCTTTAGCAACCAAAGCTTTAGTCCAATACAATTTAGATTGTTTCTCCCCTCTGGCCATAACCAAGTTACCTTTAGTGAGCTTCCATTTACTAGAACCAAAGTGATTGTCATAACCACAATCATCAAGCAACTGCACAGAGATTAAATTAAAACGGACATCCGGAGCATGTTTGACTCCTTTAAGCAACAACTGCACTCCCATGTTGGTTTGCAGGCAAACATCACCAACACCAATCACTTTAGACTCACCATCATTACCCATCTTCAACACTCCAAAATCACCAGAAGTGTAAGATGTGAAGAACTCCTTCCTAGGTGTAACATGCAGTGTAGCACCACTATCAATAATCCACATGCTCTCATCAGATACAAGATTAACGGACTCAAAGTCACGAAGAAGAACAAGATCACCATCTGTAGCAGTAGTGACACGATCATCATCATCATGATCATTCTCTCTCTGTTTGCCCTTCTTGTCTTTGTTCTCCTTTTTCCACTTAAAACAGTATTTCTGAATGTGTCCAGTTTTATGACAAAAATGGCACTCTAAATTCTTGTATCTTGACTTGGACTTGCTCCTACTCTTCTCTCTACCACCTTTATGTTCCTTTTTCTGACTTCTCCCCCTAGCTTCTGTAACAAGCATCTCAGACTGAGATGAAGAACCATGTGCCTTCCTTCTCATCTCTTCATTAAGAGCACCGCTCTTTGCCATCTGAAAAGAAACAACACCATTCGAGGCAGAGTTCGTAATTGAAACCCGAAATACCTCCCAAGACTCTGGTAGAGTATTAAGCAACCATAATCCCATAACTTCGTCATCAAACTTTATGCCCATTCCTGACAATTGATCTAGGAGCCCTTGAAACTCATTTAAGTGATCAGAAATAGAAGAATTCTCCCTGTACCTCAAATTCATCAAGCAATTTAACAAATACAATTTATTATTGCCCGACTTAGAAGCATACAAAGACTCAATCTTCTCCCACAAAGCTCTGGCATGTGTCTCATTAGCAATATGATTATAAACATTATCTTCAACATATTGCCGAATAAAACCACATACCTGTTGGTGCTCAAAGTCCCATTCTTCTTCAGACATAGAATCTGGCTTCTGTGTAGCAAAGACCGGAAGATGCAATTTCTTGACAAATAATAAATCTTTCATCTTGCCCTTCCACAAATGATAATTTGTACCATTCAAAGCAACCATCTTTGCATTTGCCTCCATCATTCAAGCAAGTAAATATAGCCCAACCAAGAGCTCTGATGCCACTCTGATGGGGAAAACAATAACAAACAATATACCAGAGAATGCAGCGGATATAATTTCCCCTAACTTGCAAGAATCTATGAGGAGCAATAATCAAAGAGCAGCAATAATAAACCACCAAAAGCACAAATAAAGGCACCAAGATTTTTAACGTGGAAAACCCCTCAAATCAAGGGTAAAAACCACGAGTCGTCCAGACCAAAGAAATAGCTTCACTATGATCAACAAGAGTACAAAAGAGTCTTAATCAATAGCACAAATTAGTGCCAACACCCAACCAAATAACAAAGCAACAAAGCTTTCAAATAGAGAAGAACAAGAGAGGAAAACCTCTACAAATCACTGCTGCAGTGCGAAATTAATATCTCCCAACTCAGACCTCGTATCAAAGATCCGACCGGTCAGAATGAAGAGCAATGAGTTCCGAACCTGCTGTAAAAATTTCAGCCCGATCCAACGGTGAACGAATCCGCAGCGCCGAATTTACTGCGACAGCTCTATGAAAAACGTGAACAGAATTTTCCCTCTACCTCTCCCTCTATGTGTTAGGGCTTTCAGTGTATTCTAACTCTATTGTTCTGCCTCTCTCTTTATTTTATAGCCTCCTCTCCACTAGGTTTAAGTGAGACATGGGCTTCTCAAATTTTGGGCCTTTTCTCCACATAGGAAGGGAGCCCAATACCCAACATTCTGAATAGCCAAATTCATCCAATCATCTAAACTCGTGATTGGTGATGCTTCATTGGAGAGATAACGATGAAAAGGAACTTGGCTATCCTCTGTGCGGTAGGCACACAGAGCTTCATGGTCCAACCTCATGTTCTTATCCAAAAACCCCATAGACAACTCGCTCTGCGGACACTCAACGTTTTGACATGGATATAGCTTATCATCCTCGCTTGCACTCCCAAAAGAGTACTTCCTCTTCAAAAGTTGAGCAGAGCAAGAAGCTTCTCCTCCCTCTTCATGGTTCTCAACATCTTCCTCTGAGAGAGATATTTTGAGGCACTTATCAGTCATTCCTAGTAAAACCTCTTCTTGGTTCATGACTTTGGACCAAGTTGCACTATCCTTCGCTGTCATCTTATCTTGCAAGGTCTTCGACTGAGTCACCAACCTTCTCAGTTTATCAAAATCAGGTGATATGTGTTTGATAATTGCAGCCAGAACAGAAACTTTCCAGGCCTTTTTCAGGTCATGGGGCTTTCTATAAGGTGGTGGGCCATGTTCTTGGGCCAGAAGGCCCTGCTCACCCCACCAAACCTCCTCCCCAGTGGGCCACCAAGGGGGAGATAAGCCTCTCTCCAGAGGGAACTTTCTCTGTGGAGGGACACAGTGTTGCAGGAGAGCAGATAAGAGAGAACCTAAGGTAGAGTCTTGCAGGTCTTGGAGGAGGTGAATATAAGAAGTTATATCCATCTCATCTTTTTCAAAGAGTGGCAGGTAATTTGATATTGCAGTGGGGGCGCTATGGTCAAAGCGGATTTGGTCCTTCCACCACTCGCGCAAGCTGTCGGAGGAACCAGACACGGGCTTTCCCTTTTCTGGGACGATGCCATAAACAAAACCTTGGGCGTTGCAGACTTCCATGATCTTCACCATGTACTTGAGGACCGAGTCTTGTGCTCTTGACATCTTCTTCCTTCTCGACGCCTCCAATTTTGCTTCCTTGTCTGGCTCTTGTTTCTCACGCTTCTCCTTCAGCTTCTGTAGCAGAATCCTATCCTTCCACATGCGTTTCTTCAGCTGGTCATAGTCGATGCTCTCTTCCTCGTTCTCTTCTTCGGTGATTTCCTCTTGCACCATGTAGGGCGCAATTTCTTCGTTGATCAACACCATTGTTGTTGTTGTTGTTGTTTGAAGTTTGGTTCAGCAGATGAGGTTAATATGAGGGTTGCAGCATTAGCATGGAATGCTGGAGGGGAATTTATAGGCATAGATATATGGCGGTGGTGGGAGGGAAAGGGAATTGGATTAAGGTTATGGGAAGAAAAGTCAAGAATATTAATAAATGAGAAAAAGGGTGGCATTACCAAGATGAAGGTGAATGATAAAGTGTGGCCAGTGATCTAAAGAAAAGGTGGAAGTGCTGCCGTGTGTCCAGAGAAGGCATGGGTAGTTTTGCTGCATGGCTTCTGAGTTTTCAACAACACTGCTTGTGACACATAGGACCTTGTCTCTCACCAAGTAGCATGATGTCAATGTGTGGTTTGGTTATTTTAATCTATACAACTCTAACACCATTTTCCTTTTCGGTTTGGGCTTATGACCTCTTGTTTGATGAAAGGACAAAAGTTATATTTTGAGACTCACGAAGGCCCGTTTTTTTGTCAAGTGGTCCACGTTTTTCATTTTTATTTCGCACATGTTAGTCAAAAATCAGATTCCAACATCTTATGTATCGTTGAAACAGTTGATTTAGTATTTTTGTTTGTAGCATATTTTTTTTCTATTTACTGAAATTTATATCAAGCATAGCATCCTCCTATCCCCGTCTTTTACTCTTTACTATTGCGATCCTATTTGCATGGTGTAAACAAAGAAAGTTCAGTCTTTCATTGAATTTTTCAGTGGGTTTGAAAGGTTTTGTTCATTAATTTGTAGGCTTAATTGTAGTAATGATGAGGTGGATACAAAAAGAGATGATCACAAATTTTTGAAACAGAGAGTTTAGTCTTTTTTAACAGAAAGAAGAATTCTCTTTTATACTTGTATTTTTTGGGTGATTGAGTTTTGCATATCTGAGTCTAATGTCAAAGTCTTTTTTCTCCATTTGGATTCTCATTTATTACGCTCTGAATCTGGTCCACAAAACAAATCTCGTAGTCACACTGATGGTGAACGACCCAACGATGTAATGCCCTTTAATCCCTTAATCTGCGATACACCCATCCCTAAACTTGCTTGTTTATATATTTTAAATGAAAAATGATTTTTTAAAAATTAAAATTTGGCAGTTTTTTCGAGATGACATTTTCTAAATAAAATCATACCTGAAACCATATCAGAATTTATGTTGAAGAAATTTTATTCTCTAGGGATTATCTCATTATATTTCCTTTAGATATACCAATACTAATTAATTCATATAAAACATCATCATATCACTTCTAATTTAAAATCTTAAATTTTTTTAATGTAATTTTCATTTCTAATCCAATAATGAACTTTCAATTCATAAATTTTTAACAAATTTTTCCGTATATTCACTATTATTTTCCTTGAAAATAGCAATACAACACCAAAATTGGGATTCTCAATACCAATATTACATTTAGTATAACAAAATCCTGCGTAAGAATGGCAACGGGGCGAGTTTCGCTATCTCATGTCCAATTCTGTAAAAAAATTCATCACCATTTTCATACCCAAACTCAACGGGTATCAAAGTTTTATATCATTCTCATTCCTACTGGATAACGAGTATAATCTCGTACCCATATCCATACCCGTTTCCCTACTACTTCAATATAAATTTTAATTAATTTTTATAAAATAATAAAAAGTTACGGTAAATGAAACATAATATTATCAAATATTAAATATTAGGAGAATGGTTGTTTCTTAGATATCAAATACTTTGAAATAAATTATAATTGTTTATATTTTATATTAGAATACCAAATAAAATTTCATGAAAACTAAAACATTTATTAAATTTGCAAACTGCAAACCATTAATAAAATTTGAAAATATTTTTAAAAAATTTTGAAGGAAAACAAATATTCAAATTAAAATATATTTTAAATATTTGTTTACATCAATTTTTTAAATTCTAATGAATCTCTTTTTTTTATACACTAATAAAAATGATAATACTTCACTTAATCAAAATGACGCAAATAACAAATAATAAACATAATAATAAAATTTTAATATGATATTGTATCTTTTGAATTCCAATATATGTTGGATGGTGATAAAAAAAATATTCATGGCAAATTACATTAAATTTTGATATTGTAGTAAATAAAAGTTATTTATACAATAATTGTGAAAAAATTACACTATGATTGATGTAATGAGTTAGAAAATAAAAAATAATTAGATAAAATATATTGAAATAGTATTTTACATGATGAAAATAAAAAACAAATAAAAATATTAAAAAATTAACAAATTAACAAATATGTGTCTTAGAAACAATTTGAGAAACTATTGAAAGAAATTGCACAAAGAAAAATAAATGTATAATTAAGGGTATGATAAGATGAAAAATACCTTAGACATCTAAGAACACTTTTCAAATATCAACATATATACTCAATGATTGATAAATAATTATTTTAGCGAAACAAAAGAGTTTTTCAAATAAAACAAAAATTAATAAAAATAAGTAAAGAATTTTTTTTTATATTACCTAGTAAATGAAAGGTTTATGCTATAAAACACTTAAATTGAGAGTATTAAACATACTCATGTGAAAGAAAAATATACAATAAATAAAAATATTAAAAAATAATAGAAATATTCAAATATGAGACATAATTTTTTTTTTAATTAAGATACATCATTTTAACATAATTACATAAATGTTATGATAAGATAAAAAATATATTGGAGATGCTAATGAATTTCATGACAAACCAAATAATTAGAAGAAATAAAAAATTGAATATATATATATATATATAGGGTTACTTAATTAATTGTGAATATTTTAATAATTTAAATTATGACGGAGATATGGCGGAGACGAGTATTATGGTGGAGATATGTACATCCCTATAACCATCTCCACACCCAATTGAAACAGTCGGAGATTTTCCATACTCATACTCATACCCATATCCATACTCATACTCATATCCATACTTATATCCAGTCAATACAGGAATTCCCTGTCAAAATACTTACGGGACATATTTATTTGTCATCTCTATGTAAGAGTTGTCATAAACATTATGCTCGTTTAATGACCGTTACTATTGACTAAAATAATACTATGGACAATTATGAACATGATTATTGACATTAAAGTATTTCCAACCATGCTTATTCCAAATAATCATGAGAGTCTCCAAACCTATGAGTAGACCCTATCCTCCAGATTTATAGTTCAAATTTTCATTTATTTTCATATTTTTTATTCTTTCATATACATATATATATATATATATATATATATATATATGATTGTTTGATTATCATATTAATAAATATAAAATTCTGGAATAAAACGTATTATTTTAAATTTGAATTTTACATAATTGTTTTTTTTTTTTTGCTATTTTAAAATCTTACCCTAAAGCTGGAGGGGCCTGGATGAAAATGTTATGGGAGAGATCCAATCCTTGGGTTTGGGTCAAGGAAAACTTATTTAGCCCATTTCACTATATTACACGTTAGGCAATTGCTTCAGTACATTAAAATTTCTCGTTGCACCTTATCAAAAGTTCTCGGAAAATTATTTCCGTAATAGGAATGGTAGGGTTGTCTTCCAGAAAAAAAGATTTCATATTCATTTAATGTGTTCGAGAGAATGATAGAGTGTTGGAGAAAAAATTTATATCTTGCCTTGAAATAATCTCAGGTCTACACAAAAATCTAAATTATTAAATACGTTTTTAACTTCGTTTGTTTATAAATTTAGACAGTTAATATTCTCATTAACCATTTAATTTATTCATTAATACTTTTTCTGTTATTGTTACACTCTCTATATCCTTTTAAGCTAAATCGAAATGAGAAACACAAAAGTTTAAACTTGATTACTGATAATCATAAAACAATAATTTTATTTCAATAATATATTATTTTTATTTATTAAGTATTAAGTATTATAAAAAAATTACATTCAAAATAAACTTAAAGTTTGCGCATACTTAATTTATCTGGTATTTTTTTCAAATGTGACTTTAACAGATTGACATATGACCAGAAAAAGACAAGTGACATTATTTATTGTTTTTTACCAAAACAATTATTTTATTTTATTCGTTGGAATTTGCTTCGCCAACTACAAATTGCGAAAGGGTGGCAAAGACTCTTGCCGACAATCTTAAATTCTACTCTTTTTGATTTGTTTGTTCTAAAAGATAACATACAAAATTAAAATATGATCAATATCTTCTTTTTTATAATTGGGAAACCATGTCTCTGCATTATATAACAATAAAAGTTAAAACTGAAAACAGAGGGAGAAAATCAAATAACACATCTAAGTTAAAGGGTAAAACTTCAATTGCGATGTAGAGTTAAAGAATAAATGTGTTTTTTCTTCTGACATTATTGGATTCTTATGTCTTTGTGCATTCTCCTTCTCCTGCTTTTTCTATCTTAATCAAGATGAACTGGAATGAATTACAAGATGTAATGTAAACAATGACACACAACACAAGACATTATGGCATTATCATTATTCAATAGATGTTGCACTAAGAACTATATAGATTCCTTTCACACACTACTATTAATTATTTGTTTGTGTTAGTTTCTTCGCCGCCCTTTTCATACCTGCACTCTTCTCCACTCAGCCTCTTCTCCAAAATCTTTGTGCCCTTCACCTTTTTATCCTTTTTTTGTAATAAAAATTTGGACTTTTGGACGCTGCATTTGATCACTTAACCCACTCACTCCTTCCTTCTCCTTCACTTCTAAACAAAGTTAAACCGTTACCTCCTCTGCTTTTGTCTCATCCCACTCAAAATCAACCCAACATTTTATTTTATAATATAATAATACGTACATCATCAACATTTACCTTTGTTTTCGCTACCTGGGTCCAAGGTTCTTGTCTAGTCCACTTTTTCTCCCCACCAACTGGATTTGAAGGAGAGTTCTTCCCGCTGCAGTGACATTGTACCACTCTGTGATCCACAAACAAGGGAAGTTGTTGTTGGTCAGAACAGAATTCACAAGTAAAACAGTATATGGTGAAGGGATTTCTGCAGTGCTTGAATCCTGCAAGATATCCCTCGTTGATTAATGATAAAAAGGTGTGTATAAGTGGGGGAGGAGCGCAGTTGTTGAAATGAAAATAGGTTGTGTGAACTCCAAAACTGAAAAAGATGGAGCCTTGCGTCTTTGCAAGGAACGAAAGATGTTGATCAAGGTGGCTATTGATTCCAGACATGCTTTTGCTGCAGCACACTTATCTTACATTCAATCTCTTCGAAACATTGGCGTTGCTCTTCGTCGATACGCTGAGGCAGAGATGCTGTTAGAGTCATCCCTTTCGATTTCAGATCACACACCATCTCTATCTACTTACCCTTCTCCATCTCCATCAGAGTCGCCATTGAACAATGAGAGTCACCATCACGTGAGTTACATGAAGACAGGTGGCAGTGAAGCTGTAAATGTCATGATCGATCCCCACGCTGAAAACCTTTGGGTCGATGAAGCCATTGAGAGTGATGCCTCTTGGGATTTCTTTGATGCTGCTGATAGTGCTAAGAGTTCTGAGTTTACGGTGCATGCTAGTCACTACAAGGATGAAGAAGAAACTGGTTCGTTCTTGGAAAATGACTATTGCAATTTGCCTGTGGAATGTTGTAGACAAAAGGGTGATGGAGAAATGAGGAAGTTAGAGTCATCGACTAATGTTGGTGTTGTTGGAAGGTCGAGCTCAAAGAACAGTAAGAATGTAGCTGTGAACACTGAGAGGGAAGATCCTTCTGAGTTCATCAGTCACAGGGCTAAAGATTTTCTTTCTAGCGTGAAGGTTATAAAGCATCGGTTTGTTCGAGCTTCTGAATCTGGTAGGGAGGTCTCGAGGCTATTGGAGGCAAACAAAATAAAGGTTGGATATTCTGAGCCAAAAGGTGCTTCTTACTTGCACTAATCTTGTTTATAGCTACTAAATTTCTTAGTATGAATCGTGCTTTTAATGTCTACAATATAGCTTGCCAAACTCTAAATACTATCCTTTTTATAGTAGGGAAGTCGCCTGCCACGATTTTTCTGGCGACTTTTATGTTTGCTTGCTTCAGTGAAAATGCTATACCTGCTATTTCCCAAGGTATGTTGAAATTCAGTTCTGTTCCTGAATGATTCTTTTGACAAACAATGATTTGTGCTGATTAACTTCTTCTGAAAGGCTAATCAGTTATGAACACTGCATAATCAATGGTTCGATTTTGTCATTTTTCTATGCAAAGTCAATTAAAGATGTAAAATTTAGCAATTTTATATTTACCCTCAAAATGGATGGACTGATATGTGCCTCTGTGTATAGAACCTGCACAAAAGATTATTAGTTGGAAGCGGACAGAATCTTCTCAATCAGCCTCGATGAGAAACCCTTTAGTTAAAACATCAGAGACATATATGGATGATAGTGGAAGTGACTTTGTTGAAGAACCCTGCATGATTTCTGGAAGCCATTCATGCACCCTTGAAAGATTGTATGCATGGGAGAGAAAACTTTATGATGAAGTAAAGGTAATTACACAATCAGCAAAAATCTGCTTCACATCACATGATATCGTAGTGTGCTATTTTACACTACAATCTTCTCTGTTTCCCTTTTATCACTCTTCATAAATCCGTTTTTTTTTTCAAACAGTAGATTTGAAAAGGTTTTCGAGAAGCATTAGATATAGCCGTTATTAACAATTAAGTGGTGGAAAGAAAGGAGTGTATTTGCAAGTATTCGAGAGTGTTCTGGATAATCTTATCTTGTTCTGTTCCTAGAATAAGCAGGTAGGTCTAGATGTCTGAATAACATTAACATTTTGTGTAGTCGCTCCTAATCTGGTTAAATGTATTGCACATCTAATTTTTCTGGTTTATATTCCTTATCTTATACTTGTGACTAAAGTGGCAATGGTGTCGTTTGTATGTAGGCAGGTGAATTCATAAGGAAGAAGTTTGATCGAAAATGTGATCAACTAAGGCATCAATTTGCAAAAGATGAAAGCAGCAGAGTGATTGACAAAACACGATCCATTGTGAAGGATCTGCATTCTCAGATAATAGTAGCTATTTATTCTGCAGATTTAATATCTAAACGAATTGAGATGATAAGAGATGAAGAATTGTTCCCACAACTTCTGGAATTTACTCAAGGGTAAGTCACAACTTTTTGATTTCGCTGAACCTTTAGCAGCATTGATAATTGTGTTAATTTGTACTAGTACTGGTTTATGGAAATTTGACAGTGCAGGTTGATGAGGATGTGGAAGGGTATGGTTGAATGCCATCATGCACAATACATTACTATGTCATTGGCTTATAATTCAAGGAGCTCAACGAGGGGCTTGGAAGGAGATAGAAGAAGAGAGATAATGGGTGAGGTACTAAAAGAACTTGAGTGCTTTGGTTTAAGCTTGCATAACTGGATCAATAGCCACACTTCATACATTGAATCTCTCAATGGATGGCTACAAAACTGTGTATTAGAACCAAGGGAACGTTCCAAGAACAGAAAGCCTTTCTCCCCTCGTCGTGCTTTGGCCCCACCAATATTTGTTCTCTCCCGAGATTGGTGTGCTGGGATTAAGGCTTTGCCCTATGAGGAACTAAGCCACGCAGTAAAGTGTTTTGTATCTAATTCAGTTGTTGCAAGCACTATTGATGACTCTTCACATTTGTGTTGCATACATGGAAGTTTAACCAAGCTTGTTCATCAACTCACTAAATTTTCTGAGGCATCATTGAAGATGTACGAGGATATCAGACAAAAAGTTGAAGCAGCTCAAACTGCGTATCACGGTTGCAAGTCCTTCAGGACTGCCAAAATTCGATCCTAAAATAGAAACGTCTCTTCCATCTTGCTGAAGATTAGTAGAAAATATGAGACAAAATGAGCAACTTCTTTCCTTTGTTGGTCTTGGTATTTTTTATCAGTTCTTCTTTGGCCATTTTTTCTTCATTCACATGATAAATTATTTATCTTCGCTACTTCAATTTCTTTGATTTTCCTAAAATTCCATAGATAATAACTGTGTTGAAAATGATCAAAGAACCTTAATTTGAAGATGTGACCTTGAGTCTGATACCAATCGTTAGGATGGAGCGTTTATCACTAGGCCAAAAACTATAGCAGTTAATCAGGACGCAACTTCTTTTACTTAAGAGTGTAACACAAGTTCAAGCATCATAATTTATTCGATTGACTCGGTCCACTTAATCTCTGATACCAATTGTTAGAATCGAACGTTTTCCACTAGACCAAAAACTAAGACAGTTAATCAGGACATAACTTCTTTTAGTTAAAAATGTAGAACAAGTCCAAACATCATAATTTATTCGATTATGACTCGATCCACTTAATCTTTATAATGACACAATTAATATCACTTACAAATTCTTGTACTGTGACCTGCATGGACTTAAATGCAATATTCTTTAAAAAGATTATGGCCGTCGCAATCCATCAATTTTCTGTTTTACGATGATCCTATATTTTCTGATCCACATATATAAAACAATAAAGGTAAAACTGAAGTACTGAACTACCATTACTTAGGTCCTGAGAATAAAAATGATCATGATTCAAAAGCTAATTTCTTCATCGTAACCACAGTTAACAACGTTGTAAAAACTGTGAGTTGATGTTGATGAATATCATTTAAATCGTACACGCCGCTTGTACTCGTATTTTGAACACCCCACGCAACTCTTAAATGAATGAAGCCCAGTGTCACATCAAGCATAACGACAGCACAATGACAAAAATAATTCAAATGTAGGACAAATTTAGACTCCGCTCTATTTTGGAATAAGATAACAAACAGAATAAATATGAAAACATAAAAAGGAAAGATGGAATGGGAAGAAAAATAGAAAGAATAAAAAATAGACTAATGGAAATAAAATAGATATATGTTGATAAATTACAAGAATTAAAAAATCTATACGTGTAGGTGTCTTATCTTTGATTAATTCTGGTATGATATTTCTGTCATGACTAAAAAAAATTAAAAAAATTAAAAGTTAATACGTGATATTTATTATTCACCATCTATTAATAATTTAAGCTGCGTTTCTAAAACAAAAAAATTAAATTGACCAAAATTTATAAAAATTAGTACTATTTTAAATAATTCAGAAAAATAAAGACTAAAATGTATGAAAATTGAAACCAATAATATATTTAAGAGTATTATATATAAAAGTATGTAATGTTGATAGATATAAAATAAAAGAAATGGTTTGACATTGAAACACTCCTCTAAATGGTGGCCAATGTGATTGCGTCCAACATCAGCTTTCAGCAAATGCAAAGCTTATCATTGGCGTCAACAATCCTTTTTAATTAAATAAATCCTATAATCTACCTTTAATCAGGATTCACCCATTCTCCATACATCTTAGTGTTTTGCTCCATCGTTGACCTTTATTATAAAATCTACCAAATTTGGTAGACTTCGTAAAGTCTATAATTAGTGCTCCAACTATTATGCACATTTATAAAACATATTTTTAAAACACAATTATAATAAAATGCCTATATCCATTTGTTTTACATATGATTTCCTGGTTTATTGTTTACATCATTAAGAAAAATACATCGGAACTTTGACAATGAAGAATGAAAAAAAAAAAACAGTTTAAAGCTATTTTTAGAATAATTTGATTTGTCTTCTCTATAATAGCCATGTATTGTTTCCTGATTCATATGTTGTTAATTAGGTTTTTCATAATGTAACCAATTGAAGACATTTTTGTAGCACATTCAGTTAGAAAATTAGAAGCACTCAGCACGATTCTGTGACTTGCATCTTACGCAACTTATTGCACACGCACACTGCTTTCAACGTTCATACGTTCAACCTGAGATTAGACTTCGTTTATTTATTTAAATAATGCCCATTATTTTCTTCTTCGTCCCTCATTCATCACAAAAACAAAAATATATTCATCTTATCATATTTCAACGCTCCTCCAACTCATAACCACTTCACAAACCCTACGTTGGATTCACTTTATAGTTAAATAATAAGTAGCTTAAATGGTAAAATACTATTTTATTTCAAGATCAATCTGACCATTATATTTTTATGATTCATTAATAATTATATTCTCTTTTACATTTAAAGAGATTAAATTAAATTTTTCGTTGTGTAAAATGTTACGTTATCCTTTTTCTTCGCATATTTAAGAGCCAAAATGTTTAATTCGAATACCCATACGCTAAATTGTTTTCATTTTCTAAACGTCCCTATAATTCTTTAATTTATTTTCCAAGCATATATAGTCACCCTCATCGTAGGCCTCAACAGAAATAGTGGTTAAAATTAACTTGACCAGTAGACTTCAATTTATGCAATTTATTTAATATTTAACGTTTGTTGGAGATGCAGTGAAACACTCAATCAAATACAATGACAATATAATGCTATTTGTTTTTTATAATGGTAAGAATACTTTCCTTGTGGCGACTCTAGTGGTACACCATAATATACCACTACGACCTACGTATTTCCAGTTCAAATGAAACTTTTCATGTTTCCTCACAGATAATAATAATTAAATTAAAATGAAGGATAAGATGCATATAATTATTAAACTTAGACTGTGCAAAATTTAATTCAGAGAAATAAACTACGCAGATATTTGTATGATTATGATTTAGAGTAAATATTATTAAAAGTCTCATATTAACTACAACGCATTAAATTAATACCATATACTATAATTGTAACAATTTATATGACTGTCAATTTTTATATTTTTTTTTCAAAATTTAACTGTTTCAATAATTTAAAAAGAAAAAATACACGTTTAATAGTATTTCTGAGAAGGAATTTATTTAATAATAAAAAAAACGAAATGGGTTGGTTTTCAGTGTGGCGCCGCATATGACGGTTCCTTCTCCATTTATCTGCACTGTCTATTCAGCAGCACCACCCTGTGGTATGGGCCACATCATAATCAAGTTTCAATACTTCAATAATAATAAACAAATAAATACCAGTACAACGTATTATCCCCACCTTTTCACCACTAATGTATTATAATATTGAAATCGATTATTTATAAAGAAAATTATTATTTTTTATTATAAATAAAACTGGTTTCTGTTTTAAAAAAATTTGAAAATAAAATACGTTAACTATAGTATATTATTTCAAAATGAGTTTTTTTTTTTAAAATACAATTTAATTTCGATATATCACTTCAAATTAAGTATATTTGACGTTGTTGTTGAATTATTTTTTTCTTCACATAGATGGAGAGCGAAGGTGTAACGTCTTATACTTTGAATAAAATCGTAATTGATGACAAACAGTGACAATAATAATAACATTATGATACCAAAAAAATTTAGTATTGATAATGACAAAAACGATAATATTAATAAAGTGATAATGTGGTGAAATAAAGACAAAATTTTAAATAAGTCTAATAGGGGTAGTCGTGATTGATATAACAATCCTAGTATCATGAGTTCTAAGGAGTTTTAGTTATTATAATAGGATAATGGTTGGTAACTAAAACAGAAATTATAAAAGTTGTGTAAGATTGAGAAAAAAAAAACAGATAATAAGTATAAAAATGTGATAATAATTTTAATAGAAAAATCTCCTGTTGTATGCGGGCAAATATGGACCCTGAACTAATTTTCATTTATAGTTAAAAAAAAAAAAAGTAGAGTGGAGATTGAAAATGTAAGCGTTTTGGATAGGGCCAATCCCATTAGAGAGTAGAAAGGACAAAAACCCTAATAAATAATACTAAAAGTTGACATTTCGAGGGTGCTACATACCACATGTTTCAGCTAACCTTAGCCCAATAATACACGGCCACGTGTAAAACAGCGCTATTCGGTGGAGGTGATATGTGTGTCCATGCTCATGTGATGCCGTGGACACGTGGCAGTCTTCCATAGGATGACCTTCATCGCAGAAAGGAATCATTGAAGTTGACGATGCAAGTAATTAGCCCTTAATTAAACAACAAAAGAAGGTTATTAGATTATATTAGATTTGAGAACGCACACCCAACCTGTGGGCGCCAACGATACTATATATAAACCCACAAAACACTCACCAAAGCGCAAGAGTGGAAGTACCAGTGAGATCACCCCAAAATCCGACTCATCCAAAACTTCTCTATCTTCATCGCGGTTTTCATTTTCAACTTCGCAAACTTTTTTATTCACTCCTTTTTCTTTAACAAAGCAAAACACTTCTTCTCTCTGTTTGTATTTTTTTCACTTGTTTCTTATTACAGAGCATGACAACAGTTATGGATATGTACGATAACAGTAGCATCGTGCTATCAGATTTCTTAGACCCATGCAATGATCAAGAGCTTATGAAAGCGCTTGAACCTTTCATGAAAACCGATTCCTCCATAACTTACCCTTCCTTATCTTCTCCAAACTTTTCCTCAGGCTATGACCAAAAGCCTCTAAACCAAGCTAGTTCCTTCAAACTCAACCAACTCACCCCATCTCAAACATTCCAGATTCAAGCCCAAATCCAGGTTACACGAGCCCAGTTCCTCAGCCCAAAGCCCGTTCCCATGAAGCAGGTGGGTGGTGGTCGTGTTGTTTCCAGGCCCACAAAGCTTTACCGTGGGGTGAGGCAGAGGCACTGGGGCAAGTGGGTGGCTGAGATCAGACTCCCCAAGAATCGCACTCGTCTCTGGCTTGGTACATTCGAAACCGCTGAAGAAGCAGCTTTGGCATACGACAACGCAGCGTTCAAACTCAGAGGAGAAAACGCGAGGCTCAACTTCCCTCATCTACGTCACCACGGACCAAGCGTCTACGGTGAGTTTGGGACCTACAAGCCTCTCCCCTCTGCAGTGGACGCCAAGCTCCAAGCCATTTGTCAAAGCTTGGCCGTCACCACACACAAGGAAGAAACAGCAACAACATCGGAGTTTGAGGATGTTAAGGTGGGGATTCAGACAGCATCCTCGCCCTTGACGGATGAATATTCCTCCTCCTCCTCCTCTTCTTCTTCTGCTGGCTCCTCTTCACCTGAATCCGATATCACTTTCTTGGATTTCTCGGATTCTTATGAAGCAATGGACAATCTTGGGTTGGACTTGGAGAAGTACCCTTCTGTGGAGATTGATTGGGCAGCTTTATCTGAGTCATCATAGTTATCACTGTTCTCTCTGTTGAATATTGGTTTAGGGTTTCCGTGCTTTTGTATTTAGGTTTTTTTTTTTGTGCGTCTTGGGCAGCCACTGCAATCAAACTTTTAACTGTTGCAGTTGCTTTAGTGCAGATAGGTGAGTCACAGTGGTCATGGTTTTCTTGGTCCGCTGGTGTTTTTTTATTCCTTGCGTGACCAGGGGAGCTTCTACTTCTCTTGTGTACTTCTTTCTTCTTCCAATGTAATTTAAGTTAAGTACCTTAGTAATACAAGATTTCGAACTTATTGTAAATTTACGATTTAAATGGTTTAGTTTTTTTTTTTCGTGATTTTCTTCTGAACTCTGGACGTAGTTTATCTGCATTTTCAATATACTGTCATAAATGATCGTTATATAACACCAATAAAACATCAATCTTATCTTGATGTTCAACTTTTTTATTTTTAAACGATGTGGAACTTAGAACCTGGACGGTAAGTGCAGCTAAATCCACTTACGTTATATAGTTAAAAACATCTTCAAAAACCTTGTAGGCCTCTTATGGTATGGTTTCAATGTCGAGAAAGTTAATGCGGTTGAAGTGAAAAATCATGTAATTTGTGAACGGGTATGGATTACACAAGTTGTAAAACGTGATCAGATAAGAGTTTCGTATATTGACAGACACTGATATAAAATAAATAAATAAATAAATTGACAAATGTTGACGCAACATGCAGAGGTATTTGTGGGTAGGTATTAAACAGTTCCAAAAGTGCTTACAGAGAATCCACATTGCCAAAGGTACTTCTACAAAACTTAGACGAGTCAATAGTCTATTTCGGACAAATTAACAAATTCTCTTCATGTTCATACACTAATTTTCAATCGATGATTAAACTAATTCAAATTTAAAAGTGTATTTTAGTATACTTTCGAAATTTTTTAAATCATGGTAGAGAATTCTAACCTCTGTTATAAATGAACTACTTTTTTTCTTGAATTGGACATGTTTTCTTTGAATATATTAGTCGCATGCAGGGAAAATTGTAAAATATAGTGTGAAGAAGAGCGCAAAAAACTATATAACCTTGGGTTTGTGGAGCTAATAGTAATGATAGTTAAGAATCTGTGGAGAAATGAAGAAGATGCGCATAACTTTTGTGTCTTTGTGATCTTGAATTTTGGTTTTTGAGATTGTTGTTGTTCACTTTAGATGTAATTGTTTGTATAAAGATTTTGATTATGGTAGAAAAAGAATGTGAACGAGATCTGAAGTTGCAACTCAAAGATAGTAAGAATTGATTTCGTGAGGAAGGGATAAAGCTATAATCCTCCGCGTTCCTTATTTCCTACTTTACAACCTTTAATTATGTGACTTTGCGGCAACATAAAACAAAAAGTAAATAATCATCAATTTAAATAAAAAAATTAAAAACCCCTTTTATTTTTATAACTATGATTTAATACCTATAAATCTGCAGGATAAATGCTTCCTATATACACTTATTTAAATTAAAATGCTTTAACATAAAATATCATCTAATTTTAAGATAATGTAAACTTTCGGAAAGTTAGAGTGAGTTATCGACTTTAGAATATTGGGTAATCCAGTTAGATTTCACATTCTGACCCAATACATAGCCTGAAATTGTTTGAACACGAAGTTGGGTTTTCTAAAAGAGATTGAAAAGTTAAAAAACAAGACAGGGCCCATAAGCATCGATGGGCTTCCAGAAAAAAAATAACGTCTATGTTTGGTTTATACATGTAAAAATAGGAGCTACTTCACAGAAATGGTTTTTTACCAAACATGTAAAAATAGTAGAAGAGAATTTTAGAGTAAGGAAACTGAGTCTACTGAAAAAGGTTAGTCTCTAAAAATTAACGTTTAAAATTTAATGAAGAAAGTCATCTCTAAAACCCGTGATATTTTGTACAGTAATATGATTTATAATTGTAAAAATATATCCCAATTTTTTCTCAAATTTGCAATCCACGAATTAATGTCTCGGTTTTAAAATTCACATTTTGTATTAAAAATATCGCCTTTCATAACTTCAATGCACTTTTTTTTTTTAATTTAGGCTTATCATATTTTTTGTCTTTTATTTCATTCATAAAATTCAATTTATTTTTTTTTAAATTCATTTTCGTCATTTTCTTTTTGATATTGTGTCAATTGTGTACTTTTAAATTATTTATTGCTTTATATTTTATTTTAAGATAGAATTTTGAAACATTTTTATATTGATTCAATGCATGAAACTTGTTTGATGAGGTTTACATACATTAAAGCTATGGAACAATAACTCCCGAGGATCAAACAGAAAAAGGATCATAAATGTGCTAAAACTCATGTGAAAATTGAGTTCCACAAACCACCAAAAGGAATTTGATATTGATTTTTTCAGTTTCTTCCCCAGGACTCAACTTTCATGTATTCACCATGTTTATGATTCTTTTTAATATCGATGGTGTTTTATAGCTTTTCATGTATGTGAACCCAATAGAATAAGTTTCACTTATTGAATCACTAGAAAAATAATTTAAAATTTATCATAAAACCGATCCAAATTAAAAAAGTATGGACCAAATAAATTTCTTTATCAAACAAAAATTTACACAAGATAAATAAATAAATTTAATTTAAATTTTTATTTAAATATACTTTTAACTACTGAATGAAAATTATTTGAATATTGTTTTTCGAATTTATACCTTACTTTATAATGAGTTCTTACATGAATTCATATTATATGATTTCATGGTTCTCAATAAATTTTATTTAGTGTGTTAGAAAGGGTATTGTTAGAGCTTGTGGTGAGAAAGTGAGTCACCACTCCTAGGTTGAATTAGAGTTTTTAATCGTCAGTTGATTTTGATTCGCTTTACTTAGTCCACCAGATTAGTAGAACAAAGATAAGTATGATGAAATTTGTCCATTAATCCATTTTTTAAATTAAAAATTAAAATAAAAGATAATTTAAAAGATTAATCCTCACAAATTAAATTAAGATTAATTATATTTTTAGTCACTGAAAAGATACAACAACAATGAGACCTGAGTCTAACTATATAAGACACGGGTTGATGAGTCTTTATTCTTATAATATTCTACTTTTTTATTTCTAACCAATGTGAAATTTAGATTCACATTTCAATTTCTAACACTAATAAACAAATGAACTAGATCGACGTATTTTTTAAATCCATAATATTTATAGTATGGCATACCAATTTGACTGGATTGAACCGTTTTACGAACTAACTAAACTAAAACTAAATTGTTTTTTGTATACTTCATTTACATGTATTATCTCTTTGTTTTTACTTGTGTTATCTTCTTTTATATTATATTTTTTGTCTTGATTCCCGTTCTCCCTGAATTATTTTGGCGTGGTTTAGGAGATACCATTATTCTTGATGTGTTTTGGCATGATTCGCCACAAGAATTTGGGTCTGACTGCACTTATGCTGAGCATATATAGGCTTATAGTTCTCAACTAGATTCCATGCATGAATGTCTATGAAATTATGTTTCTCAAAGTCTATAGGTTTATTATGACGTTGGTGAAGGAAAATAGCAGCATTCATAGATGGTTTTGAGAGCAGTGTGTTTTGTACTATTTTATTCCCATTGTAAAAGGATTGAACAAGAAAGGGGATCGAGGGAAAAGGGAGACAGTGATGTTATGAGCTACACCTGAAATTGGCATTGATGCAAGTTCTTGATTAGGACAAATCCAACCTCTCTTATTCTCATTCCACACCCATTCTTCCCAACTCAATTTTCACCATTCGTTTTACTTCAACCTCCAATTTAGCAACTCAAAAGCATGCTATCATAGACTCCTACACTCTTTTCAAAATGGTTGGATTTCATTGCACTTCTAAACCTTAATACGTCAATTGGAGCCAACATCGGTATAAGGATATTTTTTGTGGTTTCGGAATTACTTTTTGGCTTATTACTCATATTCCAACTACTCCTGAAAAAAAAGACTACGAAATTTATGGAATAATGGACCACTACTACATCTATGTCCAAAGCTTCAACCATTTCCCTCAATAATAAATGCTTATATATAAATATAATAACATTTTCAAAACTCATTATTCAATTCTGATTATACAAATGTTTGAAAAATCTTACATATATAATCGTAATTTGGCCGCACTTTTTAGTCGTGTTTATATAAGAAAACATGTAAAATTCATAGAATAATGAGTTTCATGGAAGTAATGATGTAGAAGAAGATCTGGGTGGGTGTGTGAGATGAGATGAGCACTATCATTATTTTACTGACAAATAAATTAAACCAAAGATAAACACGTGCGCCTTTTTTTGGTGTGTACAATAAAATAAAGTCCCGAATTAATCTTTAAGATCATAACTGTTGATTAAATTTTTAAAGTTTTTAATATAAAAATATAGCGATTTTAGCCCTCAGAAAGGCCAAACAATATTCTCTTTCAAATTCCTAAAAAGTTGTGATTGTTTTTTGTATCTTTCCTCTTATATAGGTAATCATCCTAGCTGGATTAACGACCTGCAGAGTCATAAGAAAAAACAAAAGTGGTTTTAAATTACTTTAATGTAAAGAAGAAGAATGGTATCAGAGAAAAAGAAGATCATCAACCACCTCTCGATTCATATATTATAACAATTATATTAAAAAAAATTATATCATATATAAATTACAAAAGTTATAAGAATCTCATCACACATACATATATTACAACATAAAAAAAAATCTCAATATTACATTTTAATTGAATCCACGATAAAAAAGGTTAGCATAATATTTTATTTTCTTTTTGTTATATTACGTTATCAAAGATATCTTTAAATTCCCACTTTTGTTTTGATATGTATCTTTGATATTGTGGGTATATATATCAAACATTTTTCTATTTTAATGGCGATAGCAATGTTAGCCCTGTATGAGTCCATCATGCCGACCTGGAGCTTAGTAAGAAGTGTCTCTTTTCCGTCACATCTGCAACTGTTTGTGTTGGAAAATATTTCAAAAATGGTTTAAAAATAATAATTTCAGTATATGCAGTGATAAATAATAAAAGCAAAGATAAAGTAAGGGATATGTTTTTTCATCTCTTATCCAACATCATCCATATGCAAGCTTTTTGCAATAAAAAATGGGAAAAGCCTCGTCACTTGTTCTAGCTTATGTCAAAAGAAGTAAAACATAACCAACAAACCAATGGATGTGCCAAATGTACGTACAAAATTCTAAGTTACGTTCCATCAACCCTAACAACGAGTAAATTATGGCTCTCTTGTGTAGTGTAGACAAAAATGGACCTCTTTTTTCTCTAAAGCTTTTTTTTTTTTTTCAGATAAAGCAGCTCGTTCATGATGTCCCTTCACTGCTTCTGATCAAAATCTAGTTATTATTAATTCCGCCATTACTGAAAAAAGAAAATGTTCAACTAAACAAGAGTTTCATTTCATGCATGGAGGGATAAGAATTCAGCTTTTAGGATAAACCCACGTTATTTTAAATTAATGACGTCCTTGGATATCGATTCAAAAAGTGCAAACTATATAGTCTAAATCCTTATATAATTAAACTAGTGTTTTGAACTTTTCATGTTACCATTATGTTAGAATGATCTCATAGTGTCGAGTTATTAAAGATATTCCATGTTGCAAAACCACTTTTTTTCTAGCAAGTAATATCTTCCGATTCAATTTGGAAACACATTCATGCGATTTCGAGTCATTGTTAGGATAATCCCCTTCATTTCTAATTTGTGCCCGTTTTTTTCATCTTTTTCTTTCCCTTTTTTGTGCCTACAAGTCATTTTTCTCCCTTAATTATATGCCCAACTATAGCTACGTTCTCTTATCCTTACGTAAGATGTTACTACATGCATGAATTCAATTTAAGTTATTGATGGTAAATTTATATAACATGCATTAATCACTATTATTAACTAATTAATTTACTACATGCATGTAAATTAGTTTCCTTGGGTCAAACGTTGTTTTGAACCTCTGCACATGTAAACCAAAACTAATTACTGTTTGAGCCATCGACAAGAAACCGCTAAAACAACTGAATCCACAAGTTTGCTGCTAGTCATAATCATGATCATATCATAATCAGATACGTATATAGAAGCATAGTAAGGTTGAAAAGTGTCCTTATAACAAAATTCTGATCACCTTTTCCAACTTTTCTCTATGCTTCTGTACTTGTTTTTATTCATAGCAGGGTTCTTCCTCCATATTTCTCAAATTATTAAAGCACTTGAAAAAGAGTTAAGAAGGATAAACCATAAAAATTTACGGAAGATATGGAGACAAAAAGGAGATTAGGCATCGAATGATGACTAGATGTTACATTAAAAAGAAAAAGAGATTGGAAGAATGTTTTTCACGGATTGGGAAAAGCAGAGAGATATAACGAAAAATTATAATGAGAAAGAGATAAATGATAAATGAGGGAAGAAACTTTATACATTAACTCACTTTTTGACGGTAATAAATAATAAAAATGTTATTTTATTTGTTTTTGGAAAGAAAGAAATTGTTAGTAGGATATCATGTCCAAATTTTTTAGATCTCAAACACGAAGAAAACAGACACAAGTTGGTGGTTTTGACATGCATGCATATAACTGATAAACTGTATCAAGCAAAGATTAATAACAAATTGTTTTATTCAGACAATGAATGACTCACACGTAGAAATCTACTTTATAATACCTATCTTCACATTGTTCCTCTTTGCACCATAAACCAACCTTTGTATTTTTTTATCAACAGAGAAAGAATACTATAAGAATAAAAATTAATTAACAATATATATATATATATATATATATATATATATATATACACGAAAGGAATAATTCATATGTCATTTAAAAAAAAAATCTTTAAAATTAGTGCAGTTCCAGCATTAATGGTAGAAAAATAACCATTTTCACAAAATTTATAGTGATTAATGATTCCATTTACTGAGTGATTCCTCGTATTCTTTTGTGAAAAATGTTATTTGAAAAATAAGTTGTACAGTGTAAAATAAATTGTAAAGTAGAAAAGCTTGAAATATAATAAATAATAATATGATTGAGAGATATATAGACACATCAGATAAATGTAATATAAATTATTGAATGAATTATTATATGAATATCAAAGTTATTCTTTCATATAATTTTTACAATATATGTAGAATCTGTGTTTGTACACAATTAAAATTTACAATTCAATAAATATTTATACATGAAATTTATATTATCATTAAAATTCATACTAAAAAAAGTGATAAAATCTCATGATAAATTATTAAAAAAATTTCAAAATAAAATATGATAATTAAAATAAGTTTTCACGAGTCAATGATTAAGTTAACTAATTTTATAAAAAGTTATTAAAACATAATTTTGTCAATAAATTATGTTTTTTATTTATTTAAAAACATTAAAAAGTACGAAAGGATTAGGAATCACAATGGGATTGGACTTGGTCAGATTAAATAATCAAATATTGCCTTTGAAATAAGTTATGGAAATAAGCACAAAAAAATAAGTATAAATTTTAAAATTACTAAACTAATTCATTAAAAGTATTTCAATAATTTAAAGTTTTATATTGAAAATTTTATTAAGTGCCTTACATGAATAACTTATATTTTAGATGTGATGGATCAATTTGAGCACGATCATACTCAAATTTAACATGGACATGAACCTTTGAAACAGATAAAGTTTTGAATAAGGTTTTTCTTTGGTTTGTTTTGATAAAAAATAACTCTTTCGTTTTCTTTTTTTTTTACAAGCAGAGGTACAAGTTTCAAAAGTGATGGTTGTTTCCTTTTATATGACTAATGAAGCCTTCATTGGTTTAAAAGAGGATGAAATTATTGTTGTGTTCCTGCTTTTCTTCATTCCACTGTTCGTTTTGTGGCCATTTCTTAACTACACAGGGCTACGTAATTCTGAAAGCCCTATAAGGCCCAACAAAAATCCAATTAATAATGCATTAACTAATGTCATTAACAACTAATAATTGCCTACTTAATTATATCGTATATTATAATTAATACAATTATTACAATAATTATAATTATACTAAAATCATTCATCGGGTTACTTTACACAATTTCAATATTTTGCGTATTTTTTTTGTAAAAAAATGTCATTCATTGGGTGCGTTGTAAGAATATATTTGACCAATACATTTTTTTCTTGTGATATATTCACATCTTTTATATAAGCACCAAGACGTTAACGCACATGAATTTGTTAACAATAAATTATTTAAAAAGTTATTCAAATCCCGAATTAGATTTCTTAGTTAATCCAAAATGTACTTGTATACAAGAACCCAACTCAACACATCATCATTAGTCAGTATTAATCGAGCTGGCTCATGACCTAACTTCTCTTATATTTATAAAAAAACAATACGCTTCACAGATCGGTTTAAAATATGCATTTTTATTAAAATATAGAGAGTAAAATCATTAAGTTTTTTTTTTCTACGTTAAGTACAACTAAAATTCAGAAATATTTCAGAGATTCACAGTGTACCGTAGTTACATTCTATTACTTAACACGGTTTAGCATAATTATCAAACATTTGTCCAATCGATTAATAAGATAACATGTTTTATCCCTTAACACGGTTGAAAAGTTTTTTTGTTTTTGGGTGAATTGCCTAAGAAGGTGTATATTTGCGTTCATTCAAACATCACATCGCATCACACGTATATATACGTATGTATATATGCACACAACACAAGTATGTATTATTGTTCTTGCAATAAGTTAAATATATATAAATTTTTTTTTTTCTTGACATAAATAACCATTTGTCCATAGTCAAACACACACACGTAGTAAAGAGGAAAGACGGTGAGGTGTTTGGAGTAGGGTGGGGACCACAGGGATATCGGGTTGGCAAAATTGTGGGCCCCAGTTCCTATGGAACGCTAAGTGGGTCCCACCAAAGTGTTTTGGATGTTCTGTTTTCTTAACTATAAATTCAATGCAGGGGACTCTGCCTCCTCCCTCACCTCACTCATATGCACTCTCCTTTTCTCACTCTTTTTTCTCTTCATTCACTCTTTCTTCTTTCTCGCAATAATTAAACCACAACCACACTTGAAGTTAGTTGGTTAGTTAGTTAGTTACCACCTCTCAAACGTAAGCTACTGTCTCTCAAACTTGGTTTTAATACTTAACCAATTGCCAAAACCAGATACACCCTTTCAAAACATAAGCGTTTGGTTTTTTTTTGGAGAGATTATTGTGTCAAAATGACGCAGCAGAATGTGGTAGTGTCTGACACCAAATCTGGAGTTTCCCTAACAGTTTTTCCAACACCTGCACAAAAAAAGCCACCAGCAGCACCAGGAGGGTACATTTCTATTTCAAGGAGGAGGGTTTTGAAGAACCTTGAAATCAATGGAGACCAAAGAATCAATGCATGGGTTGAGTCCATGAGAGCCTCCTCTCCCACCCATCTTAAATCCACACCTTCTTTCTCTCAGGAGCAAAACTCTTGGATTGTGAGAACCACTCTAAAATCAACACACTTTTTAATTTACCAAGTTCGGATTCCAACACTGGATCTGACTTTGCTAATAGTAACATATGTTTTTTATGATTATTACCAAACAGCTTCACCACCCGTCGGCATTAGACATGTTTGACCAAATTATTGATGCGTCAAAGGGAAAACAAATTGTCATGTTCCTGGACTACGATGGCACACTTTCCCCAATTGTTGAAGATCCTGACCGTGCTTTCATGTCTCATTCGGTTAGTTTCATTCTTTATCATGTTTTCCAACCTTGGACTTATTCTACATGCTGTCTGCTAAATCTATAAAACCGTTTCTTGTGCGTCTCTGTGTGTGTGTATCAGATGAGAAAAACAGTGAGGAAACTTGCTAGGTGTTTTCCTACTGCCATAGTGACCGGAAGATGCAAAGACAAGGTACAATGTTATTCGAGAAGTTAGTTGGTTAGAGTAAATTTTCGTGCTCTTATTATGTACTTCCTCTTCTCCCCTTTCCTTTTCCTTTAATGTTTTGAACTAATATTGGGTAACTTTGGAAACAACAGGTATACAATTTTGTTCAGTTGGCAGAGCTATATTATGCAGGAAGCCATGGCATGGATATTAAAGGGCCAACAAGAAGCTCCAAATACAACAAAGTGAGTAGTTAGCTGTGGCGTACGTATACCTTATACCTTATTTATTACAGTGCAAACATTCTTAACACCTAACATTTTCAACTTTTATGAAATTTCATACTTTTGCATTTATTGTTGTGGTCCGTAGGATAGCAAAGCTGAGGCAATTCTTTTTCAACCTGCCAGCGATTTTCTTCCCATGATTGATGAGGTTCGTCTCGAGAGCCAAATGGTTTTGTTTCCACAATGCTAAAGATCACTTTTTTTTTTTTTAATTTCTTTTGGGTGTGCAAAATTTCAGGTGTACCAGCAATTGGTTGAGAAGACCAAATCAACTCCTGGAGCCATGGTTGAGAACAACAAGTTCTGCCTCTCTGTTCATTTTCGTTGTGTTGATGAAAAGGTACAAACTATAAGCTATGAACATTCGCTATAACTATTTGCAGTGTTTTGGTTCCTGGTCGAGTTTCTTTTTTTTTTTATGTATATATATATTGTGTGGAGTATTTCTCTGTTCACGAAAAAGTCTAAACCAAATGCACTATACATAGAAATGGAGTGACCTGGCACGCCAAGTGAAATCAGTTTTAAAGGACTACCCGAAGCTCCGACTTACCCAAGGAAGAAAGGTGGGCCATGTTTCTGTTTTTTTTTTTTTTTTGATCTATTTTCTTGCCATGTTAATTACTCAGAGATAGTCATTTATTTTACACAGGTGCTAGAGATTCGTCCCACTATTAAATGGGACAAAGGGAAGGCCCTGGAATTTTTATTAGAGTCCCTTGGTGAGTTTTTGTTTAACACACTCTACGTTTTAGTTTCAAAATTGAACATGTGGTAGACATATTTTATAAAACACGTATTACTGAGATGGCTCAAAGTTACGTACAAGTTTGTACTCTTCAGTTGTTGTTGGATAACTCTTCAGAATTTTTTTGACTGCTACAAATAATAAAGGAAAACTCCCATACCCTACGTGATTAGTTTACCCGTTAAACATTGTTTTGACACGTGAGAATCTTAATTTATATTGAAATTTATTTTAAATTGTCCACCATCATCTCAATCCCAAATAATTTTCCACAGGTTTGGCCAATTGCAGTGATGTCTTTCCTGTTTATATCGGCGATGATCGATCCGATGAAGATGCTTTCAAGGTATCCAAAGATCTCAATTATTATTTTTTCTTAGTAGAAATTTTCCTACGAAAAACAGCTCTTTTTACTTGGTAGTTTGTGTAGTAATAATTATCTTATTTGGAATAGTTACAGCTTGAAAAACTAAATGTTTCCCATTTTTCTGATGAGCAGAAATTGAGAGAAAGAGGACAAGGTTTTGGCATTCTTGTCTCCAAATTTCCAAAAGACACGAGTGCATCTTACTCTTTACAAGAACCAAACGAGGCAAGCAGAATTTTCTGACTTCATATTTTCTTACTCAATTTTCTCCAATGCCTTTTCTAATATAACTTTCATGCAGGTGATGAACTTTCTTCAACGCTTGGTGGAGTGGAAACATATGTCCCAACGAGCACGTTCCCGGGTGTAAATGAGAATGTGAAATGACATGTACATCCCTATCCTGCCATAAAAAGGAAGTTCAACTTGGTTAGAATGGATGTTTTGTATTTCTTGTTCAGGTCAGAACAAAAATGTATGGAAAAGGAAAGACAAAAGTGTTGTTCTTAGTTTCAAGGATGTCTACATTCACGTAATTAGCTAGCTAAGTAGTAGTAGTAGTGTAGCCTTCAGATGCAAGTCTGAATGGATTAAATTTTCTCTTCCTTGTTACATCTACCAAAGTACGATCAAGTATGTTTTCTCACTCGTGGTTTCAGTTCTTTGTCTTACTCTTCTTAATTACCATGTTACAACTTCTGTTTGCGAAAAATAATGAGTGACAAACGAGCATACCAAGGTTGACAACGTTTGTTTGTTTGTTTGTTCGGAAACTTGGAAAAACTTATTTGTATGTCTTCTCCCCTCCTCTAAGAAACAGTACATGGAAAAGGAGTGTGACAAGCTATTAGATTATGACACCTTGAATAAACTTATGAAGAGATAGTCTGTGTTCACCATTGGAACAAGAAGTGAAAGGAGTGATGTCGTTTCACATCAATCATATCTGTTGCTTTAATAAAACAAAAAACATAAGAGAAAGTGGTCGCATGGCTGAATTGATGCTCGATCATTCTCAATTATTGCTTTCCTTCTCTGCAAGGATATTTTTTGTCTTCGTTAGACTTAGATCAGTAGTAATTAACAATGGACATTGTTCTTCGGTAAAAGCAAGTTGAGTCACTAATATGAAAAGTTAATTCAAGTAATATGTAATGTTGCGCATAATTAACGAGAACTAACATGCAATATAATAGTAGAATAACCAGATTTCCTTGATCAAGAAGATACCCTTGAGTTTGAGATAAGCTCCATCGCCATTAATAATTATGAATTGAATACTTGGAGACTACTGAAGCATGAAGATGGGCCCTTATCAACTACCTTGTCACAAGATTTCTGAAGCTGACTCAAAAGTTGCAGTTGTGGGTTAGGCCATTAGTGAAGGTTTGAATGAGTGTGTCTTTGTCCGTACAGAGATTAAAAATCTCATGTCTTTCATTCTGTGATGCAGTACTGACATTTGTAAATGCTCCTTTTAGTTCTTCTAGCGGTAGCATCATGGATTCATGTACTGCAGTAGACCAACCAAAGAAAGACAGAGAGAAGCAACAGAAAAGGGAGTAACACTAATACTCACCCTTATGGTGTCAGAAAGTTGAATTCCCAGATGTAAGAGTTACTGTGGAATGTGTGAGCTGTTTGATTCTGGCTAGTTAGATAAACATTTTGTAAAGCAAGGGAGAGAATATATAAATGGTGGTTTAGAAAGTTTGGATGAATGGATTTGGTAGTTACACCAATAAATTAAGTCTTGGTTCGATTCTAATTCAGCAATTTTTCGATACTGTGAGCAAGTTGGGTGGATAATTAAGTTTTTAAATCACATGGCGTTAACTTGGGAAACAAAACTTGGTGTCCCATGTATGAAAAAGGTGCTTCGATTTTACATATTGGTAACGGATACCGATGCTGAGTGTTTGATGAAGGAAAGGTGAGAAACGAGAAAGGTTTGTTTTGGTATAATTCCATTCTTAAGAACCAAATGTGGGGTTTGTTTAAGTAGAAATGTGAGTTGGCATCATATATTATAATATATAGCTTGTTGTGACTATTATAAAGGGTTCAGTTCAACTAATCACAGGCCAAGGCCATGTGAATTGACCACACATATTATACACATGCAGAAAAGCTGTGGCAGTATTAAAGAAGAAAATGAGCCTGAGATTATAGCTTAGATTCTGTGCGTTATGCAGAGAGAAAAAAAGAAGATTGTAATAATTTATTGTGAAGGAGGAAGGTTAATGATTTGGTTAGGTTAGTGATAGTTAAAGTTTAATGCTGGGTTAGGGAATCCATATGAGGTGGTTGAAAGAAGAGTTGGAATCCACTAAAAAGTAGATGTTTGATGGGAAGAATAAGATTAAGATAGATATTTGAAGAAGAGACGCTTGCTCCATCTATTGACAAGCCTCACCTTGTGTCAGACGTGGAAAGAGGAACTCCACTAGATTTCTCTCTATCATTGATGCCTTGCCTCAATTAAACTATGTTTTTTGTAACTTTCAATTATTGGTCAGTAGGAAAAGTGGAACATATACCTTTCTCCACCTCCCCTTCTCTTTACTTTTCTTCTATCGACGCTAGAAATTCAAATACAAGTCCAAAATCCTATATCTTGTAAAAATAAAAACGTTCAGTATCACAATATCATATAAGAACAAGATTCATAAATTTATTATTTTAAGATTTTAAATTAAAAATAATGTCATCTCCTTCCTATGAATTTAAGTCTAGTTAATATTGTTTGTTATTTTGTGAACTCCTCCTCTGTAGTCATGTCACTCACAGAAATGTTACTCTACTTTAAAATCATAAGTTTTTACTTTTAAGAAAATTGTTTCGTTTTCAAGTCAATGCATATTTACTTACAATGATAACTACACCAATTTTTTACTGAAACTCTCTCCACAAAATTCAGATATAAAATTTATGTAAATGACAGTTTAGTTTTGCAAGTTGAGCTACAATACAATATTTACATTTCCTCGTGCATTCTATAAACGAGAAATGACGGTGATAACATAAACTATTTTTATGAACTTAAGCTTTTCAAAATACTATTTTTTTAAAGACCTTTAGTATCAGAGCTGGTGACACTTACTTAATATAGAACAGAAGTTATAGAATAACCATTAATTACTCCTTTAGAACTTAATACCTCTGTGTTGAAACATACTGACACCACACTAAATAAATGTAAAGACTTTGGATATTAAATAAGATTTTAAACTATAGGAATAAATGTTTACTTCTTTTTTATTAAAAGTAGTTTTTGTTTGAGATAAATATTCTATAATAATAAATGTTTTGTAGGTTAAAGTGTAAATTAGACATAACTAAATGAGGTTTTAAAAGATATGGTATAGTATGTCTCTCAAAAGTAAATTAAGAATTTATATCATGACACCTTAAAATCTCCATCATTGCACAGATCATATATTAAGACATGAGTTATAAGATCTTCATACTGCAATATTTTGACATGTCACACAAAATAAGACTCTAGGTCTTAAATAAAACCTTGAGTCATAAGAATACATAATTATCACTAATCATATCAGCTGTGAACACAAGTGCTATAGGCAGAAGTTATAGCAGTAGTGATTAAGAGTAATAGAAAAGTAGTATTATTGAGTATAGAATAAAAGTTAGATAGAGTATTGGGAAGCTTAGCTTGGTTTGTGCAGGAAGAGTGGCATTGACATTGAGGGTGTCAGAAGCTTAGCTGGTTAGCAATGGTCCTTGATTACACGTGTTTGGTTCTCACTGCTGCAAAACCAAAATGCTGAGTATCACCTCTCTGTGTTCGTTGCTTTGGGGAATCGGTCCCCGCTTTGAGGGTCGAGCCCACAAATGACTGCGAATACCATCGTTTTTGTCACTTCTCCCCACATAACTTATTATTTCTTTTTCAAATCATCTCAATAATCAACGATATGCTCTTAGTTAAGCTATAAATTAATAAAGTATCGTCTTAGTTGAGTTTTCACTGGTTGTGTTTTGCTAAAGTCTAAATTCCTCGCCCACATGGACCTCCATGTGATCCCTTAAAATGGGGAACACAACAATGCTGCTACTACTACCTAGTTTCTTGTAATCACTTATGTTAATATTATTATTATAACAGGTTTTAATTATACCAACCTGAAAGCTCCTTGTTATACATGGACTGCAACTACACGAGCACTGTTTCAATGTCTCTGGCTGATGATGGGTGATGTTCCATTGCACAGTATCACGTGCAATTAAACAATTATTTTCCCACTCTGGCTATTCACCATACGTGTTCACACACCACTGGGTGATGGTAACGGGAATGAATAACACACAAAAGCTACTGTGGGAGGGGTAAACACGTACAATTAAATATGGAAAATATACAAATGAAAAGGCATTTATACAAACACTATGCATGCATGACGATGCGAGCGGCAAGTATATTGTTGAATGCAACTTGTACGGGGAACACCACCACATTCGGAAGGAACCAGTTACAATGTAATAAGTGAGTGAAATGAAGAACAAATAAAGCATCAAATGTGACTTGTGTTGTGTCTGTATGTGATTGATAAAACTGAGAGGGAATTTGGCTAAAAGCCGAATCTTTTTTAATTAATTACGATAAATAATATTGGAACAAAACACACAAATGTTATTTCCAACAACGAATGAACCCAAAAAGAGAATCAGAGAGAAAAAGAATAAAACATATTTTCCTGCTACAATGACTGCTTCCACTAAGCATTTAAGAGAAAAAGAAAAAGGTTTTGCAAGTAAGCATGTGCCTTTGTATTGTTCATGCTCTAGCACAGTCAGGAAAAGGTGGAAGGCCCCTTTCATCACAACAAAGCACGCTTATTTTAAACTTCAATACCTCAACTTTCTTAATAATGAAGAACTGATTTAAAGATGTTACTCCTTTAATCCAACACTTCTTTTCGGTTTATTGCCTTCTGGAAAGCTATTTTTCTTTCTTTTTATACCTTTTTTTTTTTGTTTTAATAAATCTTCGCATCAGTTCTTTAAAACCCACTTGTCAACTTTTCAAAACGCTCATTTAACTTTCCCACATTTTCACATTGATTCTTCTACCTCCTTCTTTTTATCTTGACTAAATAGATGCACCAAATTAAGCAAAACGGGTTTCAAATAGTGAACAACAATTGAAATGCCAATTAAGATTGGTCCTTATCCAGGAATTTGTCAAGATATGACCTTGCCAAAGAGATTTGGATCTTGGCTTTGAATTCGAGCTTTTGATTATGAACTTCCTTCTATTTCACTATTTAACTATGAGCATGAGAATCTCATCAACTGCTTTAAGTATTCCAATCAATTTTGATAAATATAACTATCTGGCATTTACCCATTCGCTAATCTTTCTGGGTTTTTTTTTTTTCTTTTGCTGCCAACATGCACATAAGATATATTTTAAGACGACTGAACTAAGAACATTATTTCCCACTTTCTTTTTTTGGATATAAACACCCACTTGCCTTTTAACTGGAATAAAGAAAACCAAATCTCACTCACCACTCCCAAAAACTGCACTATAATTGCTATTTCAACAAGGTGTTATCTTCCACATATCACCTCACTATATTATCTACTTGCTCCATACCTCACGTGTAGTGTTTATCTTTTCTTTCTTCTTCTTAAATCAAGAAACATTGCTCTATATTACCTAAATTTTCTTAGACATTTTCAAAATAGAAGCATAATTTAATATCAAATCATTATTGTTCATATGATGATTTATACAAAACCACTCCATTACCATCTAAAACGTGTCTTAAGTAATCTTCTAATATATTTTATCATGATATTAAAAATAATGCGATGGCTTACAACCAATTAAGGTGAACTATGATGAGAAGGGATAAAAATAAAGTTCTTGTAATTAAAAATACGATTATATTATAACATCCAATCGTGTTTCGAAAAATACTACCTTAAAAAGAATATACTCATGTGAAGGCAGAAAAATAAAACAAGTACTGTTGATTTTGAATTTAGTATGATGAAGATTTTTCAAGTAAATAAAGAGGAGATGGGGTCCTCTTGACTGTTATGGGACCAAGTTCCATGAACAATTCCAGTTACATTAAAATTGTCCTGTTTGACAAGTGCATTTTTATTTAGAAGGAACAGTGTGAAAGCATCTGAAATGTTCAATATCTGTCGAGTGTAAAGTATTTCTCACAATATATACAGAATGCAATAAAGAAAACAAAACATGAGCCAGCGATTTGTGGAAAGCGAACTCACAAAAGTCTAAATTTAAGAAAGTAGATATAACCTTTTATGGTTATAATTATAGATTTGGATTACTCGTCTCAGATACTTCCAAAATTTGCCAGGTCAGAGGGTTCCCAATGCCATGGTCCTGGTAGTCAGTGACTCGATATTCTATTGCCAAATTACCACAAAACATTAATTTATGTTAACTTTGGCATCATCAGTTTCATTTCGACAAACCAAAACAGTTTTCGACATTCGCGTTTATGTTAATTTCTCCAAATGGCTCATTAACAAACACGGTCAATTTGAACAGTAGGTCAATTACGTTATCCAAGTTTATAGAATGTTCGTCAAACAAGACACTCTTTTTTATCGTAACATAACACTAGTTTTTAATACTTATATAAACCAATTCTGGGGCTTTCCGGTTTGAAAATATTAAAATAGATTGTTGTTATGTGTTGCGGGTTGTACAATTGTCCTGTAGAAGAAGTTAGGAAGACCAAGTCACAATCCAAGAGTGAGATTCTTAGTAGAACAATTGTTTTGGAAGAAATTGTTGTAAGTGGCATCAATTATTCCGTGACAGAAGTCAAGTGAACCGGGTTACAATCGAATAAATCGAGCGCTTTAGTTTATATTACACTCTTAAGTAAAAAGAGTTGTGCCCTGACCAATGACTATAGTTTTTGGCCTAGTTGTAAGCTTTTGATCCTAACAGTATGAACCTATGCTGAACATTAGTTTAAATTGGAACAGTGGTGTAATGAAACATTTCCAAAATGGCTGCTAAATAATCCAACAAATGGACCTTTAATTAATCGCCTTTAATTAATCGTTAACAAAGTCGAAGAAACAGTGACCATATCTCGGAAACAATAGAAATATATGTTTAGAGAATCGTTGTAATTTGTTTGAATGGAATAAGTCCTGGTTGAGGAAATTTGTGGAAAAGTTTACTGTTAGGTGCTATAACGTTTCCAATGGGGTAACGATCAACGAAGAATATGCTAAGAGCTTATGCCCATTCCTCAAATTTTACAAATTAGGATACGATAGGGAACTATTGCATGGCACGTTATGTCTTCATGAATTATTTAACGTAGATGTCGTGTCATGATATCACTATTGTATTTAATATCTCATATTCTGGAACGGTATTTGGGCTGGGTTCTCTGATACTGCTACTGTTTCTCACTTTAGCACGCATTTTACCACAACAGTAATGGTTACAAAACAATTAACTCGTTTAGGATTCTTTACTTCACCACGCCTTCAACTCATTCTTCATGCGGTATCAACAACAAACACAACTTTATTTCTGTGATTCAACAACAAATAATAGAGACGATTAAGTTTATTGTTATTATTAATTTTGTTCCACTATTAGTGTTGTAAGTCTTGCATAAATTAATGATAAGAGCAATTTATGATATAGAAGTGGCATCTTGATTGACTTAACTTTAAAGTCTAATTTTTAATAATCACTGAAAAAAAAAATCTTTTGAAATAATCATTTTAACTATATATATATTTAAGATTTAAGCTTGAGCTAAATAGTTTAGTACAAAAAATTAATTGATTTACATATATTATGTTAAGTTTTCGTGTTCAAATAAAAATACACCATTTTACTGCGGAGCTGAATTATTTAAAACACCCCTTTGCAATAATTCAACTGGGATTCATATTTTTTTGAAGGTCTCTTGATACCACATGTTTAAGAATACCTACCACTTTCCACTTTAGTTGTAAATAACTTTGATTTTTATCTTATTTTTAATAGATCCCACGATGGATCTCACATCTTTATATTTTTATTTCAAATTAAAATATTAACTTGTATGTATTTTACTTTTTTGAGACGACGAAAAAAATAGAAAGTAATTGTTTTATTTATCATAAAAAGTTAAAATATTGATGCTAATATTTTTTAACAGCACCCAAAATCATTCTCAGACAGAGCATATGCGTGGCGTCAAGCACCCACCCCATTTGCTAAATAATTATTCTGTCATAGGTAAACCCATCGGAAATTGTGTACAATAACATACGTAAACAAATATAAACAGTTATTATATAAGTACCAATTAATGATTTCAAAACATGCTTTCAATTGTAAAAAAAAAAACAAAGTATTTAAACACAATCTCTTTTAAGCAGATACTAATGTATTGCCCCGGTACATCAACCATCCAATGGTGTAGTTAGTTGATGATATTTTTGTTTTGGAAAAAAATAATTTAACCTTTTTTGTCCTCAATGTGTCGCAGAAAAAGTAAACAAAGAACAAGTACCTCGTCAATACCTAGTGCATCAACGAGCTAGGCCCAGTTTCAAATAACCAAGGCCCAAATCGGAGTTTCATTACGGCTTCTCGGACCAGATTGATAACATACGATTATTGTTTTTTGGGTTTCTTCCTGCACCTGCACCCCCAAATTTATCATTGCTTTGCTCCACATAATTATATATTAAAGAATTCAACATATGTTTTTATCTTCTTCACCTAAAAACCCTTCTTTCTGCACCCAAACCCTTGCTACCTTTCGCAATGCAAAACCAAGCATGATTGTAGCTGTCTTTCTCTCGTTGTAGCCGCTTTTCTCTCACATATTCTATACAACAAAAATGAAAAAAAATGAGACCATGATTCCATTGAGATCACAAAAAACGATATAAAACATCAATGGAACAAGTGACCAAGAACTTCTCAGCAAACACTAGAAACCTCTCACAAATACTAGAAACCTCCCAGCAAGTGATCAAATTAGGGACTTCTCAGCAAGTGATCAGGGACCCTTAGCAAATGTTCAGGGACCCTCGGCAAGTGACCAAGAACTTCTCAACCAAAGACATCTCAGTAGAGACCATAGACCTATCAGCAAAGACCAGGAATTTCTCAATAAGTCACAGACCTCTCAGCAAGTCATCTGAGACCTCTCAGCAGAGACCAAGGACCTCTCTGCAAGTAACCACGAACCTCTAAACAAGTGACTAGTAACCTCTCAAAAAGTTACTAATGACCTCTCAACAAGTCATCTGAGACCTCTCAGCAGAGACCAAGGACCTCTTTGCAAGTAACCACGAACCTCTAAACAAGTGACTAGTAACCTCTCAAAAAGTTACTAATGACCTCTCAGCAAGTGATTAGGAACCTCTCAACAAAGATTAGGGACCTCTCAGCAAGTGACCAAGGACCTCTCAGAAAGTGATCAGGGACCTCTTAGCAAGTGATCAGGAACCTTTCAGTAAGTGGTCAAGGACCTCTCAACAAGTGACTATGGACCTCTCAGCAAATGACTAGAGACCTCTCAGCAAGTGACCATGGACCTCTCTGCAAGTTACTAGGGACCTCTCAGTAAATGACTAGAGACCTCTCAACAAAGACATAACCTCTCAATAAATGGCCAAGGACCTATCAGTAGAGACGAGAGACCTATCATGGACCTCTCAACTGAGATCAAAGACCTCTTAAAGTGTGATCAAAGAGCTCTCAACAAAGACGAATGATGTAGCTATTACAAAAATCTTACTCGTTTATGGATACATATATATATATATATATATATATATATATATATATATATATATATATATATACACACACACACGAAAGTATTTAATTATTTTTCCTTGTAAAAACTTCTAAACATATATTATATACTATATTCTTAAAGAATTAATTGTATGATTGAATATTACCTATGACATATTAACATATTTTTAGTTTTATATATATATTTGTATGATTGAATATTACCTATGACATATTAACATATTTTTAGTTTTATATATATATATATATATATATATATATATATATATATATATATATATATATATATATATATATATATATATATATATATATATATATGTGTGTGTGTGTTAGTGATTATTTAAATCACATATTTGTTTAGTGTGATTTTTTTTTAGAAAATTAATTAAAATTTAAAGAAGATCATGAGAATGATATATACCTGCTATTCAAAGAAAATGATGACAACACATGAATCTCAAACTAATAAGGATAAGGATAAAAATAAAAATAAAAATAAATATAAAAATTTAATTTTAAAACAAAAACAAATATAATCAAACTTGTAATTTACTTGTCTAATCTTACTTTTTTTATACGCGTTTTTTAGATAAAGAGCTTAAAAATTAATTTAAATTTGTTATTTATTACAAAATTCCAAAGTATTCTTATCTTCTTCTTCTTCTTTTTTTTTATGTATATATACGTTCGTAGTTTACGTTTAAAATTTACAATACCCACACACATGTACATTATACTTTTTTAATAATATACACTCCCTGTAAATTATATTCTCTAACTTGGAGAATAAAGTTATTAATCCTCTAATTAGACATTATTAACGTACTCTCTTCTTTTTCATGCGTGAGGTATCTTTCCTATGTAGTTATTTCAATCATTGACATATCTCTCATGATTGTTTAGAATTAATTCATTTTTTTTTCATGTCATCTGTTTAAATACATTTATTACTTATTTACTTTAATTAAAAAAAATCTCAATTTCAATATAGTTTTTACAATTTAAAATAATAATTTATTATATTACAAAGTTTTATTTCTATATATTATAATTACATAAAAAAAAAAACTTACCTTGTATGTATATGCCAAAATAGTGCATCTTAAATATTTGAGTTTCTTTTATTTTATTAATATATAATTGCCTCCTTATTTAATACCTAACTTTTAATGAAGAATTTGTTAATATTTTTGTGTTACTATTTTTGTAAGTTGCATATTTCTAATAGTAAAATTTAGTTTACATGATTTGAAATTTTTAAATCTCAACTCGTATTGAAAAGCTAGTTTAATTTAAAATATTAGTATTGTGAGTTTAGGTTTTTATTTCCTGCTCTCTGAATTTTAAATTGCTTACATTTTATTAAAACCAAACACATTCGTACTACAATTTCCAATTAATTTAGTCTTTATTACGGAAATGAATTCTGAAATTTGGAATGACTGGGGATTAATTATTGTCAGCTACCATTTCTGGGTCCCATCACGTCGGCAACAATGAACTCCCTCTTTTTCATTTTATTTCATATATAATATAATAAAACATAAATTATGAAATATATCTTTAATCCAAAATTATCAAAAAAATTATTTTAGTTATTGTAATTCTTTTTTTCATTTTTCATCACTTAAGGGTTAAAGTTTTATTTGTAGTTCATATTATTATATAATACATCTTAATATTTAATATGATTAATAAAAAATCGAGTCATCATTGAAGAAATAAATATCAAAATTCATATATTTTAGACAGATACAAAATAATAGCTTTACTTTTGGAAGATGAAAAAGCAGAAAGATATACTAAGACCAAAATCAACGTACATTTCTTTATACAAAAATATATTTAAACCAGAAATAATGAATCTGGTATTTTTTAAAAATTCATTTTTATATGTAAAATGGAACCTTATGGCGATGACCAGCATATTCTACCCTTATTTGATGACATTAAATCAAGACAGCGACATATTATTATTATGATAACATATGGATGACGGAATTCTCAACCAAGGGTGGAACTACACCATTCGTTTTTAAAATTATAACTATTTATCCAGTATTATTCCTATTATGAAAATTTCTGATTTAGACAATTTTCATAATCATACCATTATTTCATAATCACAAAATAATTAAGTTAAAACTATCCCCATTCCCAGTTAAGTAAAAAAATAAAACCATTAAAACAAAAATTAATGCGTACTTTAGCTCATGTATCAAAGTCAATTAACCACGTACTATGAAAAATCCACTGCAAATACAAACTTTAATCTAATTCACCACAGACAAATTGAAGACGAAATCATTTATATTTCACTTTCGAAGCATCAATCAAGCTGATTTAAAGAAAACCTAAAACTATAATTATCTTAAAAGAAAAAAAAAATCAAATACCAAACTCAAAAAGATCGTGAATTATAATAAATTAAAAAAAAAATCAATAAAAAGAAAAAAATTGGGAAAGAAAGTATTTATAACGTGCCATCTATGAGCTATATTATTACACTCTCTGCTCATTAGTCATCAAACTTAACCCACCCCACTCCTTCTCCTTCTCCATCTTCATCTCACTCGCATGGCAACCCCAACGCGCCTCCTCCCTCTCCTCCTTTATCTACTCTCGCTATGCTTCGTCTCAACCGTTAGATCGGTAAGCCTTATTGTAACGTTACTCTTCTTCTTTTCCTTTTTATTTTTTATCTTAATTTTGTCAATAATTAATAAAAGAAATATTTATGTTAATTTGATGCAGGATGATGATTGTGTCTACTCGGTTTATATTCGGACGGGCTCCATCTTCAATGGAGGAACCGATTCAATAATTGGGCTCAAGCTCTACGACGCGCTCGGCAACGGTATATACATCACCAACCTCGAAACCTGGGGCGGGTTAATGGAGCCGGGTCACAACTACTTCGAACGGGGCAATCTCGACATTTTCAGCGGTAGAGGTCCATGCTTGGATGAGCCCGTTTGCGCCATCAATATAACTTCGGACGGGTCGGGGCCCCATCACGGCTGGTACGTAAACTACGTCGAGGTCACTTCCACCGGGGTCCACGCGAACTGCTCTCAGTCGTTGTTCACGGTGGAGCAGTGGATCGCAACCGACAGGTCGCCTTATCAGCTCTGGACTGTAAGGAACAACTGCCCAAACGTCTTGGGTCTGGCCCGTTCTAAAGCCCATTTCACCGATGTCGTCGGCTCTCGAAATGGGCCTGGGTCCGGTTTCTCTGTTTCGGCCCTGAAACGTTCGCGGGCAGGGATGTTATTTATGAAGTGGTAGTTGTGGATGGTTGTGGTTCTGTTGTGCGGTAGTTGTGTTGCGAAACATGTGTTTTTTCGGGGATGCTTTTGTTTCGGTTTGTTTATGCTTTCTCCTTAAGGTTGTTCTGGCATTACTGAGAACTACCCCTTTGTATTTATAGATTGTTTATTAGTATTGAATAAGATTCGTCAGGACTTTTATGTACTGGGGTTATGTTCGAAAAATGACTACTGCATTGCGTGTGTTAAAAAAACTCTAAAAGAGGGAAACACATTATTAATTATATTTTTAGTATACATTTTTGGCTTAACTGTAACATTAGTTTTTTTTTTCGTAAATTGAATTACTCGCGTTTAATCTTTTACACTTTTTCAATTTTTTTATTATGTTTTGTTTAAAAATTATAAAGTATATACACCTAATTATTTTGAAAAAATATGACTTTGAATAATGAAATATTTAATTTGATTAGTTGATTTTTTTTAAAATAGAAATAACAATAATTAAAGAAATTATTAAATGAGAATTTGGGGTCTAAGAAGATACTAGAGGTGGGCCCAAACACCTAGCCTCGGAGCTAAAACTTCCTCTCTATTTTCACAAGTGGCGGTCTTTCTTGCGTCATCGTAAATTTCTCTCTGCACTTCTATATAAATAAACTTTTATTTTTATAAGTAAATAAATTTTTAATTATAATTTAAAATTTTAATTTTCTCTTAACTTCCTTTAATATTTGAATTGTATAATTATATAGTCATTTTATATTTTCAAATTATATAATTCAAATTTGTTTTTCTTTTTTTAATTAGTTTTCAGATTTAAAATTGGCTTTCAGATTATATATTTTGAAAAAAAAAATTAGGCAACCTATAAATCATTTTTAACCTATGAATTACATAAAAATGAAATTTTGTACAAAGGTACAACTAGAAATTGAAAGAGGTGCAGGAAGAAACAACCCAACAGATGGAGTTAAGGGCGCGAGTATGGCCGGTTAAAATGTTCAGAACAAAAATATTTTTGAAAAGAGATAGAGAATTCAACGTTGTATAAAGTTTTTTTTTTAATATATGAATGTTCATATGTACAAATAAAGCAAAGTTGTTTTGTATTCTCAAAATGAATTGATGCAATAGAAATTGACATACTTATAAACAATACAATCAACATCACAACACGCTACATCTTTTGTTTACTGTGTCCCATATTTATCTTTTATCTTCCACTATAAATATTTTTGTTCAAATAATTAAAATTTGTTTCACTACTATTACTTTATGGGCTGAAGAGAAATTTCTCCTTATTAAACTTCGTGTTATGGCAAAATCATAGAGAAATTTCTAGTGTCCGTTCAAAATTCTTCAATTAAGTGTAGTAGAATTTGTCCCACTAGAATAAAGAAACTTTGGAAGAGATACTTTAGGTAGGTTTTCATGTTTCACTTTTACACAGTGTGGGACGTGAGCGAAGAAATTGTGGGGTGCAGGAAGTAAACGCTGGAAAAGAGTTATATGGATCATGCTCAAGGCCTTTATCATAGGCAATGCAAGACTCCTTAAACTTTGGTACCTTGAAATTTTGAAAATCACATACTTTATATTTAGAAAATTACGACACAAAAGGAAATAAAAAGACAATTGAATTTCACACTTTTCTCGCTCTACCAGAACAACGGAATGTGTTATAACCATCAAAAATTAAATAAAGGAACTGCTTACTTATAATATAAATTGTTAATTTTTGGTTATTTGAGAAAAAATAGGCTTAACTAAAATAATACTATATCATAATACATTATAAAGTCTATTTTCCCCACATAAACTATTTTCCATTACATCACAAGAGTATATTCACATTTCGTCCCCATAATATTTATTCACTTATCTTTAAATATAATTACAGCATTAAAATACATTATAGAAACAAAAAATATTCGATCCTTTTGTTTCATTGGCTGGTGCATATGCTGAAAGGGCATTCTACGAGAAAGAAAAAGCATTTTGGTGTATGTTTTGTGTCAGAAGGAGCATGAGGCCCCCCAATCCAAAACCAGATAATAATTATAACTTCAATTTATTGTGTTTTGTCATGAGAAGATAATCAACAAAAATGAGCATTATTATGATACATTGATGAAGAAAAATCAAACGGTGAAGATGATGAGTGTGTGGAAGATTTGAAGCATGGATTTTGGAATAATGGACATTAGATTAGAGGTTAGAGGTCCCATCATCATTTCCCAATCTTTATTTGATTTACCACTTATCTTTGTAGGTGGAGGAGACGTGACCACATCCAGTTAATTAATTAATTAATAATAATAATACAAATTAAAGCAGTTTTACATCTTCAAGTAACTTAAACAATACTACATACATAATTAGTTCAACAGTTTTGGTCAGATTAATGCACGGCCACGTGTGCCTATGTATTTCTACATTTCAAGGAGTCGCCAAATACAGTATATATATACGGTGCAACCGTTGGTATTTTAATTGCTTAAAAATACAAAAATCACAATATTCTACTACAAAAAATCTTAGAGATGCTAGCCGTGGAACTATGATAGGAATTTTGTTTATCAGAAATTAAAATTGTATTAGAAATTATATCGATATACATTAATAATATATTTAATAGAAAAAAGTTACTTTGGATATTTAATTAGGGTTCTGATGAAGATGGTGCATAATAACTTGCGGAATTTTTCCATTCGTTCTTTCTCTGATAAAAGTTCTGTTATTAATTATTTAATTAATGTGATGAGTAGTAATTAGAACTTGGGCGTTATTTATGCACCAGAAAAACTAAAATTGTACAACTTCCACCAGGAAATAGGTCAAAGGCGGCTAGGCAGGCTTCATTTTTGCCTAACTTATTTATTAAAAAACTAAACTTAATCAAAAACATATTTAAATAAAATCAACATACTTTAAATGTAATAAAAACTTTTCACGTGATAAATTGACCTATTTTTATACATTATATAATTATATTTTTACGTGTTATATATATATATATATATATATATATATATATATAGGTATGTATGTAAGTATAATCATATATATTAGAATAAAAGGAAGAGGTAAAGTTGTTATAAATCTGAATCCTAACCATATATTATATTTTTTTAAGTAATTTTTCAAATGGATAAAATTTTCATACAAACTAAGTCAAACATTAGAAAGAAATATCTATATCTTAAATTAATCAAAATCAAACTCAGATTTTATTTATTTTTTTATAGGAATGACAATGCGAGCCAGCCCGACCCGTTTAGGTGTGACTTGTTCCGTTTAGGTTTGACCCATCTTGTCCCACATAATTTATGTGAGCTGTAATCATTGGTCCATCAGACATATTACTTGGTACGTGGGCTGATTTGTTTTTTTTTTAATTTATTTTTGAGTTCATATGATAAAACTTTCGATGTTTAAAAATTGAGAAACTTTAAGAAGTTTACAAAATTAAATAAAGACTTTTGGAAGTTAGATGATAAATTGATAATTCAACATTTTCATCATATTTATATTCATACTATGACATACACAATGTATTTTTTAAATTTGAGCACATTAAAAAATACATAATACTTAACTTTTTTCAATTATATAAAAATTTGAAACGTTAATGCAAAATAGCTAATATACACAAGTGCAAGATTTTTTTTATGCGGGTCATGGACTTATATGAGCCGGACTACTACGTGCCTGCATATTCACTACCCTGGTCCATCTTGCGTTTTTTTCGCGGGCCTGCATGTCTGTTTGACATACCAGACCCATATTGTCATCCCTAATTTTGTATTCTACATATGAAATTAAAAATTATGAAAACAAAAATTATTAAATCGTTACGGTTAACCCTTTCAAATAATGTGTATCTTGCACCAAGGAAAAATATTTATCATACAAAAAGTGATATAAAAATAAAAATGTATAAAAAATGAGAGAAATAAATAGAACAGTGGCGGAGTGTGAGCACGTTGTTTCTCTGGGTGCAGTCTCGGTCCTCCTTCATTTTTGACCACGCTTTCACTAATCGCAGTGAGAGTATCTTCTATATTCATTTACTTTAAATGCGTGTTTGTGGCATTCAATAGAGAAGAACTTCAAATAAATGTAACCACAATAAATCTTTAATCAAAAACAAAATTTTGAATTCAGAAAACGATATCGTGAGGGCCCATCTTCTTCACGTTAAAGGACTTCTGAAAAGCTTGTCCCTGTAAGACCAAAAAATACTTCATTTTTAATTAAAAGTATAGTAAAAGCCTATACTTTTAAGGATTGGTGTAACATGTGTTGGGAAATCACAACACCCTCTCTCTCACTCTCTCTCCAACTCCAAACTTTTGTAATTTGCAAAAAATTTCCATCAGAACAACTACATATACCATTAATACATACCAAAGCTAAAATGAGTTTCCATTTCAAATTTCCAAGTTCCAAGTTCCAAGTTCCAACCCTACTTGAAAATGAGTCATTAGCGCCAAAAGTGGTTAAAAAAATTGTGGTCAGTGAATTATATATATCTTGCGTACATCTATTACGTGTAGACCTAGAAGACGTGGGAGAAAGGGTGTACATGGTTTGGTTTGGTATGAATTTCATTATATTATATATATGATTATTTATTTTTATTTTTTTTATATATAGCTAGGGGGCAAATACAGACCATAGGTGTATCAAAAAGGAGAAGGCATATAAATATTACACGTACAAGTGACAACGACCGCTACATATTCTTCAAACCAAGTTGATTATTTAGAAAATTATTAAATTAAATTTATTATTGAATGGTGAGGGTGGGAGTTGCAAATAATAATTATAATAATGATAAAAGGCAACACCTCGGTTGCTATTTAGTTTGGATCGTTGGAGCGAATTTGGATGTTGTTGAACTGATTCAGCTATTCAACCACACAGGAGAATGACAAACACAAGAAAGATGTTACAGAAAAGCAATCATCTGAAAGCAGAATATATAGGCTTACATGATAAATATCATGATTTTCCTTCTGCATCTTTTAGCAGAGCAAGACTGTGAAAGATTCCTTCACCTTTTTTTTTTCTTTTTATTATGCATATTTTATTTTTGCTGCTATATTGTATTATATATAATATAAATAATTTAGTGTAGTAAGTAAATTGATTCATTTTTTTTTTGCCATGAATATGAGTCCAGGGATATGAAGTAGTAGTGTATCAAAACAATCATGTGCATAAATCAAGATATTATGTACACATGCGTATTGGAAACCTAAACATGCCGATTCACTTTTCTTAATTTTTATTTATTTTCCTCACTTTTTTACGTCTAAAGTAAAAAACAAATTTTCTGAATTGTTATTTTAATGTACCGTAATATAATTAAGCTACTAATAACATCTTCTCTCCCTGAACTCCATATATATCTGTTTTTTTTTTTTTTTCTTGATTTGGGAGTAGGAAATCAGAACTACAACTCTCACATACTTTGACCATTGGAGGGTGGCATCACCCTAGATAGCTACCATGTCTACCCCACTCTGATATTTTTTTTCCAGATGAAAGCAGAAGCCAAAGCAGGGTGTTTTTTTAAGAGAAAGAAAAGGCTAGAGAACCATCCTTTTCTTCTTCCCCCCGGCCCCTCTTTTTCACACAAAAACACTCACTCTTTTCTGTTTCACTTGTGAAACCCTAAGATAGTTCCTTCTCCTTCTCTCTCTTTTTCTCTCTCTTTCTCACTCTCAAGCTATCCAAACTCAGAACTCTCTCTCTCTCTCTCTGCAAACTGCAACTATTATTAAATACACCCTTGTTTACGTGTATCCTCCATTTCACCGAAAGACAAATTAAGTAAAAGCAAGGGAAGAAGAAGAGAGCACACCCACAAACTTTGTACGGGTTTTGCAGATCAGAGCCTCAAAGACGTGGGTGTTGTTGGTACACTCTCTCTATATATCTTTTCCTTCCACATAACCACAAACACCTTCTCTCTGTTGCTAATTCTATCCTCTCCCATACCCCTACCTCATTCTCCCACACACCCAGTAATAACCAATAACCGATCAACAAATATCTCTGCCTCTCTCTTACGTATTTCCATTTTCGGCTCTCATGGATTCGCCCAACAGTGGCAGTATGCAATCCTCCAGCACCGCCGGTGATGAAGACTACGACTCACGCGCCGACCCTTCCTCATCATCCTCCATCTCTGCCTTCCTCAACAACAACCCGGTTCCTCCGCCGCAACCAACAACGTTAACCACCCATGTTCCTCCCTTCCAAACCCACGTCTTCGACCCGTTATCCAATTACTTGGATCCAACACAAAGATCGCAGTCACACCCCAACGCCAGCCAAATCCTTAACCTCGACATGATGTGGAACACGGTTGCCAGATCCGAACCCGATCTCGCTGGCTTGATGCCTACCTCTTCTTCACCCTCCACGCACAACAACAGCAGCAGCCAAGGCTTTCTGTTAACTCAACTGGGAGCAGGTCAAAGTCAACCACGCGGAGGAGGAGGAGGTGGTGGTGTTAACGTTGCTGTTTCTGCTTTTCCCACCACTCTCGCTCCGGAAAGTGCTTCTCCACGAGGAGGATTTGAACAAAACAGTACCAACAACAGCAACACCAACGTGGTTCGAAACCCGAAGAAGAGGTCGAGAGCTTCTAGGCGTGCACCAACTACTGTGCTCACTACGGACACCACAAATTTCCGAGCCATGGTTCAGGAATTTACTGGCATCCCAGCCCCTCCTTTCACTTCCTCGCACTTCCCGAGAACCAGGTTGGATCTCTTTGCTTCTTCTAATGCATCTTCCTCCGCGTTATTAAGATCCGCTTCCTCTCATTTAGAACAACAACAACCTCCTTCACAAACGCAAACACAAACACCGTCTTATCTTCTCCGCCCCTTTGCACACAAAGTCCAAGCTCAACCCTCTTCTATCCCACACAACAACGCTTTTTCTCCCATGTTGAACACCTTGCCTTCCAACAACAATTCCGCTTCCACTTCAACCCCCATTCACTACCAGCACCACTCCCTAAACATGCACAACCCAATTCTCAGCCTCCAATCCATTCTCGGGAACAACGACTCTTCTGTTCTTCTTGGTTCCAAAACACAACAACAGCAGCAACGACAACAACCCTCCTTGGAAATCACGCCCGGTGCCGTGGACTCGCACCTCAAGATGGGTGGCTTGGAAGAACTGGGATTGAGCCATGCGCACGTTGGTGATCATCATCACCATCATCATCATCAAAACATGAACTTGGTTACTTCTTCATCAGATGGAGCATTGTCGAGGGTCAACAACAACATAAGCATAAACAACAACATGCGTGGTCCTTCTTCGGCAGACTGGGCCCAGGCCCAAAGAATTGGCGGCAGCAATGATGGAGGGGTTTTGAGGTCTCTGAGTGGAGGCACTGGCACTGCTACTGCCACCTTAAACTACAGAAGCAGTGTTTCGGATTTTCATGGAGAGAAGGGAGCACCGGAATGTGCTGTGGCTGCAAGAAGCGAAGGTATGGTTGAATCGTGGATTAATTGTTCTTCTGATTAGAGCAGGAACCAACCAACGATCAAATGGGAAAAGAATATGAACAAAGTAAAAAAGGCATGAGATAGATTCATAAATATAATTTCATACGCTTTAATTCATGAGTGATGAGAGACAGAATATTGGTAATTGGTATCCTCAGCTTAACCATGACCATCAAATTAATTAAACACTATTTTTGGCTCCATTAGAAGAATTATGCGTAAATAAGTAGTTCTACCTTGTCTTTCTCTACTTTTTCTTTTTGTTTGTTATCCTAAAAAAAATCTCAATTCTGGTTTTGATTTACATATATACACAGCCATATATATATATATATATATATATATACACACACACACACGAAAGAATCCTGGAGAGGTTTCGATCGTTTGGACGTTTGTTCCATAATTTGTGTCTCTATTTGGTGAACTAGAAACTGCAGTATCAGTTTGTGTTCATGTCACTGTATATGGATTTTGGTTTTGACTTGTGTGAAATTATCGTTCAGAGAATGTACAATGTGCAGCATAGATTGAACTACACAGACAAAACTGTATGTATCCTCTCTTTCCCTGTTTTTGTCGCACCTTCTATTCTGATTTTACCTCTAATGTTTGTTTGCCATTTTGTCTGCTTCCTTGCACACTTCTTCTGTTCTTCTACACTTTTTTTTTTTCTCTTTTCCAATTTTTTAATTTGACGGTCATTAGATTCTAGGAGTAATTTGTGGCAAGATTTGGGGATTCTAAGTTGCCGCAATCTCGTTTTATCAAAATCAAAGACATGTTCATGTGTTTTTTAGACATTTACATAAAAAAATAGTTTCTCATTCTCTCAGCACCTTATCAAAACAAAAAAGTACAAGTTCAAAATTAACTTTCAAAATAAACTAAACTAAACCGGCATACAGGTGTATGTATTATCAAATGTAATGTGTTCCACAGTTTCCAGCTATAGCTCCATGCATTCACACCTTCACTAATATTTTATTTTTCAAAACAAAATTTAAATCATTCCCTGTTCATATGTTAATTTTTAAATGCTACAATTAATAATTTTTTGCATTCAATTCTCAACACATGATAAAGAATCTGTTTGATAATTAATCACAGGCTTTTGTTTTTTTTCTATTAAAAGTATAACATCAAAGGGTGAAAACAAATTATAAAAAACCTGCCATGTGATTATTACTGAAGGAAGTAATTTATATTTGGATTAGGACGATGGCTAAGTAAAAAAAAAATGATCTTCCTTATCAGAACATTTATGTTATCACTATCATCTGTCATTTTTAATAAATATTTAATATTTCTTGATTCTTAAACTATTGCGTTGATGGTAACGCGAACAGTGGAGTGGCCTAAATTTGGCAAGTATCAGTGGGTGACTTCAAAAACTGTTACTTAAAACTAAAAAAAACATGATTTTAAATAAAATGTTTTATTCCTTGATCTGAATTTAGAAAAATGACGGTGTGGATTCACGGAAGAAGAAAGTTTATTTGAATGATGAGTTTAATATAATGTTGATTGAATTTGAGGAATATTTTATGCGTATAATTAGTTATACTAGGTATAGAATATGTAGGCATGATGTGCGAAAGATGTGGGCAGGTGAACAAATTATGAATATATTAAAATAAATTTTAAAAAAAAGGTTATTGGGTGAAAGAAAAATGATATTACGAAAAAAGCGAGCATTGATTTAGCTCTCCATCACTTTTTGTCTGTTTTCGATTTCGCACCATACGCTTATTAGTGTGAAGAAGGAAAGAGAAAGGAAAAAAGTGGTACGCGTGCATGTTCTATTACACTCATGAATAAGACTTTTTATCTCGATGGATTTAATGCATGTGGGATCTGCAAGGAACCTCTATAAATTTAAAAGTACTTGTTGTAGGTAGAAAGAAAGAAAGTAAGAAACCACTCAATGGAATCAGACTTTCATGCCATGGTTTATTATTAGTTGGTTGGACTTCTTAAGTATCACCTTAATTAATCTCTTTACTTCAAATAATTGACCTCCAAAAAATCACCATCATCTATTTTTTTAATGCAAATTTCCTTATTCAGTCCGTGGAAAAATCAACTTTTTTTTTTCTTCTTCTTCACAACAACAACAATCATATGGTCCATATCGCCTAGCCAAGACAGAAAACATGTGAAGTTTCAAATTATATATCAAACATGGAAATGATTCACTTCTGTATTTAGAAATAATTCATTATGTTCATTCACACGTAAAGGAAAAAGCTTGGTGGCAGTAATTAACATTGATGCAGGTACGTCCATTCTATGTGCTAGAAGGGCTTAAATCTCACTTAATTTTACCTAATACACGACTTTGGGTTGATTTGAATAAATATTTTTGTTAAAACTTTTATGGTATGCTTATAATTTTGTTAAATTTATATATAAAAAAAAATATCTGCGAACAACCAACCAACAGAGAATAAAATACAAGCGAACAGGTATAAATATATGTATCTTTAATTTAATCCAAAGCACATTTTGATATTGACATGTCAAAATTTTATGAGTTCATTTAAATACACACTTTAAAGATAAGCTTTAAAGTAATCTTCTCCGAACTAAGTATATTATGCGATGGTCTACCCCACTCTCTTGACAGTGCATTTAAATCGATAAAACGAGTTAGGTTTGAAAGAGAGGTGATAAGCAATATCTGAGAAAATTTCATCTTTATGTCTGACATCATTGTGACAAAAGAAGCAAAATATAGCCACTCATATTAATGTTCAATTATGAAGATTTCTGAAGAAAAAATTATGAGAAAGTCTTGTGCTTGAGACTCCCTTGTAATCTTTGAAGTTAAAGTGATTTGTGTTGTGCCTTTGCATGAAAAGTTTGTAATCTTTTTTATTTCTTTGATTGATATATCATGATCTTTTTTCATTTCAGCTTTGGGTTTAAAAATTGAATGATGAGACATGAGAGGGAGATACATAGATATATGTGAACATGGATGACATTCAAAAAACAAATTTGAATCCCTTGTTGTAAAGTGAGGCACATGAATCATGAAAAACCTTTGAGAAAAGAAAAGGGTGCACTTTTTTACACTAATAAACTTGGAAGACTTTATGAAAAATTTAAATAAAACTCAAATGATTAGGCATCGGATTTTGAGAGATTTGTTAGGGGCAGGCCTTGTGTTAGATTTGATGCCAAGTGACCTTTGACATTTTTTCATCTTAGGGCCCATGCCAATGAACAAACCTTTCACTTCCTCTTTAGCAATCATGCTTTTTTTTCATCATTTTCTAAGGCTCATACACACACACCCAAGCTGCAAAAAGTTCTCTCTTTTCTTTTTCTTTTTCCCTCTATAAATTTATACCAATCAAATTCAAAAATTGCACCGTGTCTCAAACATTTCAAAACATATAACACTTATTAACAAAGTTTTTACATGAATGATAGTAACAGTAGTTATCGGAAAACATGCAGTGTCCTACAATTTTGAGCCTAAGCTCAAAAAGATGAACAGCTTTAAGCATCGTCGCGAATAAGGCTGCACTGTTTCCCCCTCTTTGCTCGAAACCATTCCTTCACAGGGAAAAGCATCGATTCAAGTACCTTATGCCGGAAAAAGACAAACCACACCGTATCCTTTAAATTACATTAAACATAATGTCTTGTCCCACAAATCTAGGTTTTAGATTTCCTCACTCGTGATTCCAAACATTAAACTAGAATTAATTAATCAACCCTTTTCCACCCCCTACGATTATGGAATATGCGCGAAATCAATCGTGCTGTTATGCACTATATAATATATATACACACACCTATGCCATTCCTCTATTTATAATGATCATAATATTTTCTTTTTCTTCATAATGCATGTATAAATAAACACATTATTTTGTGCTGCTTTAGTATTTATCTTCCTTTCAGCATATGTCCAATCCAGCCTCTAAAGTTTTATTTGGTGGATCGAATTGATGCTTCGTGGATTTTCATTTTTAGAACATTCCTTGACGAGTGCCCTGTTCATGGATGCAAGTTAAAGAAAGATGGCCCCAGAACCAGCTGTAGCCGCGGGTTTTCACTCCTCAAATTCCACACTTTTACTCAATAGTCAACGTTTAAATATATTTGCTTTTCGCACTTACACAACACAACCATCGAAATACTTCTCATCAACTTTTACAGTAGAATTATTTTTGTCACCTAAATTGCTTCGTTTTGTGTGCGTGTGTATGCTTGTATTTTGTCCCATTGTTCATCCCTCTCCTTAAGTTTCAAACTAAATTAAACTTCCCTGTGTTACTGTTGTTCCTTCTTAGTCTTTCCTAGCATTATTCAAATCATATCTTTTTCTTTTTGTTCGTTTTATGTCACCACACTCAATGTTGGAGTTGTGCATTTTCATGTATACACTTTTATAGGTAATCTAGGGATAAGAAGATATCTGTTACAATATTTACAAGTGTACCAAATTACAAAGTAATAAAGTGATAAGTGGAGACATCCTCAATAGAAAGATATTTGTTAGAATATTGGCAATTATGATTATTTACTGATCAAGGCAAAAAAAAATTAAAATAATAAAAATATTATTTTTTGTTTAGAAAATAATTCTAAATTATTGAAAATAAATGACAGAGACTTCACTGTAGTTAGATTTCATGTACAAATTTAATATAAAAATACATGTTAAATATTTTTTATACACTAGTAGACTTCGCTGTTAAATATTTTTTTAATATTAAAATACATTATGTAGGATAACTATTGTTTAAAATTTCCATATAGTAAATAAAAGATGTGTTAATAAAGAAAATATTTCAAATTTTATCTTAATTGTAGGATTCATTAATCAAACTAAATTGAATATTCACATTAGTGTGAATTTTTCTATAAAGTGTTTAAATTTGTGTAATATTTAACACTCAAATAATTAAAATAGAAAATTCACATCTTTATAAATGGTCTATAAGATGTCGTTGCGTATACATGGCACAGATTATTCACACATCACACCAATGATTAGTATTATGATTAGCGAATAACTGTGAACGATTGAAATTTTGTTAAGTTTATTTATGTCCGATAGGACTTTAAATGGAAAATTATTAGTGAAGATATGATTTATAAAAGATAATTAGCTTCAGCTGGTTGAACTAAAAACATGATATAAAAGTAGTAATTCCCCTTAATGGTATTTTAATTATACTTTGAAAAGGTTAATTTTGAAGGGAAGGAGAGTCCTTAGTTAGAGTGTTGACGTTATATTGTGTGTGATAAAGTGGGTCAGATGTGGTTTTCACGAACTCTACTCTGTCTGCCACTATCCATACTTTCACCAACCCTAGCCCTTCAAATAATGCTGTTTCGTGCCATTCAAATTATACTACAGAGATTAATTTTTTGTCATAAAAAAATTCAGTTTCTTTACAGATTTTTTTAATTATTACCGATTTTTTTTTAAATTGAAATCACGGTTTAAAATCTCATATTCTATTATTATAAAAATAAAAAATAAAATAAATTTATGTTTTTAAATGTTTTTTTATTAGAATGATATTTTAAGAGGCTATTTCTTCCGTGGAAAATATATTTTAAAACCCGGCTCATTTGCATGTTCTTATTTATCGAATTAAAAAAATATAAACACTGTATTTGCATAAAATAAAAACAAATTAAGTTAATAGTACTTTACATATATTTATTTTTTAAAATTACAGATGCTTCTTTTAAAAGTAAATAACGATAAAATATAAAGGGTTAAATATGTTTTTGGTCCCTTAACTTTCAGTGAATTTTGGAATTAATCCATTTCGAAACTTGGACCAATTTAGTCCTCATATTTTGAAATACGTGGATTTAATCCTTTTAATCAAATTTTGTTAATTTTGTTTGACATTTCAAACTTGTTTCATAACACTCAAATACAATCCTGAAATGCGTATGAAACATCAAATAAACCTAACAAAATTTTATTAAAATGACTAAATCTACGTATTTCGAAAGATGAAGGACTAAATTAGTCCAAAGTTTCGAAATAGACTAATTCTAAAATTCACTGAAAGTTAAGGACTAAAAACATATTTAACCCAAATATAAAATGAGAATTGCATTTCATCATACTCAATATCTAATAAATATAAAATGGCAGAATGCATTCGTATGGACCAAAAGGCCCAAAACATATGGACCTATTTCGGCCACTCAGCAAACAATGGACCTATTTTAGCCCAAACATATTGTAGCCCTAATATTTATAACATGATACTTTTACTACAGAAGCAACCAAACATGGGGTGGTGGCGCAGTTGGCTAGCGCGTAGGTCTCATAGCTTCTGAGTTATCCTGAGGTCGAGAGTTCGAGCCTCTCTCACCCCAATGTGAATTTTTTACTTTAAATTTCAAAAATGTAAATTTTAACTTAATTTCAAATATGTCCCTTGTCACGGTTGGTTATTCATTAAACTGGATCAGTTCATTAATTACTTTTCAGAGTTCAAATCATGAAAAAAAAAAGAATAATCAAGATTTCATGTTCAAGATAAAATTCATTAATGTCATTTGGGGGAAATCTTACCTTTAATCTTTGAGTGAAGTTTCAATTTGATCATACAAGTTAAGTATGATTACAAGACAAACTTTCGTGCCATTCCATCCTTCTGAAACTTTATTTTTTTCTCTTTTCACTTCTCTTACTCTGTTACATGTTTTGCTCAAAAAGATTTTTATTTTTTTTGGTTATAAAAGGTTAAATTTTAAAGCTATGACAATCTAATTGGATTATGTGAACAAAATATATTTAGTTTACTTCACATATCTTATTCTAAGTTTTGATTTTGTTAAAATCTTCACCCACTATCCGGTGGAAGAATTGATAGGGACAAAACTATTGAAGTCAAAATCTTTGTTTGACTCCGTTCTCCGTACCATATTCACAGATTAATTTGAGAACAATCAAATGTTCCGAAAACGGAATCTCAAATGTTTGACTTTTTTAATACGCGTTCCGTATTTTAGTGCTATTTGCTTTTAAAAAAAGTTAGCTAAATCCATATAGAAAACTCTACGAACTAAGAGTATCTTTAATGATAAATTTCATATCTTCTGTTTAAAAACAATCAATAGAAAACAAATGTTTTGTACTTTTATATTTGTAGTGTACGTAAAAGTATAAAATATTTCTTGACGATTTGATGATTTTTTTTTAATCACCAACTTTTTTATCACCAACTTTGTTATTGTTATTGTTTTCAATTACCGTATAAGTATAAACTGTTTATCGCCAAAAATAATTAATTAAATGTAAGCCCTTAACAGATCTTAAATTATTATCCCTCCCAACTCCCCATCAGCAAATAATTGAATTTGAACAGAAGAGGAAAACGTTGACTGTGAGTGGCTCGAAAATACAAGTTGATTCACCAACACTACGCAACACTTGACCCCATAGTTCAGTTTATATCATGTGGGTCCTTCTCATCTCATAAATTAACAAATAACAACCGAACACTTATGCTTCTGGATCATAAATTTTAACTTATCAATTCAAACTCAAAACGTTGTTGGCTGGAATTAAGCTTCTTGTTTTTTGTCTTTGCTTTTGATGTCCTCTTTCACAATAATTTGTTCTAACAATGGAGGACACTGGTTTTTTTAGATTCAATAATTAGAAGAAAAAGGGTGAAAAATGGGGCCAAACAACCAGAACACAGGGTGGTAAGGTTGTATTTGGCACCGACATTTCATATCTAGAACCTGCACACCATAACAAGGACAAACTTCACTAATTTATCAAAAAAATTTAAAAAAAAAATCAAAATAAAAAGTGAGGTCATACTATTAAAAATATAAACAAATAAATGTCATTTATTGAAAATGTATGAGAAAGGTGCGTAATGGTTTTCGAACTAATGTACATTTTAAAAATTAGAGGATTGAATATTATATAAGTGTAGGTGGTGTTCAAATTAAATTTTCAAACATGACAAAAAGTATGAATCAGACTTACCAGCATGGTGTTAGATTCATGAAAGCAGAATTTCTGGAACAAAAAAGTCAACAATTTCAACCTTTGGTCAGCTTGTGTCTTTTCTTGTGGGACCATATTGTAATTGAAAGAACTTTTTTTTTTTATTATTATTATTTCTAACATTTTGAATATTCATTTTTTTCAGGGTTAGTGTTTACAGACCAGGCGGGTTTTGTAAATTATATCTTATTAAAAAATTGAATAATTCAAATAATTATCAATTTAAAAGATAGTTAAAATGATAGTGGAATTATATTAGAGTGATAATAGTGGGAGTGAATTGTTGCCTAATTTTTTTTTATGTGTAGTGTGGTCAAAGTCGTAGCGTTTTGTGAATGTGAATTAATTAGGCAAAGTGTAATGTAATTAGCATTATCGAGATCCGCGATCCACCCATCTGTTACTATTAAATTTCACATGTCAATAGTGTGTTGGTTAATTATCCACCTACTTAATAATGTTCGACATAATACCATTAATTACTGCTACAGTGTTTATTTAGTCTACTTGTTTTTTTTTTCTTTTAATATAAGAAAAATAATCAGAAAACTCTAACTGTCTTAAAAGTTTTTTAAGTATGTATGTAAAATAAAAACTATATGAATTTCATATTCACATGGCTTTTTTTATTTTTTAACATTCAACTAATTTATCAGCTGTTTTTTTTTTTTGAATAAACTTTCCAGATCTGGCTACCGCAAATTAAGTACCATTTTACTGATAAACAGAACGGTTAGAAAATAAATAAAAAAATCGCAATACGCTTAAATGTAATTATTTTTGGTACGTTAAGTTCCACTTGTGATAGTAGTTATTTCATTAAGTTATATTTATTACGTTTTCGTTTAATTAATTGAAAAATGCACAGAAAAATAAATGCTTCCTTGTTAATGCATTTAAATTGGTATTAATTAGTGTAAATTGGGTAAAACAAATAATAATTGTTTGTATTAGAAATCCATTGAGATGGGTGCATGAATGTGAAAACATGGAAAATGTAAAATATAATTCATGACAACTAATTCTTACTCTAAAGCAACATTCTGGGCCAGACGAACACATTCCGTTACACTTTAAAACTTTGTCTCTAACTCCTTCAAATTATTATTGACCTAAGAAAGTCATAGTACATAAACTCACTCACTCACTCAGTCCAAACATTAGCAATTGGTTATTCCTATTTGTTGTAATATAAAATTGATTTTCACCGAATTCCCATATGCATGCATAATTGGTCAATGGAGAAAACAAAGGGTAAACAAATCTAATGCCAGATTTTTTTTAGCAATTTCTTAAGACATAAGAGAATTATGCTATAATAAGAATTTATTACATGGTATCCTTATCATTATAATTATCATTATCATTAATAGTCGAAAGTTGAAACCGCGTCGTGAAGGAAGTCCACACTGTCTGTCTCCATGCGCACCTTCCCACTCACGCAATAAATATTTTCAATCTCACTTCAGTTACTAGCTTCTCTCTCACATGGCCCCATAACACTATAGTGTAGAAGGAGAAGAAGAAGAAGAAGAAGGAGGAGTGTAATTGTTTTGGTACAAACTATAAAACCATTTCACTCCCTCTATTTCCCAGATTGATTCATAACTTTGTGGGTTAGGTCTAGACCCAGTCACCGTTATATCTATTTATTGCTTTATTATATACCTTCTTCTTCGTTTTCTTCACAACCCTTTAGATCCCAATGGCTCCACTCTTGTACCTTCGTTGCAGAAACCTGTTCCTCCTCTCTCTTCTTTTCTTCCTTTTTGTTTCTCTTTGCTTTTTCACTGTTTCCTCAGAATCTCATCCTCAAAGCAGAGCCTTGTCCAGTGGCACCGCCAGGAGAATGTTTGAGTTGGAGGAAGAAAACGAAGAGTTCGAACAACCCCTCAAAAAGAAATCCACCAAAAACAAAACAACCTCCTTGATCAAGCCCTCTAATTCCTCCAAAAACCAAACCAAAGCCGTCAAATTCAGCAACCTTAACTCCTCCAAAAACCAGACCAAAACCGTCAAATCCAGTTACCCCAATTCCTTCAAAAACCAAACCAAGTTAGCCAAACCAAAACCCAAAACCAAAACCGAACTCATCACCGACACAGAGGTTGTCGTGAAGAAACTCAATTCCACCGCATTAAAGTCCAAGAAGCTGAATTCGACTTCCACCAAGAAACCGTCCTCATTGGATCTCGCGAAAACGAGTGGGGGTGGCGGCAAGAACAAAACCACAAAAGCCACCGCCACAAAGGACAAGGAAGCGAGTAAAAAGACGAAGCTGGATGAGGCGGAATCCGACAAGAAGAGCGGTGGCGGTAAGAAGAAACAATCGCAACCGAGTTGGGTGCTGGAAGACGAGTTCGACGATGATTTGGTTTCGGAGTTCAGAGATCTACCCAAGAAATTCCAACAAACACTGATCCCTGACCTGGAACGAATCTCCACAACCTCCAAAGCTTACATCACGAAAGCCAACAAAGAGATGACGAAAGGATTCAAACCCTACGTCGGAAACAAGTACGCACCCACCATTGCCACTTTACTCTCTTGCGCGTTCGCTTTGATACCTTTGCTATTGGCCTCGCTCCTCTTCAACAAAATCAAAGCCTATTTCTCACTGCAAAAACTCTTGATCTTCATCCAAGCCTATCTCGCTATCTACTTCTCCATTCTCTGTCTCTCTTCATTCATCACCGGCGTTGAACCTCTCAGGTTTTTCTTCTCTACTTCGCGCTCCACGTATCTCTGCCTGCAGGTTCTCCAAACTCTCGCTTACGTCCTCTACCTTTTGCTCCTCGTAATGTATCTTGTTTTGGTCTTCTCCACTGAGTCTGGGCTGGGCTCCAAGTTTCTGGGCCTGGCCCAAACCTTCGTGGGCTTCTCCGTCGGGTTGCACTACTACATGACGGTGTTTCACAGGGTGGTGCTGAAGCAACCGCCCAAGACCAATTGGAAGATTCACGCCATTTACGCCACGTGTTTTTGCCTCATTTGTGTCATTGCTGGAGCTGACAGAAGAAAGAAGACCTACTTGGAAGAGGGTGGAGAAGAGGGCAAGAAAAATTGAATTAGTCAATAATTACCTATTATTATTATTATTATTATTAGCTACATTATACTTACAATTTTTCGCATTTTCTTTTATAAATTAAAATCTTAAATTATCAAAGCAACATACCAAACTTCCATTCTAGCCAAATGCCGCAAGGCTCTGGCTTTTAATTTGTATCAGTCAGCATTCAGATTCGTTCCATAAATAAATGGAGTTCCTGATCCCTGTATAATTGTATTATTGTACGATGCATCATCCTGAATCAAATGATAAAATTGTTGGATCTGGGTTTTAAGGTTTACCAGTGTCTTTTCTCTATTTATTTGCTTCACTGGTTGCCGCGCTGTTCGGTAATTTAATTCGCACCTTAAAAGAAGATTCATTTACCAAAAAAGAATACACTTTTTTACCTCAAACAACAGCACTATTTCGATCTTCTCTTCCCCCATTGAAAAGAGCAAGAAGAAGAATGTGGGACAGAGTGGCAGAGTCCATATTTGAAACGCAAGTACATTTGTGATTTACTGCGTCCAATTAATGGCATGTGGACAAGGTTGCAAGAAATGAACAACCATGGTGCGTGGTTGAGGAGGCTATGATAGTAATTTAATGAAGCACCGACGGTTTTTGAATGTGTCGGTGGTGTAATGAAATGTGGACAAGTGGCTTTAGCCATTTGGGGGTATGGCAGAAACTTGAGCGCAGCGTGAACCATGGCTTTCTCTTGTCTTGGCCACAACAGTAGTGACAGATTAAGAAATCTCACTCAAAATAAAATATCCACATGGTATGGTATGGTATGTTAAGAAATTCTGCATCAATTTTTGGTCCGCGGTTCATTGATTTGTCCATGGTGGTTAGATGAAAGTCGCTTTCTGAAGAAGTGAGTGTGGGCGTCACCACCGTCATCTCATGTAAAAGGTTACTTACCCCAACACTAGTCAAAATCTCGCGGTTTAATGCTGTCTCATTCTTCGATTTCCAACCAAACACGCCCTAATTGCGTAATGCTGCATTTATATCGTCTTTACATTCGTCGCTAATGTTGGTGCACAATTTTTTTTTCTTCTCTGAACGTATTAATCCGGCGGATTGTACGTTTGCCTGAAAGATTCCTAATTTAACTATTAGAAAATTTATTATTAGATAAAAATAGTGACTTATTTATTAATTAAAAAATATTTTTTTAACTAAAATAGTTTCTAAATTAGTTTTTAAATTTGTCATTCAGAATTGGTCAATAATATTAGTTATTAAGATTTTAATTAAAAAAAATATTTTTAAATTTATTTTATTAATAACCAATTTATATATAAATTTAGAAACTAATTTTTTGGTTGCTAAAATCTTTATAGTTAATGTTAGTGACAGATTTAAAGATCAATTCATTGTGGTGATTAATTTATAAGTATTTTAGTTATTAACAATTTTTAGTTTGTAGATTAATATCTAAATTGATCAATATAGTAACTAATAATTTTTTGTCACTAAAATTTACAGTTGAGAAGAGATTTTCTTATAGTAATTTGTTCTCTTTTATATTTAATCTTGGTTAAATTATAAAAAAATAACTACTTTTATAATAATAATAATAATAATAATTAAACTTAGTAGTTTTATTTATTTATATTTTTTATATAATGAAATGTATATTTGATTATTAAATTTAAAGATAATGGTATTTTTGAAAAATAACATTAAATTGAGCTTTGTTCATTTTAAGTTTAAAGGAAGGGATATTATTGGTTCCAAAGCACATTCAATCCATAATACCATTGATTGTTATTATATACATAAGGAGATTCTCAAATTAAATTTGAAGTTTGCTAAACATTCAAGTGTGAGTTTAAATCTAACATTGGATAAAAATGAGAATGTCGATTATCATATAAAAGAAAATTATAAATTTATTGTTTTAAAGTGTTAGATTGAAAGTGATATAATTCCTTGTGTGGGTTGATCTCAAATTACATTCACGTAATATCTCTAAAATGAATCATCTTCAAAAATATCATTAATGGTATTATAGTTGCTAATTTGTCTTATAAGACTATATTAAAAACAATAAATATGAATAAAGGTAAAAGTATATGTTTTCACTTGAAGAAAATGCATCAATATAGAAGAGACTCATTATTGAGAGAGATATTGTAATATTTACAAGTACAATGATGACAAAGGTACAAATAAGAATAACCATAAAAAAATGATATGATAATGTTGACAATGAAATAGGTAAAAAAAAAAAGAAGTAATAATGATAGTACAGACAATAATTATAACAAAATTGTTTGTGATTACGATAATGACAATAGTTTAGTGGTAGTTCATATAATGAAGATGAAATGGTAAAATTAACACAAATTAAAAGAGATAATAACAATAAAAAAATATTGACAAAATGACGAAAATAATGATAGATGATGTAATGGCTAGGACAATAATTATATGAAGCTGTGGTAACGACATTGATATCAAGAATAATAACAACAGTAACGGTTGGAAGTCCCACACTTCTAACAGTAACAATAGAAAAAAAGTAGTAGATAATAATAATTATAACAATGTCTCTAAGTAATAAAATAAACACATTGAAAGTAAAGAAGAATATTGATTATCCTATTTAGAGTTTCTAAATAATTTATTTAATTAAAAAAATACTACGACATAATAAAATAAATATTAAGATAAATGAATCACGTGTGTGTTATATTATTGTTATAAACAATTAATTAAAGTAAAAAGGATAATTTATTATCCTTTTTTTTTTCAAATCACCGACACAAATTAGATTCAAATATAAATAATTTGAAATTAAGTAGAACAAAGAGATGCACCCAGAGACATGCAAACAAGTTTTATGTAAGTGTTTTTTCAACCAAATGATGGTACTTGTATATTTTCTTACAAGAACTTTTAAGATTGCAAGTGACAAATAGTTAACAAATACCTAACCTTAGAAAATAATACTGTCTCCAGATCGCGTGTTTGAAATAGTTTGGTGAAACAGTGCTTAAAAAAAGTCGACAAAAACAAGGATCGTGAAGAAAAGAAAACGCGAAATTATTGCACCACGTATTTTTATCTATGATTTGTTTTTTTTTTTTTTCACTTTCTTCCTCCGTGTATCGTTGGAGAAGAAGCACGTGTATGGATTAGGGTTTATGAGATTATTTATAATTAAAATTGTTTAATGAATCAGTTTATATTATGATTATATGATTAAATTTGTCAATATGACGTAAAGGATATATTGCATACTTGGGCTAAAACGTTTTCAAGGAACGAAATTAATTTTGCTTAGAGGCAATTAAATATCTATAGTTTTCTCTGTCAAATAATGGTCTCTGCATCGGTGCAATATATATATATATATATATATATATATATATATATATATATATATATATATATATATATATATATATATATATAATTATTTTTTTATATTTTAGTTATAGTTATATTGTGTTTCTATATAATATAAGACTTTATATAATATATAAGACTTTTAACTCACATCTAAACTATTTTCAAATGTTATATATATATATATATATATATATATTATTTATTTTACATTCTACTTTATTTTACTTTTACAATTTTAAAATTCAAAATAGTCTAACACATATATTATCATATAATAATATAATAATTGATAAATGTATGGTTTAATTGTTAGTTAATATATCATCAATGAAGATCAAAATTTATGTAGTAATTATTTGCTTTAGAACCTTTAATAATTGGTACCCACATTTGTCTAGAACTATGCATTAATTCTTTTAATTACCCATCATTATAGTTTTGGTCAAATTATATTTTTTTACATTTTATATTATCTATGACATTCACTTTTAAGGTTATTATTCTAAAGAAATATTTTTGATTCTTTTATCCTTTTTGTTATTTCTCTTTTAAAGTAACAATTGTTTTATTTTGAATATAATTGGTAATATTTTTAAAAGATTAAAACATTTGGATTTACAACCAATAATTATATGATTTGTTTCTTATTTTTTTATTTATTGATCAATTAATTCTATTAATTGTTTTAAAATTTTTAAGATTTCTAACTATGAATGGATTATTTTTTATTTCATAAGTTTTCAATTTTTTTATCAATTAATTGATTTTATTAATTATTTAACTTATTTATTTAATTATTAATTTTTTATTATTAATAATATTATTATTCTAATAAATATTTATATTGTACTTAAATATTTTCTTTATTTATTAATTAATAATACTATTATAATTACTATTATTTTTGTTATTATTATTATTATTTGAATCAATAAATGTAAGTAAAACAATCCATTAATTTATTTCTCAAACATAATTATAACACTTAAATATAATTATAAAAATAAATTGTTTATTTAAATATGATAATAATTATATTAATTATTTTAATACAAATTAAAAAACAAAACAAAAATACAAGCATGAGTCTATAACCAGTTATATACACAATCTACAAATTTAGGAGAGAAAAAAATTAGTTAAGCCTTTTTTAAATATATTTAGCTTAATTTTAAATTTAATATATTTTAAAATAAAATATCAGTAAATAAATAATTTTCAAAAATTAAAATATATATATTATATTTATGATAAAAAATTATTTTGTGAATTCGTTTGATTAAAAAAATACAGTTTATGAAACAATATAGTATTCAACCATTGATCTTTATTAAAAATTTAAATATATTTTTAATTTCTGGAACATGACTTTTTTTAATTCTTATATTTTTTTTTCATCTTCGTAATATTTGAAATAGTTATTTTTAGTACCTATGAATTATATAAGCTTTGGTTTTTTTCTATAGAATTTGCTTTAGTTTTTTAATTTTCTAAAATTTGTAGTCATTAACCTTTTAGTTACTTTTTATTTTACGGTTATAGGAATATGATGCTTGGCTTGTCGTTTACCATATAAGTAATAAATTAGTGTTACAAAATAATAACTTTAAAATTTTAGTTGACTAAGAATTATTTTTTCAATGGAAACCAAAATTAAAATTCATTTTACAAGACTAAAAATCTATTTAAGTGTAAAAGGTATAATAAACAAGCCATATTTGTTTTTTAAAATTGTAATATATATTAAAGAGTTTCATACTTTTACCCTGCATCATATTTTTTAAATGAAAAATTTTACTATAACAATTAAATTTTGATAACTTTTTCTTAAGAATCTGAGTTGTCATTTTTTAAGTAATTTTTTATTTTTTTATTTTTTTATTTTTCTATATTTCAAACGAGTCTAGATTTTTTACTGATTTTTTCGGTACTGTTCTTTGTTGAGTATTAAAATTATACTGTGTTAGTATTTTAAATATCTTTTTAATATATTTTAAAACATCAAAATTAGTGGTAATCAGTGTATTATGAAGGTACAATAGAGAAACAACACAACAAAATTCAACAGAAAATCTAAATTCATTTCAAACTCACTTCAAATATGTCAATTCAGATTATAAGAAAAAATTATCAAAATTTTAATTATTATAGTATCGTTATACTTTTTAAATATTTTTATTCAATAATATCATTTCTAATAATAATCTTGTAGCCCTCAATTCTTCATCCCTACACCTAGTAATTTGATAAAAGAAATCTCCATAATAGACGAAAGTCTCACCATTAAACAAGTAATTCAAAAATTACCTCATCTAAAGCAACACGACCTACGCATTAACTCAGTTTTATACAGCAACATTTTGTCTGTTTCCAAATAGAACTGAAACAGAATTCAGAATTTTTATAAGGAACTAGTAGGAGACCCGTGCATCCGCACGGGTCGTGTTTTTTCATTTTATGTTATGTAATTTTTAAAATAAAAATTTTGTTGTTATTATATAAATCAATTATTTAAATGATTATTATTATTGATTTAATTACATATAATTAATTTTATTATTTAGATATATCTACATTTAGAAATTGTAATAATTTATAATAATAATATTAATGTTATTAACAATAATATTATTATTAAATTAAATTAAAATGTATATGTATACGTCATTGTTATAATAAAATGTAAGTATATTATGTAATATGGTCCTGTATAAATTAAATAAAATATAAAATTGATTTAAATATTTTGAATAGAAACATGTGTACATATAAACACTTGTATGCTATATTAAAACGCAATACATATGCATGTATCGTTATTAGAGTAAAATGTAGGCATATGATGTTATATAGTCCCGTATAAAATATATACAACATGAAATTTTGATGTTAAAAATTTTAAATATAAACACATGTAGATATAAATAAAAACATGTATATTATACTAAAATAAAATGCATATTCATGAGTCATCTTTAAAGTAAAATGTAGACATATTATGTAATATGGTCCCGTATAAATCAAATACAACATGAAATTGATGTTCAAATTTTTAAATAGAAACACATGTACATATAAACACTTGAATGTTATATTAGATTGAAATACGTATGTATGAGTCATTATTCAAGTAAAATGTAAACATATGGTGTAATATGGCCCCGTACAAAAAATATATATAACATGAAATACGTATGTATGAGTCATTAAATAGAAAAACAGAAAGATATAAACACATGTATATTATATTAAAATAAAATATGTATCCACGAGTCGTTGTTAGAGTAAAATGTAGACCTACTGTGTAATATTGTCCTGTATAACATAACACAACATAAAATTGGTGTTAAAATTGTTAAATAAAAACACATGTAGGTACAACCACATGTATATTATATTAAAATGAAATGAGTATGCATGGATCGTTGCTAAAGGTAGAATGTAATCATATTATGTAACATGGTCCCACACAAATAAATATAACATGACATTGATGTTAACATTTTTAAATAGAAACACATGTACATTACATTAAAATGAAATGCATATGCACAAGTTATTGTTAAAGTAAAATGTAGGCATATTGTGTCATATGGTCCCGTACAAAATATACATAACATGAAATTGATGTTAAAATTTTAAATAGAAATACATGTAGATATAAACACATGTATATTATATTAAAATAATATGTGTATTCACAGGACGTTGTTGTTAAAATAAAATGTAGACATATTATATAATATTGTCCCGTATAAAATAATACAACATGAAATTGATGTTAAAATTTTTTAATAAAACCACATGTAGATATAAATACATGTATACTGTATTAAAATAAGATGTGTATCAATGTGTCATTGTTAAAGTAATATGCAAACATATTGTATAATATGGTCCCGTATAAAATAAATACAACATGAAGTTGATGTTAAAATTTTTAAATAGAAAAACATGTAGATATAAACACATGTATATTAGATTAAAATGAAATACTGCAAAGGTTGTTGCTAAAGTAAGATGTGGGCTTATTATATAATATTGCCTCGTACAAAATAAATATAACATAAAATTGATGTTAACACTTTTAAATATAGTAACAGAAACACATGCAGATACAAACATATGTATATTACATTAAGATGAAATGCATATGTTAGGGTCGTTGTTGTTAGAGTAAAATGTAGGCATACTGTGTAATATAGTCCCGTATCAAATAAATACAACATAAGATTGATGTTAAAATTTTTAAATGTAGATATATTATGTAATATGGTCTCATACAAAAATAAATAAAACACAAAATTGATGTAATTTTTTTAAATAGAAACATATGTATATATAAATAATACTAATACTAATAATAATAATAATAATAATAATAATACTAATAATAATAATAATAATAATAATAATAATAATAATACGGGGTCGTTGTTTATTTTTTTCTTAGTTTTTAATATTTTTAAAATATTTATTATTGTTATTATATTTAAATCAACAATTTGTTTAAATAATTTTAATTAAATAATTTAGTTATGTATAATTATAAATATATGTGAGACAATTCTATCTCAATTATGGGTGGAAACAATTTTTTTTTTTCTGCAAATGGATTTCGGGCTAGAGACCGTATTGGAATTGGTCTGAGGACATGTCTTCGTCTATAACAATTATTAAAATTAGTTCTTAATATATTTAGTATGGATCCTGAAATTTTATGAGACATTTAATTTTTTTTAGGTTGGATACAATTTAGATATTGAGAATTTGGGATTAATATTATAATTTCTGTTATCTATGATATATGACATGTATTATTAGTTTTCTTATTTTTGTTTAAAGAATTATAGAACATAGAGAGTACAACATCGATAAATTAATACAATGAATATACTTGTACACTTAAAGTAAGTAAGACTCATACTCACAATTAGATGTTATTTGTTTTGACAATAAAAACTCAAGAAGTCTAAAAATTAGAAAAAAAAATAAAAAAAAATCATTATAAAATAACTTGTAAAATATTATACTTTTTTTTTCTTAAATCTTTTATCACATTTGTACAAAGATTTATAAACAAATATATGTGAATATAATAAAACATAAATATAAATATAAAATCTATTTTGTGATGCATAAACTCGATTTTATATATTAAAATATCAATTCTATGCGCAACATAATAAATGTTATATACATATTTTATTATTATTATTATTATTATTATATTTATAAAAAGTCTAAAAATTAGAGAAAAAAATAAAAAAAAATTATTATAAAATAACTTGTAAAACATTATATTTTTTTCTTAAATCTTTTATCACATCTGTACAAAGATTTATAAACAAATATATGTGAATATAATAAAACATAAATATAAATATAAAATCTATTTTGTGATGCATAAACTCGATTTTATATATTAGAATATCAATTCTATGCGCTACATAATAAATGTTGTATACATATTTTTTGATTATTATTATTATTATTATTATTATTATTATTATTATTATTATTATTATTATTATTAATAAGAAGAAGAAGTCTAAAAATTAGAAAAAAAATAAAAAAATCATTATAAAATAACTTATAAAACATTATACTATTTTTTTTTAAATCATTTATCACATCTGTACAAAGATTTTTATATATATATATATATATATATATATATATATATATATATATATATGAATATAATAAAACATAAATATAAATATAAAATCTATTTTGTGATGCATAAACTCAATTTTATATATTAGAATATCAGTTTTATGCGCTACATAATAAATGCTATATACATATTTTATTTATTATTATTATTATTATTATATATAATAAATATTTAATTTATTGATTCAAATAATAATAACAAAAATACTAATAATTACAATAGTATTAGCAATTACCAATTAAAACTCCATTTATAATTAAAGAAATTTAAAATAATTAATGAAATCAATTAATTGATAATAAAAAAAAATCCATTCATAATTAGAACATTAAAAACAATGAATGAAATTAATTGGTCAATTAAAAAAAAATTAGAAACAAATCATATAATTATTGATAGTATAAATCCATTCCAATTTGTACTTACTTGAGCTAATACATAACCAATGATCTGTAATTGTTTGAAAAAATCCTAAGTTATATACACATTTTATTTTCACATTGTTCTGCTCATGGATTTTGGTCATTTTCAATCACTAATTATAGTGATAAAGATGAGAAGGTTACAAAATATATTATAAGCTAATAAAGTTTTGAACAATATTACATCTCGCAACCTATCTTGATAAAACGTACCAACTATATTAGTTCCTAACGGAACTACAACATTTGGCATGCTCATTAAAAAGCCAAACTAACTAATCTTCAAGTTGTAGTCCATGATTCCTTTTAGTTGGTATTAGTCAAGCTAGAGAGACTAATCGAGGATGAAGATAACAATTTGCTTTAAATTAAAATGTTTCAAATATGAAAATAAGTCTAAAATTTAAATAAAAGGATTTATTCCTAGTGTTGAGGACCCCAAACTTTGTATTTGCTCTGATGTTGAATTGTAATTCTTTGGATTTCTCTTCCACCATCATCATTCAAAACTGTTTCTCCTTGTGCATATTGCTCTTCCAAAAGACTAAAACTTTTGTATGCACTTGCTGCACAATGAAAAAGCTAATGAGAAAGATGATAAAGATGAATTTTCAATGATATATAGTTTATTCACTACAATTAGGAGAAAATTGAAAATCTTGTAGAAAACCAATTTGCTAACCACTTTTATTAAATTATGAGAATAAAATAAAACTTTAGTTTTAAGTATGATTTAGAAGCAATTATTCATGCACTATTTTCTAATATCTAAAAATAACACAACAAAAGTATAAGAGCTTTGACAAACTTACCACTAATTACAATTCCAAAGTTTTATCATAAGTTATACTTTGCAAGAAAAGGCCAAATGTTGACATCAAAGTTTTGCAGGTGCTCTTATGCATTATTCTCCGATGGTGTGAAATAATGCACCTCCCATGACAGAAATCTCAAAATGACTACCCTAAACTTTAGAAGTGTAAATAAATACCTCAGTTATTCCACTAATATCTGAAGGGTCCTATAACTCTTTAAATAACCTACATGAGATATAATTGCATCAGATAATACTGTATAGTTCTCATAAGAATTATGACAATAATAGAACCAAGAGATGTCTACTGAAGAAGGTGTTCTTTGTACCATGGGACACCGATCTGTCCATTCATATACCACATTACCATTAACATATATCACAATCCATATATTTTTAGAACAAAATCTAATATCAAACAACTTTTACCAACTTA